>NC_062550.1:32878531-33199781 GCF_016906955.1 Phacochoerus africanus | reverse complement strand
GTAGAACTGTGTTCCCTCTCTGTTGATTGTTTGGCCTTAGGCATCCCAACATTGGATCCTACAGGCTGTTGGATAGAGCCAAGGCTTGGTGCCAAAATTGCAGCCTCTAGAATAGCTCACATTGGTGAACATTCACTAGTACCTCCTCCACCACTGTCTTTGTCCTCAGAATGAGCTACAGCTGCCCTTGCCTCCTCCAAGACCAGCAGGTAGTCTGGCCCAGGATCCTGTGAAGTCACCACTTTTTTCCTGGGTTCCATTAAGCATGAGGCCTTGTTTGTGACCTGAAAAAGTCAACTCTCTTTCCTCCAGATCTGTGGAGTTTTTGCAGTCTAGTTCCATTAGCTTTCAAAGCCAAATACTCTGGGGGCTCCTCTCAATGCCAGACCCCCAGGCTGGGTAGCCTGACATGAGGCTCAGGACTCTCACTCCTGTGGGTGAACATCTGTGATATAATTATTCTCCAGTTTGTCAGTCACCCACCTGGGGGTATGGGATTTGATTATATTGCAAGCATGCCCCTCCTACCATCTCATTTGGATGTAGAATATTGTTTTGGGCAGGCTCCAGTCTTTTTTCAATGGTTATTTAGCAGTTAGCTATGATTTTGATTTGCTCATGAAAGGAGCTGAGCTCAGGGTCCTTCTTCTCCACTCTCTTGTCCTGACTATCTGCACTGAGTTTGAAATTGGAAGATGGAGAAAATAAGGCATGAAAAAATATTAAAAATCCTAGGAAGACCATATCTTAGTTAAAAATAATGATACTGGGCAAATTTTAATCATCCTTTCATGAAACAATTCCAAAATTCTCTTCTATGAAATTGGTTAAAAAAGTCTTATTTACTGCACAAAAATAATTTTAATATAGCAAACTTGTATCTCTATAGAGTGACCATTTTAGAGTCATCCACAAACCTTGAAAATGTAGAACTATTATTTACATTTCCAAAATGTCTTGTTCTAAAAATCCTTATTTGGCTTTAATCAGAATTCTCTCTCCCCATTAGCCCTTTGCACACCACGATGCATGAATGGCGGGCTTTGTGTTACTCCTGGTTTCTGCATCTGTCCACCTGGATTCTATGGAATCAACTGTGATAAAGGTAACTTTCTAAGGACAAGTTCTTTTTACTTTTTAAATGTTTTATTAAAAGAAGTATATTGAATGTATCATCACTCTTCATAATAGCTCAGTAAATAGGGTGTTTCAGTTTGCTGGCTGCTATAACTTTAACCCCAAAGTTTAGCTTAAGGCAGTACAAGTTTTTTTGTTTTTCTTTTTTTGTTTGTTTTTTTTTTTGTTAATAGTTATTTCCCCATTACAACTTTTTTTCCTTCTGTACAGCATGGTGACCCAGTTACACATACATGTACACATTCTATTTTCGCACATTATCATGCTCCATCATAAGTGACTAGACATAGTTCCCAGTGTTACACAGCAGGATCTCATTGCTAATCCATTCCAAAGGTAATAGGTTTTTTTAAAACTTTGTTATTATTTTATTTATTTTTTTATTACTCAAATGAATTTATCACATCTGTAGTTGTATAATCTATTAACCATTCATCCCACTCCCTCCCCCTCCCCCTTGGCAACCACAAGTCTCTTCTGCAAGTCCATGGTTTTCTTTTCTGTGGAAAGGTTCATTTGTGCCGTATATTCGATTCCAGGTATAAGTGATATCATATGGTATTTGTCTTTCTCTTTCTGACTTACTCCACTCAGTATAAGGCAGTACAAGTTTTACATTCACTCACAGAATGCTCCAGTGGAGGAATACCTGGTCTCCATGCAGTGACTCAGGGGCCCAAGCACCTTCCATCTGTGGTCCTGCCTAGAGCTTCAGAACTCTCTGGATCTTTCAGACTCCAGAAAGAAAGATTGGAGTAGACACTGCTTAAAAACAAAAACAAAAAACCCCAACTCTGTCCCTAAAGTGGATAAAATTAGCTTCATGATTCTACCTGGATACCGGCAAGAGAAATGTCATCCCTGGTTGGACAGCTTTCTCCCACTGACAACTTTATGGGGAGGGAGCATGGGTTTTTGTGAACCATTAGCTGCTTCTGCCACATTGGAGTTTTTGTATGTCCCAAATCAGTTTTATGGGTGAACTTCAAAGACTGAAATTAAACAGTCTGTTCCAGACTGCCTGGCCTAAAAGTTCACTGATCCCCAATTTAATTCTGCTCACAGATCACACCCCTAAGAGATCAGGTTCCTCCTTCCTATGATGCAGCATCATAGCTTTATTGTACTCTGAGAAGGTGGATTCAAAATTGACTCTAAAATTGAACTGAATGATTCATTCTCCTTATAAGACACCTGTCTATTCTGTCCAATTCACATCTTTTATGGAAAAAAATAACATCTTTAAAGTGTATTATTTAATCAAATTATCCTTGTATCAAATGCTAATTGCATGAGTAGGGCACTGTTTTTTTTAAAAATAAGTATATGCCTCAAAATAAAATGATGTGTTGTTTTTGAGAACTGTGTCTCTTTTTAGCAATGATTAAGATTGAAATGATCAGATTAGCTTTTCCTTCTTTAAAAAAAAAAAAAAGAGCCCTTAGTGTGAGTCAGAATAATCATTTATGGTTTTCTGTTACTTTGAGATATATAAAGTACTTTCATATAGTTACCTAAATTTGCTTTCAACAGTCTTTTGAAATATGTAAAGTTTTATCCATCTCAGTCCCAGATAAGTAAAAATAAGGTTTATAGAGCTTGGGTAGCTTCCCCAAATTCACATCCTCCACTGTACCTTGTTGTCACTCAAGCTACCTGTTTCAGATCCCAGTTCCTCTATGAGTGACTCTGCTGCTGGGCAGAGAACCCGATCTCTGTGGGCCATGCTTTTCCTGTCTCTAAACTGGAAATTAAGCCATTGAACCCTGGCTCCCATACCTCTAAGCTAATTGAGATAACATGTGAGAGCATGTCAGCCTTTTATTTGTAGTCATCATCTAAAACTATAGCACTGGAGTGAAAACAATTTTTAAATTTTGTCCTCATAAAGATGAAGCATTAATGACACTGATAATAGCCAGTGCATAAAATCCTTTCTTGTAAGCTTCTTTTCGTTTGTCTAAATTTAGCATTTAGTATAATCCCTGCTACTTTAAAATTGGGCAGAATTTTTTTTTAATGATTTTTATTTTTTTCCATCATAACTGGTTTATAGTGTTCTGTCAGGTTTCTAATGTATAGTAAGGTGACCCAGTCACACATACATATATACATTCTTTTTTAATTCTTGAAGCAGAATTAAACTCATATTATCTCAAAACTATTAGGAAATAGAGCCAATCCTTCAGCAATGTATGTGAAGAACAAACGTATCATCAGATTTAAAGAGACCATTTGTGAGGCCTGCTTACATAGATGTGGCTATTATCAGTGTGGTTTGCACAGTGGACTGTCACTCATAACACTTGTCCTATGCTATGGCGTAACAAACACTGCCTGGTCCCTGCTGAAGGAAAGTATGCGTATTCTAGTTCCTTTTACATTTGTGATATTTTACCTTTCAGATGAAAGATTTTCCTCCTTGTTAGTCTCCAGTAACTTTTTAAAAATTCTTTCGGAAAGTCTGTTGAAATTCCACTTGGTCTCACCAGAGATCTGGGAACATTAAAAAATAATGGTTTTTTACTGCCTCAACAAAAAGATGCATTTATTCTCCAGAAGGGAGTATAGAGCTTCTGAAAAATGGTTCCATTACTGGCACAGAGCTAGACTTTAGCACTGCATGTTCAAAAAAAACACTGAAGATTAACTTTCATTGGCTCTTGGGACAGCTGCTGCAAACCGTAACAACTGAGCAGTTAAACACTCGCCTAGCAAACCCTCAGCCCCAGTGAAAGTCACTTGGTGTCTCTGGCTTGTTTTCTTCATCAAGAATCATCGCACAACAGAAATGTAGAGAAGATTGGTCCATATGGTGAAGTACTATTCAAATATTAAAAATGAGGCCAAATTCCATAATTAGCTTGGCCATTCTCTATAACCTTTGAGTGAATTTTCAGGTTCATTGCATTTTATACGTTAGTAAGAGATGGTGCCCAGAGGGCTTAAGGGATGGCTCGGGGCAAGTGGACATGGATCCTAATGTTTCTCATCTCTTGTTATCCCCAGGAGAAATAGGGACAGGTGGGGAGACGGGCCGTACATAAAACAACTGTCCTGTGCTCGCTTTGGCAGCACACGTACTAAAATTAGAACAATACAGAGAAGATGAGCATTGAGGCCCCTGCACGAGGATGACACACAAGTTTGTGAAGAATTCCATAATGAAAAAAAACACAACAGGAGTTCTTATCGTGGTTCAGTGGAAATGAATATGACTAGCATCTGTGAGGTCACAGGTTGAATCCCTGGCCTTGCTCAGTGGGTCAAGGATCCGACATTGCCATGAGCTGTGGTGTACGTCACAGATATGGTTTGGATCTGGTGTGGTTGTGGCATAGGCCGGCAGCCATAGCTCCAATTCTACCCCTAGCCTGGGAACCTCCGGATGCCTCTGGTTCAGCCCTAAAAAGGCAAAAACGAAACAAAACAACTGTCCAGCCCTAACAACACTAGTAACAAGTGGCAAAGGGGAAGCCCAAAAGGCGGATCCTTCTAAATCCTAAATCCTATCCCGCAGTGCTGCTGGGGGGCTTGATTTTGCCAAAGCAAATACAGTGTGGCCTTAAGCTGAGAGATATTTATGATTTGTAATAAAAAACTTTAAATTTAAGCAGCATGGTTTTCATAGAATATTCTAGTTGGACGTCTTTTCCACAAAGAAAGCATATACTTAGACCTTTTGGATTTCTTTTCTGATTTTCCACCTGGAAGCTTAGTTTGGCTTTCATTCACCTCTAGCCAATGTTGGCCTGTTTCATAGAGGATGGGGACAAATAGGCCTTAAAACTGGAATCGCTGAGAATCCAAGTTCTTATTTTTGTCTCCTTCATAGAATGAGCCAACTTGTCTGTTTTTAGGTACTTGCTCTCCCTCTTCCCCATTTCTGTCCTCCCTCTATTTTTAGGTGCCAATGAGCAGTGAAACTCCAGAAGTTGACTCTAAGAGAGGGGGTTTAAGATGAATCACAGACAGCATGATTATAACCTGGATAATCTAGTTAATTGGACTTCCACGATTAGGTCCCCAAGGTTTTCATCTCTCATGCTGCTGCCACTCCCCTGCCTGTTCACAAGGGGCAACTGTCTGTCTTTTCTTGAACACAGTCACTCCTTCTAGCAAATGTCATAAAGACTGTTTTCTAAAAATTGCTGTTGGTGTTCTCTGGTGGCTCAGCAGGTTAAGGATCCAGTACTGTCACTGCTGTGGCGCGAGTTCGATCCCTGACCTGGGAACTGCCACATGCCATAGGTACAGCCAAAAAACAAATTCATACTGTTTAAGATGCATTTCTGTTCTTCTTCAGTAAAGAAGTTGCTTTCTCCTTCATCAGATCCTAATGTTTATGACTTCTTTCCCTTTTATCTATTCCTAAGAAAGTTTTATCTTTTTTACTCTTCCTTTATCCTAAAAAATATTTTCTTGGGTTTACAGCATTCTTCTCCTTTTAAGAGCATAAATTTTTTTTTACAAGAAAAACAAAAAGATAGTTTTTTTTACACACTGCGCTTTTTTCACTAGGAAGTAAATCCCTAGAGGTGAGTACAGTATAATGTGTGTGGTATCCTGTTATGTTGCTGGAATCTGCAAATGGTCCAGTGATTAGTTACAGTTCTTGTGTATATAAAATTTTATTAAGTAAGTGAGAAAGTAGTATATGTCTAAGAAATATCACTTAATGAAATTTGGTTGCTGTTAGATTTAACCTATTATCTAATGCAATACCCTGTTGTTCATTCTAAAAGCAAACTGCTCAACCACCTGCTTTAATGGAGGGACCTGTTTCTACCCTGGAAAGTGTATTTGCCCCCCAGGACTAGAGGGAGAACAGTGTGAAATCAGTGAGTATTGACCTTCTGCGTCCTCTTTTTGGGGGGAATCTTGGAAGCTCCATCTAACCCCTTCATATTGTCAATGAGGAATCCAAAGCCTGGAGACAATGTATAGCCTGTCCAAGGTCTCAGGCCAGTGTTTTTTTTTTCCCCCCACTAGATTCAGCTACCATCCATTTTGGCTAAAGGTGGGGCAAAGAGTGACAGCCTAGCTCAGATGACTCAGAGTGAACGTTCTCTGACTCAGTTATGCCTAGGTTTAGGTAGTGCAATGTTCCTTGTTAGTGATATGGTTCCTTTCACACTGTGTAGCCGCCATTGTTTCAGCCAAGAAATGTGGACCAGAACTTTAGGACAGCTGGAATTTGTACACCTGCCTGCAGGCTAGGCACGTTTCCTAACCAGACAGAGCCTAGTAATCCATCTAAGAGAAAAAGATAAACTCAAAAAAAAAAAAAAAAAAAAAGAGGGAAAATGGTGCAGAGCAATTAAAGAAAAAAAAACCCTTCTTAGCATACACGACAACATCAAAGGATCACTCAGATGTTATGCTAAGTAAAAGGAGCTAGACAAGAAAGAGCATGAGTCCATTTTTATGAAGTTCAAGAACAGCCAAAAATAATGGATGATGATAGAAACCAGAATAGTGATTGGAGACACAAAGGAACTTTATGGGGTTTCAGAAATATTCTATATCATGATTGAGGACATGTCTCATGAGTGTTTATTTGTGTAAAAAAATTAGTTGAGCTATAAACCTAAAATCAGTGCATACTATACTTTTCACTCAATGTTTGTCATGGTTTGATACAAGAAAAAAAAATACACATTTCATGGTGGAATGTGGTAAGTAATCACTGTTGTGGGAATCAGGAGATGAAGCTGCTTGCCCCAGCCATGTCACTGAAGCACAGGAGCCAAGTCCATCCGCAACTGTTTCTTGACCCAGAAGACAGACAACACCGCTCAGGAAGGAGTGAAAGGAGGGTGGGTGACACGTGCAGGTGCTGTGTCCTTGCCTTTCTGGAAGTTCTAGAATATGGCATTGTCACTTCCAGCTGTATTGTATCCATAAAACACCACTGTGTTTGGTACAGCCAGGTTCTGAAGTTGTAGTGAGTTCAACATTAAATAATACTGACTTTCTATTTTAACTTTCAACCTCTAATTTATTTGTGGGTTTTTGTACTTTAATGAGTAGTAGATGAAGTGATGATTTTTTATGGAGTTCAAGTGAAATACCTCTGAAGTTTCCATAGAACCTGTAATTAATTGCCAGGATGTGGTTTCTTTTCTTATTAATTACCTTGCCCTGATAAAGATATCTCTGAGCTAACTTCCCTCAAGTTTCTCCCTGTACTTACTCTTGGACTTTGCATACTTTGTCAGTTCATGTTTATGAATCTTATTTCTTGGGTTCATTTCATTTCGTGTGGTTATGCTCTTTCATGCTCTCAGGTTTATGACCTTTCCACAAACAAAGGCAATGTTTTATGTTCCTTAGGATGGCAAGTTCTAGATGGCAAAGAGAGGATAAATAGCTTCCGGAGTAGGGAAGAAGAACAATATTCTATAATTTTTATATTTAAGACCCTATTCCAGCTCTAAAATCCTGTGATTCAAAGATCTGTGAAAACATTAGCAATAGTCATTTGGCACAGAGATAAAAGAAAGAATCATGTATCATTAGGATATAAGATAGTGCATAAAATGCACAGGTGTGGTATCAGGCACCTTTGTGCTCCTTCTCAGCCAACCTTTCACCCCGGCTAGTGCTGCCACCTATTTTGCACAGGCATAGCCTAACTGCACCTTAGCTGTGTCACACTTCCCTTGTTTTCCACACAGAGACTCCTTTGGAGTCCTGAAAAAAATACATATACATACAATTTGCATTCACATAGTCATGGAATGGAAGTGCAACAAAGTTACTGCATGGGGTGAACTTTGCCCAGTGGGAGACAAGTGCGGATGCTAAATGACCCCCTCTCCTTGCCTACAGGCAGCCTGGAGGTGTAGTCAGACCACTTGGCTCCTCAGAAGGTGCAGCAGGATAGAGCCCAGTGGCTGTAGTAATCACCAACCCACTGCCATCACTGGGTATTGGTTTTCCCTCCCGCGCTGTTTTACTCTCCCGCCCCCCCCCCCAATTCCTGATCCCTAGGATCACCTCCCCAGATAAACTCTCTGCATGCAGGCCTTGCTTTCTGGAGAATTCCAGGCTAAGATAGATATTATCATGTCCAGGTATAGACCTGCTTTCAGAAAAAGTGGCAAAAATCACAACCCAGAGAGAAGATCACCGAGAGGGTCATTCGTGTCTCACTTTCAGTATATCTTAAATGACAAGTGTTTATGACTCCGTTAAAACATAATTCTGTTTGTTTTAAAAAGTAATGTAAGTACAGCATTTGAACAACATATTCATTGTAAAAGATAGATATCCAAAATCCTAAGTGAAAAATACTAGCCTGTGGGTTCCACAAATGAAACCCAACAGTAACAAAGCCAGGGTAGACTTGAAATAAGTGGAAATAACTGCCACTTAAAAGCATTTATCCTCTCAAAGCCTGGCAACTCCTTTGAAAAAAAAATGTAATTGCCTCTGAATGAAGCACGGTTCCTGGCTTATTTGCTTTCTTCTCGATTTCAGGCAAATGCCCGCAGCCCTGTCGAAATGGAGGTAAATGCATTGGGAAGAGCAAATGCAAGTGCTCCAAAGGTTACCAAGGAGACCTCTGTTCAAAGCGTAAGTACCCCAGCCGCACAGTGGATCTGGGTTACAGGATAATTAAACTAGCAGGAGTCTCGTCTCTCTTTATAACTTCTGTGCCTACTGCATGTTGTTTAGGCATCACAATTAATCTTTCCTTGCTGACATATATGTTTCCTTGAAGTAGCCCGAAGACATTGTATGAAATCCATGCATGCAGAAAAAAAGGACTTAGGCACATTCATACACACGAGCAACCTGTTTAACTCTTAGAGATTTTCTTAAGGGAGATAAAGTTCCCTTGTCCAGTGGTTTCAAAGGCCTCCTGAGCATCTGAGGATGAGAAGTATCAAGCCTAGTGTAAGATCACTCTCAGGCCTTTTTCAGAAAGTCTGAAACTGACTTCTACCTGGAGATTGACCTAGACAGAAAAAAAATTAGGGGATGAAGCGCAGACTAATACATTCTAAAGAACTGCAGGAAAAGCAGCCGCATCATTCTGTTGACAAATGAAAGCACAGGAGACATTATTTTTGTTTCCTTTGACTCTAGCTGTCTGTGAGCCTGGCTGTGGTGCACACGGAACCTGCCATGAACCCAACAAATGCCAGTGTCAAGAAGGCTGGCATGGAAGATACTGCAATAAAAGTGAGTACATGCCTCCTTCACGACTGTTTCCCAGCTCCAAAGGGAGATAGACAAGCCATAATTCAGCCCTATTTTCCGTTTCATAAAAGCATCTTCTTCATTGCTGCTTCTCCCCCATGCTCCCCCCACCCCTGCAACTCTAAATTTTAGAGCCTAAGCTTTAGAATGTAAAGAGGAAAGCATCACTATAAAATAGCTTCACAAATATCTTCCAGGTTAAATTAGATAGGAGTGATTTGGTAACAGGGTATGTTAACTCTGATAAAAATAAGTGAAAGTAAATTTTTAAATCAAATGTAGAATCAGTACCTATATGGTTCTAATTCTATCCTTCAGGATTGATCAATGAGCATATAAAACAGGTTTTGCGCTGTAAAATCTTTAAGTTGTATTGGTTGATACAGCCTTTAAATCAGTCCTTTTGAAGAAGAGAAAACTAAGCACGGAAGAGATGTTATCGTGGAATTGTGTTTTTTCCAAATGTATTGACTACCAAAAATGAGCTGGTTATATGGATAATAAATTACTGGCCTGTTTCATACACAAAATGAAACTTGATAAATCCAATCATACCATGTTGATCGGTATCTTCTCTGTGCGAAGCATGCATCCAGCCATGGGGGACAAACCAGTGAGCAGACAGAAAAGGCCTTTCCTGGTGGAGCCCAGGTTCAAGAAGGAGGGACAGTCAGTCAGTAGCTGAAGGAAATAAAAAATGTAGTTTCAGAACATCTTGCAGCTAGAATTCAGTCTCCTAAGTGTGGGCCCACTGTCCACTTTCCTTTGAGGAAAGGAAGGCTTCATTCAGTCACGCCACTCCTTTCAGTAACAGAGGTCTAGACTGTGTCTGTCATATTGTGTCTGCAAAATAAGGGATGTCAGTTGAACAAATCACTTTCACATCAGATCTTTTCCTAGATCAGTGGTCTCCGAAGGGTGTAAGTGTAGCCCAGTGAGTGTGGAATGATCAGCTGGGGCTCTAAGGGAAAATATTAGTTGAAAAGCATTTTTTATATTTTATATTTTTATTACATTTCTGTATAAATATATAAGTAGATGTTTATAAATCTTAATCTCTAATTTCTGTGCATGTAACATTCATGTTATGTTATTCTGATGTGTAGATATTCCATTTATAGGTAGGCATACATGTTTGCTTATTTTAAGGTAAATTGGTATCTGGTCTAGGCTACACTAAGCCATTGATTTGAGTCTGTCTCGCCCATTGAATTAGCTGGGTGACAGACAGAAGTGGCTTCAGGGGGGCATAGCTTAACAAGACGTGCAGCTCCTCTGGAAAAAGAACTCCTTCACCAGGTGGGAATGACTGAATGGTATCCCTGTTAGGACATACTTGGGGTGGGGTGGTGGGGGAAAACCTTCCTTGGAGTAAAAGACCTATAGAAAGCTAACCATTTCTGACACCATTTTGGAAAAGAGTTAAACCCTTTATGCCACCTTTAACTCACAATACAAACCAGGAACTCAGTCCCCAAACCAAAGTCTCCAGAAGCCCTTGAGCCTAGCACTGACCTGAGGTGAGACCATCAAGTCCCAGGACTCTATTGCAAAGGTCTTCCAGGACTCACATTTGGGGTCTGGTGACCACCAACGATGATGGCGCAGAATATGAGAGGCACTGTTCCTGCAACATTTCTGTTCGTTCTTCCGTAATAAAGGCAGGTTAGAGGCTGTCATGCATGTCATTTAAATGAGCAATTCTACCAGGTCTGCCAGCCCCCCAAAAGCACCGCCACTGGTGGACCTTGCAGCTAAAAGCTTCTGTCATCTACACCTCCTTCAGAACCTGGCATTGCACATCAAGAAGATGCTCTGGTTCTTGATTAAAATGCAAACATTTTCCAGGAGAGGCCACCCAACCATTCTGTACATTGGTTAAGAGAATCAGCCTGAAAAAAATGAAGCTTCTTTTGACTAAAGGGAGGTGACGAGGAAGCACTGAGGCGCGCAGTTCTGCTGAGAAAAGATTCCCAGTGGGGTGACACATTGGGAGGTCCTAGGCACCCAGACGTCCTAGTGGGGAGGAGGATACTGGAGACAGACAGACTTTCTGGCCTAAGCACCCCTCACCAGGGAGGTTTGGGCTTCATGGGTGGCAGAACAAGCAGCAGGGTAGGGATTTACTCCAGCGCATTTTTGGTTCATTATTCTGGCTGTTCTAGGAGCGACTAGCTGACATCCTGACAATTCAAAGAAACACATTCGGGAACAAAGTATTCTGTTCTCAGTAGTTATTTAGTGGGGTGCTTGCATTTAAAAACCACAAGGAACAAATGAGATGCCGAACTTGAATCTAATGCTCAGGAAGATGGAGGCAGATTTTTAAAGTCTGATTCCTGTCTTGGATCAGTTTTAGCAAATCAGTAGAAATGAGTCCATGCCCCACGCATCTCCAGAAGGTCACAAGTTACAAGAGGCCTTAAGTCATGTAACTCAGTGATACACTCCACTTGGAGTGAGCTGGAAATGCCATGGGTAGAAGAAGCCCACCTCGACTGAAGTTCACAAATCCCTGTCAATAAGGAGTCAATTCAAATCGTAACCCTTCTCTAACAGGTATACTGGAAGCCCTTAATTCTTAGACAATTCCTTTTTTGTGTAAATGCAATAGCCACATCTAATCATTCCATCTATATGAAGCATGGGAGTTGTTAGGTCAATGCGGTGGAGGCGGTTCTGTAACACACAAAAAGGGTCAATGACCAAATCGTCTGCAGAAGCATTCCTGCTATCGAGACCTCAGCACTAGATCCTTAACAGCCTTGAGGTGGAGATCATCCTTCCATTTAATCACATTCATCCAAAGTTTGCATCAAGAGTGTCTGCATGAGGAGTTCCTGTCGTGGCTCAGTGGAAACGAATCTGCCTAGTATCCACGAGGATGCAGGTTCGATCCCTGGCCTCGCTTAGTGGATTAAGGATCCAGCAGTGCTGTGAGGTCTACTATAGGTTGCAGACGTGGCTCAGATCTGGCATTGCTGTGGTGTAGGCCAGTGGCTACAGCTCTGATTCGACCCCTAGGCTGAGAAAGTCCATATGCCATGGGTGTGGCCCTAAAAATACAAAAAAAAGAAAAAAAAAGTGTCTGCATGAAACTATTACATTTAGAATGGTTGGGCAATGAGGTCCTACTGTATAGCACAGAGAACTGTGTCTAGTCTCAGGATAGAACATGACGGGGGACAATGTGAGAAAAAGAATGTCACTTTGCTGTACAGCAGAAATTGGCACATTGTAAATCAACTATACTTCAATTTAAACAAAAGTAAAAAGTGTCTGCATGGCCAAAATATATAGCGAATCAGATTCGATGGAAGGCAGATTTGATAGAGTTCGTCAAACAGGTTCTTTCTACAGAGATCTTGAACCTGTAACATGTCTTCACTCAGGTAGCTCTTTGTGGTCGCTGTGGCCTTTCACTCCGGGTTAAAAAGGGGAAATGGATTTCATTTGAATGGTTAATAATGAATCTGAAGAGCCTGTTTTTGTAGTGTCTTTTCTTTTAAGCTGTGAGTAATTTTGCAGGGTACGGAGCCAGCCTCATGCACGCCCTGAGGCCAGCAGGCGCCCGGCTCAGGCAGCACACGCCTTCACTTAAAAAGGCCGAGGAGCGGCAGGACCCACCTGAATCCAATTACATCTGGTGAACTCCGACATCTGAAACGTTTTAAGTTATACCAAGTTCATGGCCTTTGTTAACCTTTCATGTGTTGAATGTTCAAATAATGTTCATTACAGTTAAGAATACTGGCCTGAATTTTATTAGCTTCATTATAAATCACTGAGCTGATATTTACTCTTCCTTTTAAGTTTTCTAAGTACGTCTGTAGCATGATGGTATAGATTTTCTTGTTTCAGTGCTTGGCAACCGATTTTGTATTATGTCAGTCGATCAGGTTAAATTTTTGTCTTCTCCATGTGCAGCTGGCAGATAGGTTCCAAAAGAACAATGCATTCGTGGTGTAGAGGGGCTGGGCAACATTAGAGAAGATAAATGGAACAAAAATTCATAAATCACAAGGGTTTGGATGAAGCAGTTTGAAAGTGCTGAAGTTAAACAGCATTTCACGTTGTATTGTCATGTATTCAAACATGTGTCACATTTTAAAAATCCCTCTTATTTTTAAACTCACAGTACACTATATTTTGACCTTACCATGATTCCAGAGAATTGCATATTAAAAAAGAGAACACTGTGGTAGTGGCATTTAACAATATAATATATTGTAAACACAATAAAATAGGGAATATAATGTATGAACTTGTGGCATTGGCTTGAAGCAATATAATATATTGTAAACAAAACACAGCTCTTACATAATAAGCATTTTATACTGTTTGTATGTATAAAATAAAGGTGCTGCTTTAGTTTTCTGAGTGTTGTGTGGAGTGGTGTTTGTGCTCTCTTATGGAAATAAAGTTGGTTGCAAGTGCATGGAAGATAAACTTCTGCTGTATCATAAAAAAAGAAGAAGATATTCCATTCTCCCTGTCCTAGCTCTCCAACCTCGCCTCTCCCTCCCAGTTCTGTCTCTGCTCCAGCCAGGCACACTACATTCTGTTGTCATAGCATGCAACTCTCCTATTTCTGTCAGCTCCCGACTTTCTAGTTGTCATTTCTTTTAAGAACTCTAACTAGGAGTTCCCGTCGTGGCGCGGTGGTTAACGAATCCGACTACGAACCATGAGGTTGTGGGTTCGGTCCCTGCCCTTGCTCAGTGGGTTAAGGATCCGGAGTTGCCGTGAGCTGTGGTGTAGGTTGCAGACACGGCTCGGATCCTGCGTTGCTGTGGCTCTGGCGTAGGCCGGTGGCTACAGCTCCGATTGGACCCCTAGCCTGGGAACCTCCATATGCCGCGGGAGCGGCCCAAGAAATAGCAAAAAGACAAAAAAACAAAAAAAAACAAACAAAAAAAAACTCTAACTAGAATGTATTAAATATTCCATTAGCGTGAAATGTTGCAAATGAACGTGCTACCAATTGGGAATGGCAGTTGGTGCAGCCACTAGGGGAAAGAGTATGGAGGTCCCTCAAAAAACTCAAAATAGAGTTGCCATACGACCTAGCAATTCCACTCCTGGACATGTATCTGGAGAAAACTCCAATTTGAAAAGATAACTGCACCACTCTGTTCAGAGTAGCACTATTTACAATAGCCAAGACATGGAAGCAACCTAAATGTCTATCAATAGAGGAATGGATAAAGAATATATGGTATACATATACAGTGCAATACTATTCAGCCTTAAAAAAGAATGAAATGATGCCATTTGTGGCAACATAGACCTAGTGATGGCCATACTAAGTGAAACAAGTCAGAAAGACAAATACCATATGAAATCACATAGCTTACAACACACAAATTGCAGCAATAGCTTTTGTGATCCACCTCCTAGAGTAATGAAAATAAAAAGCAAAAACAAATGGGACCTAATTAAACTTTAAAGACTTGCACAGCAAAGGAAACCATAAACAAAATGAAAAGACAACCTGCAGAATGGGAGACCACCTTTACAAAGTGACCAACAAGAGGTTAATTTCCAAAATATACAAACATCTCATACAGCTTTGTATTAAAAAAAAAAAATGGCCAGAAGGGAGTTCCTGTTGTGGCTGAGAGGAAATGAATCTGACTAGTAACCATGAGGACACAGGTTCGATCCCTGGCCTTGCTCAGTGGGTTAAGGATCCGGCGTTGCCATGAGCTGTGGTGTAGGTAACAGACCTGGCTTGGATCTGGTGTTGCTGTGGCTGTTGCTGTGGTGTAGAGCAGCAGCCACAGCTCTGATTTGACCCCTAGCCTGGGAACATCCATATGCCATGGGTTCAGCCCTAAAAAGACAAAAAAAAAAAAATGACCAGAGGATCTAAATAGACATTTCTCCAAAGTAGACAGATGGCCAAAAATTACATGACAAGATGCTCAACATCACTAATTATTAGGGAAATGCAAATCAAAGCTACAATGAGGTATTACCTCATACCAATCAGAATAGCCATCATCAAAAAGTCTACAAACAAATGCTGAAGAGGGTGTGGAATAAAGGAACCCTCCTACATTGTTGGTGGGGATATAAGCTGGTGCAACCACAATGAAGGACACTGGAGTTTCCTTAAAAAATTAAATATAGGACTACCATATGACCCAGAAATCTCACTCCTGGACACATATCCAGCAAAAACTAACTCAAAAAGATACATTATTTCACTAGTGTTCATTGCAACACTATTTACACAGCCAAGACATGGAAGCAACCTAAAAGTCCATCAACAGAGGAATGGATAAAGAAGCTGTGGTACATATATACAATGGAATATTACCCAGTCATAAAAAGCATGAAATAATGCCAGTTGCAGTAACATAGATGGACCTAGAAATTATCATACTAAGTGAAGTCAGAGAAAGACAAATATAAAAAGATCACTAATATGTGGACTCTAATAAAAGTGATACATAGAACTTATAAAACAGAAACATGCTCAAAGCTTTTAAAACTAAACTTATGTTTACCAAAGGGAAAACATGCAGGATGGAGAGAGAGGAATTAGGGAGTTGGAACTGATGTATACATGCTACTACATATAAAACAGATAAATAACAAGGACCTACTGTAGAGTACAGGGAAATATACTCAATATTCTGTAGTGACCTATATAAGAGGAGAATCTCAAAAGGAATGGATATATGTATACGTATAGTTGATTTACTTTGTACACCTGAAACATAACTTTGTGACGTCAAATATACTCAAAATTAAAAAAAAATAAAGTATGACACAAATGAACATATCTGTGAAACAAAAACAGACTCATATAACAGACTTGTGGTTTCCAAGGGAGAGGAGGGGTGGGGAAGGGAAGGGTTGGGAGTTTTGGACAGCAGAGGCAAACTATTATATATAAGATGGCTAAGCAAGGTCCTACTGTATAACACAGGGAGCTATAGTCAATGCCCTGTGATAAACCATAATGGAAAAGAATATACAAAAGAATATATATATATATATATACATATATATATATTCATGTATATGTATAACTGAGTCACTTTGCTGTATAGCAGAAATTAATACATTTTAAATCAACTATACTTTAATAAAATTTTAAGAAAAATTGTCTTTTGTTTCCCAAGAACATTTGATGAGTTACCTTACAATCCTGTGGGATGGTTACCATTACACTCTCTTACAGATAAGAAAACTGAGTCATAGAGATAGGAAGCAATTTACTCACACCTGATAGGGACAGGTTTGAATCCATGGCATCCGCTTCTGAAGCTTTAACACACTGCTGTTCTTCCTCCTGTGTTTCTCAGCAAATACAGCAGAAATAAAACCGCTCTACAGTTTGCTGCACAAAATTCACAAATACCAGAAACCTGGGTGCAACTTTGCAATAGATCTTTACCTTATTTTATAGATAAAGTCCACAGGTTTTCTTGTGCTAGGCAGTGGCATAAACAACTGTGTGATTTAGGGCAGTGATGTGAGACGGGAAGGGATCAGGCAGAGGCTGGAAGCAGAGTGAACACATCTTGTTGCGATGCGAGACCACAGCCATCTTTCTTCTCTAACTCGCCAGAGCCCAGAGCCTCTGTCAGCCTGTGCTCACGCAGACTTGGCAGAGCAGGACAGGAGCGAGGGAGCTAACCCTGGGAATCCTAATATGGGAACTGACTTATTTATTAAAGACTTACATACAAATTTAGATGCATGATAATGAGAATCTAAGAGGTAGGCAGAAAGTTAATAGTTGGTTGGCACTTATGTAGTGCTTAGTTTATTCTAAACACTTTACCTGTATTAACTCATAATGAAGAGTAGAATAGGGAGTTAGACTGAAGGAATGGTGACCAACTGCCATAGTCTAGGTTAGTCATCTCCAAACCATTTTGATTGCACCACCCTCCTAGTAGAAATTTATGAACGCATAGGCCTGTATATGACTATTGTTTATTTACATATGTAATGATACCAATATACACATTATAAACACAAGAAATGTTAAAAGGAAGAGGTATGGGGTTCCTGTTGTCGTGCAGCGGAAACGAATCTGACTAGCATCCATGAGGACGCAGGTTCGATCCCTGGCCTCACTCAGTGGGTTAAGGATCCGGTGTTGCCAGAGCTGTGGTATAGGTTGCAGATGCAGCTTGGATCTGGTGTTGCTGTGGCTGTGGTGTAGGCCAGCAGCTACAGCTCCAATTCGACCCCCAGCCTGGGAACCTCCATAGGCTGCTCTGGTGCAGCCCTATTAAAAAAAAAAAAAATGGAAGAGGAAAAAATATATACATATTTTCTTCACTTCCCCCCCCCAAAGATATCTTTCTGTCCACCTGGAGTACTCACACATATCCCAGAGGAGACTTCGGATAAATGTGAGAGGTGTAAACAGAGTCTGAAATGGCCTCAGCATCAGAGAGGAGAGTTTGGACTCAAGAGACATTTCACATTTAAGCAGGAGACCAGTTACCAATTGAATTAGAGGGTAAGAAAAGAGAGGTGGAGTTCCCGTCGTGGCTCAGTGGTTAATGAATCCGACTAGGAACCATGAGGTTGTGGGTTCAATCCCTGGCCTCGATCAGTGGGTTAAGGATCCAGTGTTGCCATGAGCTGTGGTGTAGGTCGCAGACATGACTTGGATCTGGCATTCCTATGGCTCTGGCATAGGCCGGTTGCTACATCGCCGATTGGACCCCTAGCCTGAGAACCTCCATATGCCGCAGGAGCGGCCCTAGAAAAGGCAAAAAAAGACACACAAAAAAAAAAGAAAAAGAAAAGAGACAAATCTGGACAGTGATGTTAATGTCTAAGGAGGAACAAGAGTGAGTAGGTGTGAGGGTTTCCAGGGATATTGAGTTTGCTTTTGAAAATGCTGAGTTTGATATGCCTTTAGGACATCTTGGTGGAAATGCCTCCTAAGGCATTTGGAAATATCGTTTAGGAGGTTAGGCCAAAAGTGTGTTGATAATTAGCCATATGATAAATGAATAATACTAATTATATATTGAATGACTTTTAATCAAAATATACATAATAGCTTTATGTATATGCAGTATGATTCACTTCAGTTTTATTGTGTTTTTAGCGTCTACATATAGTTAACTTCGTTGGCTGCTTCCCTAGGCATTTGTCTCTTGATAAAATAGTATGGCCTTTACTGCTTGGTAAATCGATTGGGCCCTTCCTCCTTCCTTCCCGCCACCATATGTATTATGAGTCTTCATCCAAATTATACCCTTTGATCATTTTGCCAGTTTATGTAGCATCACAGCAATGGGAGGCCAGCTCTTGAAACAAAGCCAATAATATGGGGATGTGAAATAATTGTTCTTACTCTTACAAAGTTGCCACAGAAGTGAAGGAAGGGAAGGAAGAAGGAAAAGAAAAAGGAGAAGGATGAGGACGAGAATATAAGATGTATCTAAAAAAGAATGTAACAGTTGAAGTAGGATGGAGTGAAGGCAGTCTGAGAAGATGCACACCATGTGGCAGATAAAATAAGTAGGAGAAATGAGGCAAAAGGAAATAAACGTTAGACAATAAAATGATCAAAGGGTATAATTTGGATGAAGATTCATAATACATATGGTGGCGGGAAGGAAGGAGGAAGGGCCCAATCGATTTACCAAGCAGTAAAGGCCATACTATTTTATCAAGAGACAAATGCCTAGGGAAGCAGCCAACGAAGTTAACTATATGTAGATCCAGGAGTGAGCTTAGGACGCAGATGCACAGAGACTTTTTCACACTTGTGAGAGGAAGACCATATATTTAACTGTAAGCTCTGCTCTAACATCTTGAAGAGGAAATCATGGCTGGTTACGAGCCCCAAAGACCTAAACACAAAAGCTAACTAGTTGCTTGGGAGAAGTTAAACTGTACAAGGAATTTACCTTAGGACTGGATCAAGAGAGGGAGGTCTGTGGGAAAGCTACTTTTTGGCATCCCTTCAAGCTCATAGTCTCTAAAATAGCTCTTCCACATTTATTTATAGAGGAACTGCATGAATAAAAGGTTTTTAAATAAGGGTTGCTGGAGTTCCCATTGTGGCACAGCAGAAACGAATCCGATAGGAACCATGAGGTTGCCGGTTCAATCTCTGGCCTCGCTCAGTGGGTTAAGGATCTGGTGTTGCTGTGAGCCGTGGTGTAGGCTGGCAGCTGTAGCTCCAATTAGACCCCTAGCCTGGGAACCTCCATATGCCGAGGGTGCAGCCCACAAAAGACAAAACAAAAAAAAACAAAAACAAAAACACAAATAAGAGTTGCTGACAGGGTTGAGCTTCTCATCCAGTATCCCAGGCAAGTTTTCTCTGACTGTAGAATTCTATGCCCCACGCAGCAAACAAAAGCTGTGCAGTTAAATCCAGCTAAGCTACTTGGAGGGAAGTTTTTTGAGCATACTGTTACATGATCACGCTCCTTGAAATTCTTAACACCTCTGCAAATGACATCTCAAAGTATTTCCCTCAACCATACACAGGACTTCTCCTCAAAGGATTTTTATTAACTAGATTTTTTTCTCGTCTCAGTCCATGTCCAGTGAGCCTAACTACACAATTTGACTCTGATATGCTAGGCATAGCCCTAGACGAACCAGCCTTTACACCAGTTCCAACTGAGAGCAAAGAGTAATGCCTCCTGTGGGTTCTCAAAAAGAGGTCAGAGTGTCACACAACACACAACACTCCCAGTAATATAGACAGAGTAGTGACAGGACTGCTTCTTTCCATCTTCTTCAAGAAGGCACAAAGCATCACAATAAAGTACAGTTTAAGGAAAGCTGTTCTACCAAAGTAAGAGAGGGTGAGGGGTTGCTGTTAAGGCGAGAAATTTTTGAATTGGGTAAATGAGAAACACGGCCATTTCAGAAGAATTTCCTGAGCCAATAAAGGCAGAAAAGGAATGAAAACAAGTGACTATCCAAAGACAGGAGTTTCATCATCATAAGTTTAGGCAGTTTAGGCAAGGGGTACGAAGAGTTTAAGAAGCATATTGAATAAGTGTCCCCCACGTGGCTTGACATAAAAAAATAGAAACCATACACAGGAAACCGACATCATAAAACAAAGTATTCAGGTGTTCCGCAAGATTTAAAAAAATTCTCTACGTAAACTCAATGTAAATTGATTTTGCACTTGTTTACTGGCTTATCATCGATAAGAGTATAAAAATTACAAATGAAAAGTAATTTGTAGTCAGCCTTGACATTGCAGGATTGTTCTTTATTAACGCATTTCCCTTCCTAAGCATGTTGAGCTTGCACAACTGTTCAAATTACCTGGCATGTCTCAAAAATTCAAACCAAGGAAAGCTACTCTAAAATCACAAATAATCTATAAAATCCATAGGAGGATCATTGAAAGCTGACTCATGGCAGGGTGAATACTCAGCTTCCTGCTCCAGTGGACATGATACTGGACAGTCCAGCCTTCAACATGGTTTTGAGACTAGATCTGGGGCCATGGGTGAGATAGAAAGGCAAGGGGAGAGCAGAGAGTCTTAATCAGCTGTAATCCTGGGAAGGACCAGCTACAAAATTTGAGAAGCCCAGGGCAAAGTGAAAACGTGAGATGAGGGTTCAAAAAGTACCCCAATGGTGGCAAAGGGGGCACTGAATCAAACCTGGGATCCCTTACAGTGTGGGGGCCCCATGCAACTATGCAGTTCACACATTCAGAGAGCTGGCCCCATCCAGGAGCAAGGTCTTGGGCTCATGGACAAGGAGGTTCAGATAAAATGCACAACACCAGCCTCTCCTTAGATACTGGCCAAAAGAGTTCTTCCCTTGCCTTTTCTTCTCTCGAGTCCAGAACTCAAGCCTTGAGAACACAGGACTGAGTGGCCCTCAAACCCAAGTCAGTGACCATTTACGAAATGTCTCCTGTATTAGCATTGCAAACACAAGAACAAGAAAGAAAGGACAGGGCAAATTAAGGGGACAAATAAGTATTGCTTTATGTTTCAGGCCAGTCAAGTTCTTTGAACTTCAGTTCCTGCTTGAGAAAGAATTTGTAGCTTTATGTTTAGAGCTCATAAGGGGAAAGCTATGTTTCGGAATTCTGTGAACAATCCATTTTAACCAAAAAGATAATCTTTGGGCTTTTCTAATTTATAACCGCTGTTCTTTATTAGGAGACGGAAAGGCAGAAAACTGGCTGGAGTTGGGATCTTAAGCCTTGTGACAGAAATTATGTTCATCTCCACCCATGGAAGCTTGACACAATGAAGATTCATATGACACTCTCCAGAAACTCCAAAGGCAAATGTCCTCAAAGTCCAAATTAGTCTTGCCTCACTTCAAGGAAACACCCAAAAACTATAAAGCAAATCTGTGAATTTTTTTTTCCTACTTTGTAAAGATTAATATTTACTTAGAGTTTGCATTTGAGCCTAAAACATAACACACTTTGAGAAGAAGCAAATGCTGCCTCTGCGGCAGCAAGCCAGCCACACGCACCTAGTCTACGGGGCACCTTGTTCAATAATGAATCCTTGACTTGTGTCACAAGAGCTAAACCCCAAGTATCCCAGCGGAGTTTTAAAGCTGCTTTGCTTTTCACTCCTTTGGATCCTCTGCCCTGGCTTGTTTATTTGGATTACGTACTACCTTGTTTCTAAACGAAAACCAGACTGAGAAGGCAGCTTCAGAGCAACAAGCCGAGGTGAGCCTTAAGGCTGCAGCCATCCCGGCTCCACATTTAAGCCACCCTTGAAATGATGATGTGAACATGCATTGTTCCATGACAACTTGTCTCGATGGAAGTGGCTAAAAATGTACTAAAGGAAATGACCACGGTGGTTGCGCCTTGAGAAGAAAAAAAAAAAAAGTGACCTTTGAAACAGACCATCAGGTTTGAAATTGAAGCAAGCTGTAGCTTCCTTTGCCGAGTGTCTGTGCTTTTCTGTGCGGGCCAACCTGGGATGAACATTCCATGGAAGGGCATTGCTGAGAGTCTGGCAGAGCGGAGTAACCGGAGAACCATCAGGGGGCTTTTCAGTAATGAACATTAGCCCAACGCAGAAGTAGCATTCCAAAGTTTTCAGGACACCGCTCTGTGGCAGTTTTGGTGCATAGCATCTCTGTGAGGGGGTTCTGAGTTCAAGGGAGAAGGTGAGGCTCGGATTTGCTGAAGATCACAAAACCATTTAGAAACAGTAATAATGATGCTAGGTGTGGGGATTCCAAAATCATGTCCCAGAAAGCATGGGTTGCCTGAGATATTAATCGGAGTTATGTGGAAAGAGGATTCTGGGGTCAAATAAGTCTAAGAGATGGGGAGTTACACTAAAGGTGGTGTCTTTCCAATTGTGCTGCTCCGAGCTCTTACATCTCCAAGAGGGGACTAATGTGCAGCATTTCCCAAACCAGCTTGGTCAGAGACCTTTTTTCCCCTGAAATATTTTCCGGGAATAAAATTCCACACAGCCCCCTTCTGAAGGAACTGCCCTAGAATATGAAGGTAGGTCTTTACTACACCGCTTTCCCTTCCAAACACTAGAACTTCAGTGGTTGAAAATGAATGACTGAATGAGTAAATGGATGCATTTCATTCTTAATAAAGTCTTACTCTAAAGAACTGGAAAACTTGTTCTCTCCTACATCCAGGACTATGTTGACAACCTCCAGAGATGCTGTGTTTCTTTCTCCATTCAGCTACCATTTTTAGCAATTGTATTAGTTTCCTGCAGCTGCTGTAACAAATTACCAGCAACAGGAATTTATTCTCACAGCTCTGGAGGCCAGAAGTCCAAACCAGTTTCACTGAACTGAAATCAGGTGTCATCCTTGTAGAAGATCTAGGACAGAATCTGTTCTTTGCCCCTTCCAGCTTCAGCACTCTTTGACTTGTGGCCCATTCTGTCTCTGCTCTGTGTTCACATGACCTTCTCCGCTGTGTCTGTGCCTGTTCCCTCTGCTTTTATGCTCTTAAAATAACACTGGTGATGACATTTAGGTCACACCCAGATATTCCAGGATGGGCCCCTCCTTTCAAGACTCTTAACTTGATCACATCTTTTACCATTGAAGATAATATCCCCAGGTTCTAGGAATTATGACGTGGATATATGTTTGGAGCCACCATTCAGCCCACTGCCACAATCGCCATTAATGACCACAAACCTACTCTAGCCTGAGAGTTATGGTGACAAAGAGCTTCAGGCAATAGTACTATCCCCAAGAAGCCTATAGCCCATGAATAGAGACAGAACTCATAAGAAATCAGTCACAGGGAACATAAAATGGCGCAGCTGATGTAAAAACAGTTTGGCAGTTTCGTAAAGAGCTAGACATAAATTTACCACATGACCCAGTAATTCCACTCTGATGTATATACCCAAGGGAAATGGAAACATCCATCCATGCAAAGATTTACACATAAACATTCATAGGAGCCTTATTCATAATAGCCCCAAGGTGGGAACATCCCAAATGACCACCAACTGATAAGTGATAAACACAACTAGGTGTCTCCAAACAATAGAACATTCAGCTATAAAAAGAAACAAAAATTGATACATGCTGCAACATAAACTTCAGGCTAAGGGAAAGAAATCAAACACAAAAGATCACACTTTGCATGATTCCATTTATACAAAATGTCCAGAAAAGGCAAATCTCTAAGAGACAGAAAGCAGATTACTGGTTGGTCTGAGCCTGGAGAATAGGAAGTAGGGTGACTGCCAATGAACAAGAAGGGTCTTACTGGGTTAAGGGAACTGTTGCAAAACTGGATTTTGGTGATGCTTGAAAAATTCAGTAAATTATCCCCCCAAAATTATTGAATTATACACTTTGAATGGGTAACTTTTTTGGTATGCAAATCATACTTCGATAAAATCATTTTTTAAAAAGCGAATACGGCACAAGGTCACATATGCTAATGGTAAAGTGAGTGATAGGTTGAAAAAAAGGATGTAAGTGTGGAATATATGGGGTGTGTGTGTGTGAGAGAGAGATTTTGGGCTGACGGACAAGCACCTTGGGGAGAGGATGCACCCAGAGGTGAAATGGGAAAGCTCAGGTTCAGGTCTGGCCCTGTGGCCCGTAGTGTCATTCTTTCCTCCACGCCTTTCCTGACCTCCTGCTCCCCTTCCTTGGCCTGCTGCCTGGAGACCCAGAGGGCCTGTGGCCCATGGACTTTCTGACCCTGGCTTGGCCCAAAGGGGAAGGTCAGCAAAGCATGTCACCTGTCTCCATGCTCACATACATAGCTCTCATTGGGCTGCTTGAAGCCTCCACCATCATGTGAGGGAGACAACACCTGCTTAGCCTGCTGGGGTCTAGCCCAAGCCTTTCAAGGCAGAATGATAACACCTTCCCATGTCCCTTTGGATCCATCCCACATTATTTCCTATGGATTTTCTCACAGGAAGGTTGATAGGAAGTTCTGGGCTGGTTGTTCAACTCTGATATACTATTAACATTGTTAAATACATTTCTTTCTTTCTTTTTTCTTTTTTTGTCTTTTGGGGCCGCATGCACGGCATATGGAAATTCCCAGGCTGGGGGTTGAATTGGAGCTGCAGCTGCAGGCATAATCACAGCCACAGCAACAGAGGATCCAAGCTGCATCTGCGACATACACCAGAGCTCATGGCAATGCTGGATCCTTAACCCACTAAGCGAGACCAGGGATTGAACCAGCATCCTCATGGATACTGGTCAGGTTCATTACCACTGAGCCAAAAGGGGAATTCTTGAACACATTTCTTAAAATGATGACTTTCCATGTATTTCAAGATCAACTAAACTCCCTAACCTAAACTTGGCTTAACTATCACACACCATGGGTACCCATAAATGACAGAAAATTTATTTGCAATAAATAAAAATAAATGAATCCTCTTTCAGATAGTTTAAAACTTTCCAACTTAATAGGAAACAGGAATGATATCCTCTCATTCTCTCAAACCTCTCTGTGTCTAGGGTCTTCTATAAAGTAACCCAAAATAGAGGCTTATTGGATTGATTTGTTCCAAAGAAACAATAACGACATCCCCTTTTTCTGAAATTCCAGGCTTGTATAACCACCAGCCAACTCCCCTTTGGAATTCCAACAGGAAAAAATTATTCACTGAAAAAATAATAATAGATTCTTTCCAAAGACAAGCCCTCTGAGAAGAGACATGTACTTTGATCCAGGTACTTTCACTTGAATGTGATTTCTTAGTTTATTCTAGACATAAGCAAAACTGCCGCTGACTTCCTCCTTTGTCGTAAGGTAACAAGAAAACGGCCTCGAAGGTAAACTCTAGAAATTTTTCTTTTGTACAACTATTATTGATTTATTTAAATCCCTGAAAGATCTAGGACAGACTTTTTCTTTTTTTTTTTTTTTTGGCTTTTTAGGGCCACACCCATGACATATGGAGGTTCCCAGGCTAGGGGTCTAATTGAAGCCATAGCCACTGGCCTACGCCAGAGCCACAGCAATGCCGGACACAAGCCACATCTGCGCCCTATGCCACAGCTCACGGCAATGCCAGGTCCTTAACCCTCCTGAGCAAGGCCAGGGATCAAACCTAGGTCCTCATAGATACTAGTCAGATTCATTTCCACTGAGCCACGACGGGAACTCCTAGGACAGACTTTAGAAATGAGATACATGTTGTCAAATGACAGTCTAACAAGATGACAGTTTTGTCCTGGGTCTCAAGGCACATGTTATAAAGATGTGACAGCCATCATTTGGAAGAAATATAGTTTGTAATATACACTCTGCTAATAATCTCTGTGGGGCCCCCAAATCTGATGGTAACTACTTCATAAGGTTGATGAATAAATAACATCATAGGCAGGGATTGGCACACACAAAGTAGTTAGTACCCAGCCAATGACTGTGGTAACGATGGTTATCACTTTAAATATAAATAAAAAGGAGAGGAAAGGTAAATAGCCAATAATTATTTGAAAGATTTAAACCAAAATGAGACACATTTTTCAGCCTCTCCAGTACAGGTACTAAGCATTGGAAAAATTGTGAAGCAACAGGAGAGCCTATCCACTGCTAGTGGGAATATGAATTGATATAACCAAAGTGGAAATGTGTTTCACAGTATCTTGAAAAGTTGAACCTATGCATCCTCTATGACAGCAGTTCCACCTCTAGGTACAAACTTTACAAAGATTTTGCATATAAAACCTCAGGAATCATGAGTAAGCTTGTTTGCAGCCATATCGTTTGTCGCACTAGAGAGTTAGAAACAAGCCGACAACCTACCCAATGACAGGACACTGGATAAATAAATGGCAATATATACACACAAGAGAATAGTACACAGCTATAAAAACATGGACTGCAGTTGTACAAGTCAATTATTGATGAATTTTAGAAACAATGTTGAGTGTAGAAGACTACTCGCACGCAGTATGACTGTTTTCAAAAGAGACAAAAAGAAACAATATGCCACTGGGGATAGATAAAAAAAACAATGGTTTCTTTGTGAAAATATCGAGGAATGGGACTTGGAGACTTGCACTGGGATTTCAAAAGAATTGATGATATCTTATTTCTTTTCTTTCTTTCTTTTTTTTTTGTCTTTTTGCTTTTTCTAGGGCTGCTTCTGCGGCATATAGAGGTTCCCTTCCCAGGCTAGGGGTCGAATCGGAGCTGTAGCCACCAGCCTACACCTAAGCCACAGCAATGCAGGATCCGAGCCGCGTCTGCAACTTCCACCACAGCTCACGGCAACGCCGGGTCCTAAACCCGCTGAGCAAGGGCAGGGACCGAACCTGCAACCTCATGGTTCCTAGTCAGATTCGTTAACCACTGAGCCATGATGGGAACTCCGATATCTTATTTCTTAAAATGGGTGGTGAGTTCAAGAGTATTTATTTTATTTTATTTCTCTAAATACATTCTGTGTGCACAAGCTATTCCTAATAGATATGAAAATAAATCCTAATATTCACTACAAAAACATCAATAAAGGAGTTCCCATGTGGCTCAGCAGTAATGAGCCCAACTAGTATCCATGACGACGTGGGTTTAATCCCTGGCCTTGTTCAGTGGGTTCAGGATCTGGCGTTGCCGTGAGCTGTGCATAGGTTGCAGACATGGCTCAGATCTGACATTGCTGTGGTTGTGGTATAGGCTGGCAGTTGTAGCTCCGATTTGACCCCTAGCCCAGGAACTTCCATATACCTCACGTGCATCCCTAAAAAGACAAAAAAAAAAAAGCAATAAGGAATGTGATCAGATGGTCCCTAGAAGAAAAGATATCAATAACTAATAAGCTCATTTTAAAAACTCCAAATTTACTAGTATTCAATAGTTGTAAAAAATTTTAACGTAAAATTTTGAAATGAGTAGTGTTTTTCATCTCTCAGATTAACAAAGATATTTTAAAATAATACTTAATGCATGTGTTAATGCAATGAGATGGACTTTGCTGCTAAAAGCATAAATCAGAACAACTTTTCTAAAACACTGTTTGATAATATATATCGAGAATCCTGAAAATTTATTCCTTTGTGTCAGTAACTCCATAAAATCTAAGAAAATCATGAGACTCAGTCAAAATTTTAGATTCTTGTAGTTCCCATCGTGGCGCAGTAGTTAATGAATCTGACTAGGAACCATGAGGTTGCAGGTTCGATCCCTGCCCTTGCTCAGTGGGGTAACGATCCGGCGTTGCCCTGAGCTGTGGTGTAGGTTGCAGATGCAGCTCGGATCCTGCATTGCTGTGGCTCAGGTGTAGGCTGGTGGCTACAGCTCCAATTCGACCCCTAACCTGGGAACCTCCATATGCCGCAGGAGCGGCCCAAGAAATGGAAAAAAGACCAAAAAAAAAAAAAATTTAGATTCTATACACCATCATTCACAAGTAGCCAAAAACGCAAAAGCATTTACACATTCATTCAACAAATATTTATTGAGCACCTACTATGTATCAGGTAGTGTTTGGGGCACACCAGTGAACAAAATTGACAAAAATCTCTACCCCTCATGGGAAGAATAGATAAATGATAAACTTAGTAAGTAAAGTTTTCTCTTAGTACATGAGAAAATAATAGATGCTGTTAAAAAAAAAAAAAGACAAAGCAGAGCAAGATAAGGGCAATCAGGAGTGGCTGGAGGCAAGACAGGGAAGAAGTTTGCTTCAATAAGACAGAGCTTGAGCAAAGATTCCAAGGACGTGAGAAATCTGGGTAGTGGGTCCTTGGGCATTCCAGGCAGAGGAAACAGCTGCCTGTCTGGCAATTAGAGAAACAGTGGTGATTGCAATGTGTTTGGCGTGGCCTGGGTAAGGAGAGGATCAAGAGATGAGCCAGAGAGGTAAGGGGTGGGAGCAATCGTGAAGGGCATCAGGGCCATCAGAAGGACATAAGCTTTTACTCTCAGCAAAATGGGGAGACCTTGCATGCAGCATTTTAGAGCAGAGAGCTATGATATGACTTACATTTTAAAGGTTCGCACAGCAAGGTCCTACTTTATAGCACAGAGAACTATATTCAATGTCCTAGATAAACCATAATGGAAAAGAATATTTTTTTTGTCTTTTTTTTTTTGCTATTTCTTGGGCCGCTCCCTCGGCATATGGAGGTTCCCAGGCTAGGGGTCGAATTGAAGCTGTAGCCACCGGCCTACGCCAGAGCCACAGCAACGCGGGATCCGAGCCGAGTCTGCAACCTACACCACAGCTCACGGCAACGCCGGATCGTTAACCCACTGAGCAAGGGCAGGGACCGAACCCGCAACCTCATGGTTCCTAGTCGGATTCGTTAACCACTGCGCCATGACGGGAACTCCGGAAAAGAATATTTTTTAAAAAGAGTATATATTTATATAACTGAATCAGTTTGCTACACAGCAGAAATTAACACAACATTGTACATCAACTAGACTTCAATAAAAAATAAAATGAAAAGACCTTGAGAAAAGCCAAACAGAAAGTTCAGTATTCAAACAATAGAGAAATGACTAAACAAGTTACAGTAAATCTTTGCTTGTTCAGAGTAGGAGCTCAGAAAATAGAGAACAAATGTATGTAATGAAATATTATGCAACTATTAAAAGTCATAACTGCAGTGAGTATTCAGGGACATGGAAAGATTTCTATCATGCATAACAAATGAAAAAAATATGGTTAAAAATTATATGTAAGTTATGGCTCCAATTTTGAATAGACAGGTAGGTATGTAGCTGATAGATAATAGAATGAGAAATAGATTTTTTTTTAATAACCATAGGAAGATACCATCATATGCACAATGGTTTTAAGTAAGTGGTGACATTATAGGTGTTTTATAGTATTTATTATATTTTTCTGTATTTCTAGATTTTTGATAATAATAATAATATATTGTGTTTATATCACTATATATATATTTTTAAAAATCTACAATAACCACATGGTATTCTTTATAATTTCTATGGTGAATGTCAGAAAATATGTCCATCCATCAAAATTATTAGATTTTTTTTTTCCTGGTTTCCCAGGAAAATAAAAGGTATTTGATATTCATCAGCTGAATTTAGCAGCAGGCAGCCTGCAGTTCATCAGTGAGGCTGTCACCAGTAGTTCAATACATTCACTGGAATCACTACAGAAGAATTCTAATGGGATCATGGAAACAATTTGGCTGGTAGAAAACAAATGATTAAAAAGTCATTACATTATCTACACAGGCAGGAGAAGAATTGCCTAATTTAACCACGAAAGTCACTACAAAAGACCAAAATAATTACAGTGTAAATGGATACCCCAAATAAGGGAATCATTTGATTTTAATGATACCTTGAGAGAAAATTATGGGTGCAGGGTGAGTTTTCCAGAGCCGTGTAAAACAGCTCATTAGCACCTTCACTGGATTCAATTGACTGCTCCCTTAGATCTCAGGCACCCCATCCCCCTCCTGGGAGCCCCTTCTTGTTAATTTCATTTTGGTGTCTGGGTCTGATGTCTTGGGATGCCTGAGTCTCACTGAAGGCATGCCTGAGGACAGAAGGGATTCGTCTCCTTTTAAGCTCCTACAAGGCTCAGTTAGTAGCAGGATTTCAGCCTCTGTAGCCAAGAACATGTTGAACCACCGGAAACATATGGTCATTTGGTCTATTATGCATATGGAGTTCTTAAGAGAACCAAAAGTGGGATTCCCACGAACCAATGGCAAAACTCCCAGAAACTTGCTTTCCCTCTCTCAAGGGAAGATTCCACAACCACTATTTCCTGAGGACCCTTGTTCAATAGCATCTTCAAATCCAAAGTGTTTTTCGCAGCAAAGGTGGCCGCAAAATTAGTGTTGCTCACGTATTTAATCATGAAACCCATATGCAATGAATTCCTACCATGTACCATTTAAAGATAAGTCCCTGCATTAAAAAGTGAATCATTCAGAAGTGAAAGCAGGTAATTTGTTAGCCTTTGGGAAGACACTGTGCCATGTGTACAGAGGGCACAGTGGGAACACAATAAGGAGGTGTGAGTTTCAGTAGGGAGAGGTAGTTCTGTTTCCTTCTACAGGAAATGCCTCAAGTTAATTCCTAGACAAGTTAGGTGGAAAAGAGGGCCGCAGGATGATTCTCATAGTTGTCTGACATAAGATATTCCAAAAATTAATGGGCTTATTGTTATTGCCACTGTTCTGTTTTTGTGAAAGCAGCTCTTTCCTCTAATTATAAATGTAATGCATGCTAAGAATGAAGCTCTTGCTTTTCACTGGTTTGAGGCAAGAAGTCTGAGACTCCAATGGTCTTAATCTGGGTTTTTAGCCTGCAGGTAGGATCATCACACAATTCTTTTTTTTTTTTTTTTTTTTTAACAGCCAGGGTTCCTTGAGGTGAGGTTAAATGAAACAGAAAGCATAAGCTTTTACATGAAATTTGCCCTTTTGAATAAAAAGGCAATTCTCTTCCTGCAGAGCTTAGAGGTCAGTTTTTGGAGGTATTATGATCATATTACTAATGAAGATTCAGGAATTTCAAATCTTTCCCTGACCAACATCCTCTGCATGGAAGAATTTTCATACTAATAGGGAATAATGGTACATAATAATAACTGGAACAAAATTTCTGCAAGACCCAATACCCCAGGATAGGGTTTGTTTGGATATAAAAATTTACATCGCACTTCCTGTTTACTTTCTCCACTTCCTCCAAAATCTAAATAATGTTCAAGTGTGATTTCCAGAAGAACGTAACTGAGACAAAGATAGAATGAGAGAGAAAAAAAAACAGGGATAGAAATAATAAATTCAGCAAAGCAACTGTTGTCTAATTTGCCCACTCAGGTGTTTTTTCTAAAAAAGATATATTAGTTGGGGGTATTACTAATTGCTGTAACAAATGACAACTGATTTCCTACCATGCACCATAAAAAATAATACAAATTTGGACACTTGTCTAGTATAAGTTGACTGCTGCTAGCACCCACCTAGTGAATGGGCAGCTTTTTTCCACAAAGTGACTCAGGGACCCAGATTCTTTCCATCTTCCAGTTCTGCCTCTGGACTTTGATATTTTTTCCTATCATAGTCCATAAAAGCTGTGTTAATTAATATTAATTTTATTAATATATCAATTTATATGATTTTTATTAGTCTTTTGGAAAGGTTTATAGTTAATATATTAATTTATATTAATTAATTTTGATTAGTGTTTTGGAAAGGAGGTTTAGCTAATGAGATAGGCTGTTCATTAGAGGAGGCAGCATGGTGGAATAGAAAGGACAGAGTGAGAGGCAGATATGATATTAATTCCTAACGTTCCTGAGTGCTGACTCTGTCAAGCTCTGATCTACATCCTTTACCTTCACTCATTTGTCCAGTACTCTTAAGAGCCTATAAAATTCCTGAGTACAGGCACCTGGCTTTAGCACCTATGCTCTTGACCACTATAGGTTATTCTTTTTCTAAATGGGTTTGAATTCAGGGTCTACCTTTTAAAATTTATGTATACTGATTTTTCATATAAAGTGCCATGAGATTATATATTTTAGAGATTAACCCCTTGTCAGTTGCTTCATTTGCAAAGACTTTTCCCCATTCTGTGGATTGTCTCTTGGGGCTTTTTTGTTGGTTGGTTGGTTGGTTTTTATGGTTTCCTTTGCTGTGCAAAAGCTTTTAAGTTTAATTAGACCCCATTGGTTTATTTTTGTTTTTATTGTCATTATTATAGGAGGTGGATCAAACAAGGAGACATTTCTCCAAAGAAGACAGACAGATGGCCAAAAAACACATGAAATGACACTTACCATCACTAATTAGTCAAGAAATGCAAGTCAAAACTTTCGGTGAAGTATTACCTCACACCAGTCAGAATGGCCATCATTAAAAAAGTCTACAAACAATAAATGTTGGAAAGGGTGCGGAGAAAAGGGAACCCTTCTACCCTGTCGATGGGAATGTAAGCTGGTGCAACGACTATGGAGAACAGTATGGAAGTTCCTTAAAAAAGTAATATAGAACTACCATATGATCTAGCAATCCCACTCCTGGGTATATATTCAGAGAAAACTAATTTTAAGAGACACATACACCCCAATGTTCATTGCAGCACTATTTACAATAGCCAATACATGGACGCAACCTAAATGTCCATCGACAGAGAAACGGATAATAAAGATGTGATACATATATACAATGGAATACTATTCAGCCATAAAAAGAATAAAATAATGCCATTTGCAGCAGCATGGATGGACCTAGAAATTATCATACTGAGTGAAGTAAGTCAAAGACAAATATCATACGAAATCACTTACATGTGGAATCTAATAAAATGATACAAAAGAACCTATTTTAAAAAACAGAAACACACTCATGGATTTCAAAACCAGTCTTATGGTTACCATAGCTGAAATTGTTGAGGCGAGGGAAGAATTGGGAGGGTGGGAATAACTTATACACACCACTGTATAAAACAGAGGATTAATAAGAACCTACTGTTATACCATAGGAAAATCTACTCAATAGTTTGTAATAACCTATATGGCAAAAAAGAATGGATATGTATGACTGATTCACTTAGCTGTACACCCGAAACTAATACAACATTGTAAATCAACTATTCTCAAATTAAATTAATTTTTAAAAATAAAAAAAATTTATGCATACTTGCACAATTTCCTCGATTTCTCAGAGCTTGACTCCCAATCTATAAAATTAGTTGTTGTTGGGATGAAATAACATGAGGTCAGTAATATCATAGCTCAGAAAATATAAATTAATTTTTAAGCTCTATATGCAAAGTGCTGTGCTAAGCACTAGGGGTTGTAAGTGGTGAACAAGCCTGATAATATTCATGCCTTCAAGGAACCTAAAGTCTAGGAGAAGATGCAGCCATTAAATAAGCAGTTGAATGAGTGATTGACCACAACTAGTTAAGCTCTTTATAAAAAGTCCAGGCGTCTACCTAATCTTGTTCAGAGGAAGGATAACTTATAGCAATGCTTAAACGAAACCCAGAAAAATGGTTAGCAATCCCATTTTTACTTGCGTTTAGGCTTAAAGGAAAAGAAACTAATAAAAACAAATGAGGCCACTACTACATGTAAAATTCTATGTGTATTTTTCTGATAGTTATTATTATGAGACTTCTTACTGTATCTCTTCTGAATCTTTTAAAACCAATATTAATCCTACCAATTATTGTAAATGGAGGGAGGATTTCAGAAAACAGCAGGATCCTCTGGCTTACTAGCACAAGTCTCCAGGAGAACTTCGGCATAAAAGACCTCTGGAAGGAATGTTGATAATGTCATTGCAGCTGATATTTTGTCTTGGGGCCCCAGATTAAGCATCCCAAATAGGAAAAGGGGCCCAAACCTGGCCCCAAACTCCTGGGGAGAGCCTTTAGGTAGGGAGGGTTTTTTTGAGATAGAACAAGATCAAGGACCTGGGAAAAGTAAGGGTATTATGGACAGGCCGTGTGTGGAATGCCCTTGAGGTCAGCCCCTGGGTACATGGAAATGGAACCCCATCCTCATCGTGCCCCCTTCCTGCCCTGACAATGAAGGCAGGCTCTAGGGTGTGACCAGGATCCCTCTGGTAGAAGGAAGGATGGCAAGTTGGGTTCTGGCAATTCTCCTGACTGGGGGCTACACATTAAAGGCAGAGTCTTCTGCTCACACTGAAACTGTTACCCACATCTTCAATCTTCCTCAATCTGGATGGACTGACCAGGGTTACTTGAAATCATAATGAGACTTACACGGTAATCAGTTTTCTGAAAACCATGATAAAAAGAGTCAGCTATTTCTCCTTACTGGTCTGAAAAGGTGCCTACTTCTCAGTTATAAGTCAAAAGACATGGCGGAACCATCTACATAGAATATAATATGCTCTTAAAACAATTATGCTGAACACATTTTTTTTTCTGGGCCAAAATTTAGGAGAAAGAAATCTCTCCTTCTCCCCTACTCCCCTTTCCCTTCATTTCTCTTTCCTTCCTGCCCTGAATTCAATCCTAAAGCCGTGAGGTGGGGCAGACCAAGGTGAGCTTCCACACTGGTGGTGGGAGAGGGAAGGGAGCTGCAGAGCGCAGAGCAGAATGTCAGGGTCCAGGTGGGATGAGAAGGGGCCACACGTGGAGGCACTATGTCAGGGCGTCAGAGCCCAGATGGGGCAGGAGCTATCCTCATGCAGGACCTGGGAAAGTCCAGCACAGAATGGCAGAGCCCATGTGAGATGGGAGGTGCCATGCAGGTGGCCAGAGATAAAGCAGAGGAGGAGGGGGCCCAATGAGAGGTGGTTCACTGTAGATGTCACAGCCCAAGCAGAGCAAGGAAAGGCCACATGGATAGGTGACCCAGCAGAGAGTGTGGGAGTCCCAGCAGGGTGTGGACGGTGTGGACGGTAGCCCTACAGAGGAGGGCATGGCCGCAGAGAAGGGAGATCAGTTATCTTCAAGGAGATCGATCAAGTAAGCAAATATATTGGGAGTCAAGTCTCTCCTTGTCAGAGAAGGAAACTATGGAGACGAACCCTGTGATGCTGGTGTTGGGCTAGAAGCAAACATATGGATGTGAACTTGTGGTTTTCCATACACAGAGCGAGTTATAGAAGTAAATGTGTGCATGTGTGTTGAAGTCATTGTTGGTATTACTTGGAGAAGAGGCTCATTCCCCACTGGAGCCGTGAAAATACAAGACGTGCCTAGAGTATCTCACATCAGGAAACAGAATTACTCAAAGAATGAAGACATGTCAAAAGGACACAGAAGCGAACTTGAAGGAGGTCCACTGACCAAACTGAGGGACAATGGAATTAGAGATTTTAAGGAAATAATGATAGGGATGCATTATAGCCCACTCAATAAAGAGGATGGAAACCATGAATCCATACAGACTTAATTAATAAATGAATAAATTGAAAGTTTGATGATGAACGGGATGATTACATAGGTTTAAATTACCTCCCCTGAACACCTATAATTATAAGTAACTCTATGGTGGCACACGCCACCCTAATCAAGAAGTCAAAGAGAATATTGCCAGTCATGGGACAAATTAAAATCCTGTGCCTCTGACAGCATGCCCTGAGAGGAGCACAGCCTCACTTCTGCAATTTCATGCCAAAAATGAATAACCAAAATCGAATGACAAGAAAATAGTAGTGATACCCACATTGAAGGGCAGTCTACTAATCAACTGACCTATTATCTTTTAAAGTGTAAAGGTTGTGAAAGTCAAGGAGAGAGTGAAGAACTGCAGCCACAGGAAGGAAACCAAAGAGACATGATAAGTACATGTAATACAGGGTTCTGAACTGGATCTTTCCACAGGCAATAAATGGCCTCATTGAAGCAGCTGGTGAAACTATAGTGGACACTGCAGTTTAGACGAAGTGAGACCTCCGCTGATTTCCTGAAGCTAATGGTTGTACTGCAGCTATGCAGGAAAATGTCCTTGTTGTGTGCAACACCCACTAACGTATTCAGGGATGAGAAGCATCAGGGCTACATCTTACTCTCCAATAGTTCAGAAAAAAATGTTTTTATACCAGAGGGGCAATTTTTCCGTATTTTTTTTTTCTTTTTATGGCCGCACCCAGGCTAGGGGTTGAATTGCAGCTGTAGCTGCCGACCTACACCACAGCCACAGCAACACCAGATCCAAGTTGCATCTGCAACTATGCCACAGCTTGTAGCAATGCCGGATCCTTAACCCACTGAGCAAGGCCATGGATTGAACCTGCATGCTCATGGATACTAGTCAGGTTCTAAACCCATTGAGCCACAACGGACACTCCTTTTCAGTAAGTTTATGATTGTTTCAAAGAAATTCTAAGTATTGTTTTATGCCAGGACAAATATATCCTATTGATGCCAGTGGAATATCTGACAGCAAGGCTCCCCTGGAAACATCAGGGTGTGTGGCTGCCCTAGCCACTGTAGGTAAGACAGAACTTTCCAGAGCAGTTCTTTTGGTTTTTCCAAGACCAGCTGGTCCTTTATACTTGAAATTTGGCTTTCTGTCCACCACGGAGCTCTTGTCCTGGGTGACTTACACTTGTTATCAGCATGGTTTCTCAAGGCTGGAAAATCCATCCTATGCTTAAGAGAACTTAAAACACAACAGTGTCTCTCCTGTCCAGAGTCTCCTTGCCAGGGTAGTGCTGACACATCTGCCACCAGGGGACCTCTGTCAACCGCGCGGGTGCATCAGCTCACTAGTCAGAAGTCAATGCTTCTGAAAGTCGACAAAATGTTGGTTCTGGGATTCCAGAAGAAAGCCATTCCCTCCCTTTCCTTTTTTTCATTGAAAAAAATATTAAATCCGTATCATGAGCCAAACCATACAGGGGACAAGGTAGGAATAAAATCACAACTCCTCACCTCAAGAAGAGCACCACTTGGGCACTTTCTAAAGACAAAAAATTTTGTTTTGCTTTTTAGGGCCGCACCCGAGGCATATGGAAGTTCCCAAGCTAGGGGTCGAATTGGAGCTGTTGCTGCTGGCCTACGCCACAGCCACAGCAACATGGGATCCGAGCTGTGTCTGTAACCTACACCACAGCTCACGGCAATGCCGGATCCTTAACCCACTGAGCGAGGCCAGGGATTGAACCCGCAACCTCAGATTCGTTTCCACTGTGCCACGACAGGAGCTCCAAGAAAAAATTTTTTTAATTGAACTGTAACATACACACAAGAAAGCACACAAATCGTAGCTGGACTGCTCAGTGAATTTGCATAAACCAAACACACCTGAGTCACCAGAACCCAGATCAAAAAAGAGAACTTGACCAGCACCCAGAAGCATCACTGCTCTTTCCAACCACTACCCTCCTTCCTGGACCCCCAGCCACTCTCCTGACCTTTAACAAAGCCAAGTTTTACAGAAAGAAGTTCACTTTTAAAGGAGATTTAAAGAAGGAAAATAAAGTACTGGTTTTTCCAGAATGGAGCTTCCCCTCCTAGGGAGCCAGGATTACACCACACTAACACCATCTGCATGTGTGTTACCAGATTCTGCTTCTCTGTAGTGCTACGTGTTGCTGCTTAATGGGTGGGAATTTGAGCTTTGCCTCCTATGGACCTGGACAATAATTCTCCTGTGAAAGAGTCTCAGCAGAGCTGCTGAATCTAGCTGCCAGTTGGGCACCCCTGCTGAAATCCAGCCTGGCCCCTTTGGTCAGACCAGATAGAACAGGGCAGGGTTCTGTGTGTGCATCTCACACAAAGGCCTGGTGGCAAACCTGAGTGTGCCAGCTGTTTGGCTGGGGAAAGTGAATGGAGGGGCATACTGAGTGTTGTCCTCAGATCCGATGGCAATTCATGGGCTTGCATGAGTCTGAGGCATCCCCAAAGGATCCCGGTCCCAACTCTTTAATAGGAAGCCTGAAGGCCCACCCCAATTTCCCCTGATGGTGCTGCTGCCTTAGGACTGCTCAATTCGAGGCAGTAGATCCCACTGGGTGACGTGTCCTTTTATTGGTTTAACGAGAGCTCAAGAAGTAGGTATATAGACTCAACTAGGCCAGGTAAAGCATCTTTTTAGAAATATTGACCAACTGGAGGGCTGCTGAACTCAGAACTACTGTTGAACTCTGCCCACTCTGAGGGCTACTCAGGGACAAAGTCTATTCCTCATTCAGGCTGAACCTCCTTCCCTCACCAACCCCTTCTTCATATCCCCCTCCTTTTCCTCTCCTTTTAGTCAATCTTTCCTTTTCACTTTTCTCTACCTCCCCTCCCTTCCTTTTTCCTCTCACTCTATATTATTTTTTTTAAGTCTACATGCTTTATTTGGTTATTTCTCTCTCACTCACTCTTTTTTTTTGACCATGCTCATGGTATGCAGAAGTTCCCAGACCAGGGATTGAACCCACACCCAGCTGTACCAGAGACACAGCAGTGACAATGCCAGATCTTTAACGCACTGAGCCACAAGGAAACACCTCACTCTATATTATTTTGAAGGGTTCTAGTTGGGTGTCATCAATTGTGATCATTTGAAGAACAGGAAGAAAGCAAGAAGATTTTCCCCCAGAGGAAAGGCAGGGAAGAGAAGGACATGTCTACAGATGGCAATGTATGTCACATGCCTTTAGCACATAAAAACTAGAGGCCCAGAATTCCCATCATGGCACAGCAGAAACAAATCTGACTAGGAACCATGAGGTTGCAGGTTCGATCCCTGGCCTTGCTCAGTGGGTTAAGGATCCAGCATTGCCAAGAGCTGTGGTGTGAGTTGCAGATGAGGCTCAGATCTGGCATTGCTGCGGCTTTGGCATAGACCAGCAGCTGTAGCTCCAACTGGACCCCTAGCCTGGGAACCTCCATATACCACGAGTGTGGCCCTAAAAAGCAAAAACAGACAAACAAAACCTATTGCTTTTGTAGGGAAAGAAACTATTCTCATCTACCCATTTCATGGTCTCTGACTCGGTCTAATTAAAGAATTAGAATAACATAGGATAAACAGGGAAAAAGCATACAAGTTGCAATTTTTTTTTTCACTTATACATTGGAGAATTCACAAGAGAAACGAAGATCCAATGAAGCAGATCGCTTACATATTAAGTCAGACGATTAGGTTGGAGTACATTGTGAAAATATGACAAGGTAAAGGGGCTTGGGTTAAAGCAGTTAATCATGGAGAAGTGACTAGGAGAATAAGATGAGCTCAGCAGGATTTGTTTGCACAAATTTCTCCCTGTTCCTGGTGATGAGAATATTTCTTTCCTGCTGGTTCATGGAGGGCATCTTCCATGCATGAGTTTCATCTCCTGCTTTCAGGAAGAAAAGAAGAAAGTCCTTACATATGTTGGTTTTTTTTGAATGCCTTTAACGTAAAATAATCAATATACAAGAGCAGCATATTTGGGGTAGTGTGTTCTGAGGGCTTTCAGTACATAGGAAATATTTTTATGAAGTTTTCCCTTTAAAGAGAATTTTGAGGAAGTTGCCAGAGGGATGAGGTACAAGATAAAGCTCTAGAATATTACATTTGAGGGTGTAAAGAACTTAGAGGCTTCTGAAAAGTCATCCAACCAGGTGTCTTCATTTTACAGATCAGAAAGTAGGTCAGAGATGCTAATCTGATTTGCCTAAAGTCGCACAACTGGTGGCAGAAACCCACATCTGCAGTCTCCCAAATCAGTGCTCTTTTCCTCATGATGGTTCTTGCAAAATGGAAAAATACACAAATCAGCTTCATCCTAGGTATCCTGTGTAGTGGCAAGCTCCAGTAAGTTGATAAAGTAAGAATTACAGCATTATTTGTGAAAGCATCCATCAGAACTATTCCAGCCTTCAGAAAGCACAATACAAAAGAACCCTCTCCTTTACCACCTTAAATTATGGGCAGCACATTTTGTGAGGTTTCCATAACTTACTTGTTGAAACTTTACTCAGGAGTCCAGTCTTTTGTCTTCCTGTGGTTTGTTTGAAATTCATTACCCTCTTTCATCCCTTTCTCTTCCTCCCTTTCTCCACCCTTCCACTCCACCCCTGTCTCATGTCAAATCTGAAAGATCTTAGAGGGAAATATCACAGTCACCAAGGACTTATCATCATCACCAAGATTGATCCCATATGGTGTCTACAAAGATGAAGGGCGAGGTTACAGCTCTCGTGTACGCCACAGGCATGATGTGGGAACCGTCTCCTACTTTCCAAGCCCTGTCCCTGAGATGAGCTCAACCTGTTGGAACCAAGAATTTCTACTCTCCTGGCTTCAAGAACTTCTAGCCATGCTTTTTCCATTTCTTCAACTGTGTTTCACGAGCAAAAGGATTCAGAGGTTTGAAAAGCTTTAAAAAATACATTTCATCTGATCCTGTGCCTACAGAATTCAGGCTCTGATTTACCTTTGAGTTCTTGCTGACTTGTACTAAGGCAATTGTTCCTTTTGTGCTTATAAATTATATTTGGATTTTGTTTTTCTCTCCTCTTGTTTGTTTAGTTTCCAGAATAGAAGAAATCTCAACTCAGGCTCTAATTAAGCGCCAGTACTAATCTGTCATTTGTTTCCAAGATGTTTGAAGAGATGTCTCACAGAGTGCTCCCCTTTCAAGCCAGCTTCTCAGAATGTCCGTGGAGATTTCCAGAAGCTTCTTCCATTAGCCATGTGTGATGTGGAACGTGAAGGTTCCCCCCTGGGGGATGTGCTACAATGGAGGCAGAGTGGTAAGAGTGTAAGCTACAGGAAATTGAAGGCTAGGGTGGCATCCAGCCAACTCCTCCACATTATCCCTATGGCATTGGTTCCAAAAGCATCTTGTCCTCAACTACAAAACGGCAACTATGACTGATGTTTTGAGTTTGTTTCTTTTCTATTTTTTTTTTCTTTTATGGGCTGCACCTGCAGTATATGGAAGTTCCCAGACTAGGGGTTGAATCAGAGCAGCAGCTGCTGGCCTACACCATAGCCGCAGCAATGCAGGATCTGAGCCACATCTGCAACCTATACCACAGCTCACTGCAATGCCTGATCTTTAACCCACTGAGCAAGGCTAGGGACTGAACTGCATCCTCATGGATACCAGTCGTGTTAGTAACCTGCTGAGCCACAACAGGAATTCCTTGAGTTTGTTTCTTTTAAAGAAAGAAGTGACTTACTGTTTGGTTTCTTCCTAAGGTCTTTGTTTCTCTGGCTGTGTTTGGAGAAGCCAGGAGAGCCTGGCTAAAAAAAAGAAGAAGAAGAAGAAGATCTGCCTGGCTCTACTAACTGCTTGCTGAGTTACCCGAGTAATATGGCTCATGCCAACAGCCACACTTTTGAAGAGCCAGCCAGCAGTGGACATGAAAGAGAAAGGGCACATAAAAGCAACTCTGCTCTAGTAAACTGTTTCATGGCATTCAAGGGGAGGAAAGACAACTCAAAATACAACCTTAAAGTGTGCTCAGCAAGAAACAAACTGACTACTGGGGGCCTTTGGAACCTGGCTCTGATGCAAAGCTCAATTATACATTGAAGTACTGAGTTACTGAAAGCCAGGCAGCGGGGAATAGGCCCTCTCGCTCTATAGAATGCAGCTCTGAAAAAGATTTATCACGCAGCTGATGCACTTGCCACATGTTGAGGACTTAATTTAATGAATTCTCTCCCTTTTTTTTCCTTGCACAAGCAAAAAAACAAAACAAAACAAAACAAAAACATCATTGTGGTGGTGGGAAAATGTTTGTAATAATTTTAAGATATGTAAGATTACCCAAGAGGCATATCATATTTAGACGGTTTCAGAATTTCATTAATCCACCTTTAGGAATGTGTTATTTTACAGACTGTACTTGTATACAGTACAAAGACAGCCAATTCTTAAAAGACACTGAAGAGCAATCCTCTTTTTCCAACACGCTCTTCACATGTCTCTAGTTGTTCAACTACAGAAAAGTAACTTATTAGATGCTCAGCTCCTGGCTTTTTATCCAGACCTCCTTCTGAAAACAAGCAACTTCTTCAAGAATAGAGTTTACATAAGGTAGGATTTGGGGCAAGACAGTATATTAATCAATTGGAAAGAAGTGGTACCTATTCATTCCTCCTTATTAGATGTGATATACAAACGTCTATTCCAAAGATATAAAGTATATATCATGGAGTGGAACTGTCTCTGTGGGGTAGGCCAGGAACACTCCTGTGACAAATTTCCCAAGATGACCATTTAAAGCTGTTTCCTTTACCTAAACATTAAATAAGAATGTCACTCTTTTTAAGGCAAAAGCATCTGTTATCCATGAGCCCCTGGGTTTTGAGCTAAGTGCCACTGTTCACCTGTTGATTTTTTTTTTTTTTTAATCTGCTGGAACATAATCTCTGAGTATCTTATGGAATCAAGGTGCAATGTTGAATGAGTATCTTCTTGCTCCAACCTGACTCTCTGAGGCTCTGCCAACAGAACAAGCATGGATCTGAATGGAAACAGGAGATGTCTCGCCATAATACAGGAGTGAGTGCAACCTTTGTCAAGAATTTAGAGATACGTAGAGCTGCAAGAGGGAATTTAGCTTGTCACCTTGTCACTCTAGACCCATGCTCAAAGAATCTCCCTAGAGTTATTTTTTAATTAAAAAAAAAAAAGTGTATCAGTAATTACTGAGTGCATCCAGTGCCAGCAACAAGGAAGTATTAAACACATCTTGGCTAATGGAGCTAAAAAACTGATGTCAAGATGAGCTATACAAAACAATTACAGACAATTACATGATCCTGCCCCACTTTCATTAGCTCTTTCTGCAGTCACTGCTGTTCCTTCTGCAGGCATGCTGGTCTCCTTGCTGTGTGCGCTCTCACCCCCACCTCAGGAAAACTGCTATTCCTTCTGCCCAAAATGTTCATCCCCTAGATGCCCAAATGACCAGCTTCTTAAAGCTCTCCCTCTGCCCAAGGAAGGAGAAGGAAAAAGTGGAAAACTCTGAAAAATAATACAAGTACCCAAGACAATGAGTTAAACCGAATGGGGCTAATTTAAACTATTTTTTAAAAAAACAGGAGTTCCTGTTGTGGCTCAGTGGGTCATGAACCTGACTAGTATCCATGAGGAGGCAGGTTCCATCCCTGGCCTCACTCAATGGGTTAAAGGATCCGGCGTTGCCATGAGCTGTGGTGTAGGTCACAGGCGCAGCTCAGATCTGTCATTGCTATGGCTATGGTGTAGGCCAGCAGCTGCAGCTCCAGTTCAACCCCTGACCTGGGAACTTCTATATGGCGCAGGCATGGCTTAAAAAAAAAAAAAGAATTAATTTTGATTGATAATTTTAAGGGTTTTCCCTACCTTCCGAAGGAATAAGACTTACCATAAAAAATGAAAGAGCCTAATTTAATGGTTGGCACATCTGAGTTGAAAGGTGTAAACTGAAACTTGCTGCATTTGCTTATGTCTGTCTCTATAGCTAGACACTACGAATCATGAAGAAATGACCATATCTATTTTGTTCCTTGCTGTATTCCTAGCATCTAGCACAGTGTCTGCAATGTGGAAAGTGATAAATACCATTGGTTAACTGGATCAGTGGTTGATTTAGTGAATTAATCAATACATTCATTCCATATGGGTCTGTTTATACCTTTTAATTGCCTTCATCCAATTCCCCCTCTCCCTACCCTCTGCCTCTGGTAACAACAAATCTGATCCCTTTTTCCATGAGTTTGTTTGTTTGCTCATTTATTTTTGAATTATAATTGACCTATAACACTATGTGAGTTTCTGAGCTCTCTATCCTGTTCCATTCATCTGCGTGTCTGTGCCAATCCCATACTGCTTTGATTAGTGTGGCGCTGTAGTAGAGTTTGAAATCAAGCAGCATGACTCCTCCAGCTCTATTCTTCTTTCTCAAGATTACTTTGGATATTCGTGGTTTTTTGTTTCCATACACATTTTAAAATTATTTGTTCTAATTCTGTGAAAAATGTCACTGATATTTTGATAGGGATTGCATTGAATCTGTAGACTGTTTTGGATAGTATAGTCATTTGAATTATATTAATTTTTACAGTCCCTGAGCATGGTATATGTTTCTCCCTGTTTGTGTCATCTTCAATTTCTTTCATCAGTATCTAGTTTTCACTATAGGTCTTTTACCTCCTTAATTAGATTTATTTAGAGGTATTTTATTCTTTTTGATGTGATGGCAAATAGGACCATTTCCTTAATTTCTCTTTCAGATAGTTCATTATTTCTGTATAGAAATGCAACAGGTTCCTATATATTAATCTTTGTACTGCAACTTTATGGAATTCATTGATGAGTTCTAGTAGTTATTTGGTGATATCTTTAGGATTTTCTATAGTATCATATAATCTGTAAACAGGGGCATGCCTCTCACTTTAAATCAAAAGCTAGATCAAAAAGCTCAATCAAAAGCTTAATCAAGGTTAGCGAGGAAGGCATGTTGAAAGATGGGCCAAATCTAGGCGTCTTGCTCCAGACAACCAAGTTGCGAATACAAAGGAAAAATTCTTAAAGGAAATTAAAAGTGCTACTCCAGTCAGAAGACTAAGGATGAGAAAGCAAAATAGGCTTATTGCAATACAGAGAAAGTTGTGGTGTTCTGACTAGAAGATCAAATCAGCCACAAGATTCCCTTAAGCCAAAGCCGAATCCAGAGAAAGGCCCTAACTCTTTCCACTTCTGTGAAGGTTGAGAGAGGTGAGGAAACTGCTGAAAAAAAGTCTGAAGCTAGCAGGGGCTGTTTCATGAAGAAAGGAGGTCATCTCGATAACATAAAAGCGCAACTTGAAGCATCAAGTGCAGATGTAGAAATTCAGGAAGTTATCCAGAAGATCTAGCTAGATAATTAAGGAGGATGACTACACTAAACAACAGACTCTTAATGTAGACAAAACAGCCTTATATTGGAAGAAGATGTCATTTGTGACTTTCATAGCTAGAGAGGAGAAATCAATGCCTGGCTTCAAAGCTTCAATGTCTCTCTTGTTAAAGGGTAATGCATCTGGTGACTTGAAGTCAATGCTCATTTACCATTCTGAAAATCCTAGGGTACTTAAGAATTACACTAAATCTATTCTGCCTGTGCTCGTCAATGGAAAACAGAGCCTGGATGACAGAACATCTGTGAATAACATGTTTTACTGAATACTTTAAGCCCACTGTTGAGACTTACTGCTCAAAAAAAAATTCCTTGGTCAAAATAATTGCTCACTGACAATGTACCTTATTACCCAAGAGATCTGAGGGTGATGTACAACAAAATTAACATTGTTTTTATGCCTGCTAATACACCATCCATTATGCAGGATCCAGGAGTAATTTCAAATTTCAAGTCTTAATACATAAGAAATACATTTCATAAGGCTATAGCTGCCATGAACAGTGATTCCTCTGATAGAACTGGACAAAATTAATTGAAAATCTTCTGGAAAGGAATCACCATTTTAGATGTCACTTAAAAAGCCATGATTCATGGGAAGAGGTCAAAATATCAACATAAACAGGAGTTTGGAAGAAGTTAATTCCAACTGTCATGGATGACTTCAAGGCATTCAAGACTTTGAGGGAGGAAGTAAGTCCAGATGTGATGGAAATAGCAAGAGACCTAGAATTAGAAGTGGAGCTTCAGATGTGACTGAATTGCCATGATCTCATGATAAAACTTTCATGGGTGAAGAGTTGGCTCCTGTGGATGAGCAAAGAAAATGGTTCCTTGAGTTGGAATCTACTCCTGGTAATGATGCTGTGAAGATTATTGAGATGACAACTAAGGATTTAGAATATTATGTAACCTTAGTTGATAAAGCAGCAGCAGGGTTTGAGAGGATTGACTCCAATTTTGAACAAGTTTTATTGTGGTAAAATATTATCAAATAGTATTGTATGCTACAGAGATATAGTTCATGAAAGGAAAGAATCAATTGATGCAGCCAACTTCATTGTCTTATTTTAAGGAATTGCCACAGCTACTCCAATCTTCAGAAACAACTGCCCTGATCAGTCAGCAGCCAGCAAAATCAAGGCAAGAACTTTCACTAGCAAAAAGCTTATGACTCATTGAAGGTTCAAATGATGGTTAGCATTTTAAAGTGATAAAGTATGTTTAATTAAAGTGAATACATTGCTTTTAAAGATATAATGCCATTACACACTTAACAGACTCAGTAATGTGTAAACATAACTTTTATGTGCACTGGGAAGCCAAAAATTTAATGTGACTTGCTTTATTGTGGTAGTCTAGACCCAAACCCACAAAATCTCTGGGGTATGCCTATACCAGCAATGAACAAGTGGAATTTGATGGTAAAAACACAATACCATTTACACTAGCACCCCAAAAATGAAATAATTAGGTATAAATCTAACAAAATATGTACAAAATCTATATGAGGAAAATCACAAAACTCTGATGAAATAATTCAAAGAAAATTTAAATAAATGGAGAGATATTCCATGTTCATGGATAGGAAGTCGACATTGTTCAGGATATCAGTTCTTTGATCTATAGATTCAATGCAATCTTAACCAAAATTCCAGCAGTGGAGTTCCCATCGTGGCGCAGTGGTTAACGAATCCGACTAGGAACCATGAGGTTGCGGGTTCAGTCCCTGCCCTTGCTCAGTGGGTTAACGATCCAGCGTTGCCGTGAGCTGTGGTGTAGGTTGCAGACGCGGCTCGGATCCCGCGTTGCTGTGGCTCTGGCATAGGCCAGCGGCTACAGCTCCAGTTAGACCCCTAGCCTGGGAACCTCCATATGCCGTGGGAGCGGCCCAAAGAAATAGCAAAAAAAAAAAAAAAAAAAAAAAAATCCAGCAGATATTTTGTGGATATTGACAAATGTCTTTAAAGTTTATATGGAAAAGCAAAAGATCCAGAATAACTAATATAATATTGAAGAAGAGCAAAGTTAGAGGACTGACAGTATCTGACTTTAAGATTTCCTAGGAGTTCCTATTGTGGCTCAGTGGTTAACGAATCCAACTAAGAACCACGAGGTTGTAGGTTTGATCCCTGGCCTTGCTGAATGGGTTAAGGATCAGCTCCAACTGGATCCCTAGCCTGGGAACCTCCACATGCCATGGGAGCGGCCCTAGAAAAGCCAAAAAAGACAAAAAAAAAAAAAGATTTCCTGTAAAGTTATAGTAATTAAGACAATGTGGCATTAATGGAAGAATAGAAAAATAGATCAATGGAATTGAATCGAGAACCCAGATATAGACCCATATAAATATAGACAACCTATTCTTGACAAAGGAGTAAAGGCAATACAATGGGCAAAGATAGGATTTCAACAAATGGTGCTAGAACATTCACATGCAAAATCATCATCATCATCACCATCATCTAGACACAGACTTTACACCCTTCAAGAAAGTCATCTCCAAACGGATCATAGACCTAAATGTAAACCATAAAACTAAAAAACTCCTAGAAGATAATATAAGAGAAAACCTAGGTGACCTTGTACATGTTAATGACCTTGTAGATGCAATACGAAAGGCACAATTCATGAAATAAATAATGGTTAAGCTGGACTTCAAGAAAATTAAAAACTTCTGCTCTGTAAACGCAATGTCAAAAGACTTAGAAGACAAACCACAAAATAGGAGAAAATATTTGCAAAAGACACAACTGATAAAGGACAGGTATCCAAAATGTACAGAGAACTCTTAAAACTCAATAATAAGAAAACAAACAACCTAATTCAAAATTAGGCCAAAGTCTTAACCAATAATTCTCCAAAGAATAAATACATGGCAAAGAAGCATATGAAAAGATGGTCCACATCAGATCTCATCAGAGAAATGCAAATTAAAACCAGAATGAGATAGCACTACGCATCTATTAGAAAGGCCAGAAGCTGGAACCCTGACATCACCAAATGCTGACAAGGATACGAGCAACAGGAACTCTTCATTCACTGCTGGGGGGAATGCAAAGTTGTACAGCCACTTTGGAAAATAGTTTGGTAGTTTCTTAAAAAAATGAACATACTCTTACCATACAATTCAGCAATCCACTCCTTAGTATTTACCCAAAAGAACTGAAAACTTTTATCTGTTAGTAGTAGCTTTATTCCTAGTTGCCAAAACTTGGAAGCAACAAAGATGTTCTTCAGCAGGTGAAAGAATAAATAAATAAACTGTAGTATACCCAGACAATGTAAAATTACTCAGTACTAAACAGAAATAAGCTATCAAGCTATAAAGAGAAACAGAAAATGGAAATGCATATTACTAAGAGAGAAAAGCCAATCTGAAGAGGCTACATGTTATACAACTCCAACTACATCACATTCTAGAAAAGGCAAAGCTATGGAGATAGCAAAAAGCTCAGGGAGCTCCTACTGTGGCTCAGCCAGTTAAGAGTCTGACTAGTGGAGTTCCCATTGTGGCCTAGCAGAAATGAATCGTGGCCTAGCAGAAATGAATCCGACTAGGAACCATGAGGTTGCGGGTTCAATCCCTGGCCTTGCTCAGTGGGTTGGTGATCCAGCTTTACCATGAGCTGTGGTGTAGGTTGCAGATGTGGCTGGGATCTGGCGTTGCTGTGGCTGTGATGTAGGACAGCAGCTGTGGCTCTGATTGGACCCCTAGGCTGGGAACCTACATATGCTGCAGATGAGGCCCTAAAAAAGAAAAGAAAAGAAAGAAAAGAAAGAAAGAAAGAAAGGAAAGAAGGAAGGAAGGAAAGAAGGAAAGAAGGAAAGAAGGAAAGAAAAGAATTTGACTAGTATCCATGAGGATGCGGGTTCGATCCCTGGCTTGGCTCAGTGGGTTAAAGGATCTGGTGTTGCCTCGAGCTGTGGTATAGATCACAGATGCTGCTTGGATCTGGCATTGCTGTGGCTGTGGTGAAGGCCCAAAGCTGCAGCTCCAATTTGACCCTCAGCCTGGGAACTTCCATATGTGAAGGTACAGCCCTTAAAAAAAAAAATCAGTGGTTCCAGTGGTTGGCAGGGTGGGAGGAGGTGGAGGATAAATAGGCAAAGCACAGAGGATTTTTGGGGCCATGAGAATACTCTGTATGATACTATAATGATGGATACATGTCATTATACATTTGTTGAAACTCAAAGAAGATAGAATACCAAGTATGAAACCCTTAACTGTGGACTTTGGCTGCTTATGATGTGTCACTGCAGGTTCATTGATTATAACAAATATAATATTCACTTGGAAGATTTTAATAATGGGGGAAGTTACATAAGTGTAGGGGTGGGGGCAGGTTGAAAAATCTCTGTACCTCTCTTAATCTTCCTTTAAAACTAAAACTGTTCTACAAATAAAGTCAATTAAAAAAAAACAAATGTAGCCAGTTAAAAATATTTACAAATGAAGCAACTGACAAGGGATTAATCTCCAAAATATAAAACAACACATGAAGCTCAATATAAAAAAAATAAACAACCCCATCAAAACATGGGCAGAAGACTTAAACAGACATTTCTCCAAAGAAGACATACAGATGGCCAAAAAACACATGAAAAGATGCTCAACATTGCTAATTATTAAAGAAATGTAAATCAAAACTACAACAAGGTATCACCTTACACCATTCAGAAAGGCCATCATCAAAAAAGTCTATGAACAATAAATGCTAGAGAGGATTCAGAGGAAAGGTAACCCTCCTACACAGTTGTTGGGAATGTAAATTGGTACAACCACTATGGAAAACAATATAGAGTTTCCTCAAAAAACTAAAAATAGAACTACCATATGATCTGCAATCCTATTCCTGGGCATCTATCTGGAAAAAACCATAATTCAAAAAGGTACATGCACCCCAGTGTTTACTGCAGCACTATTTACTATAGCTAAGACATGTAAGCAACATGAATGTCTGTTGACAGAGGAATGGATAAAGAAGATGTGGTACCTATATACAACAGAATATTACTCAGCCATAACAAAGCATGAAATAACACCATTTGCAGCAACATGGATGGACCTAGAGATTAGCATACCAAGACAGAAACAGACTGAAAGGGGACAGGTGTGGGGAGGGATGGATGGGGGTTGGGGAATGGCAGGTGCGCACTGTGGTATATGGAATGATTGGCCAATGGGGACCTGCTGTATGGCACAGAGAACTCTACCAAATATTCTGTGATAATCTATATGGGAGAAGACTCTGAAGAAGAATGGATTGTGTACATGTACAACTGAATCACTTTGTTGCACAGCAGGAATTATCACAACATTGTAATCAACTATGCTTCAATAAAACTTTTAAAAAATAAAACATTGACAAAAACAGTCAAACATTCAAAAATTAAAAAGTTAAAATGAAAATACTTCCTTAAAAAGAACTCCCTCCTTACAAATACTTTTTTTTCTTTACATTTTCCTCACTATATATGTATTTGCAGGTGAAACACCACCAAATATAAGAACAACTCTTTCACATGTATAAGTGCAGTGAAAGTAATGATTTCCCTTTTGGGTTTTTTTTTTCTTTGTTATCTTCATTCATAAAACCCTAATATTTAATTAATGGAATACTTAAGTTTCAGAATATTGAACATTGCTACACCTTATAGGTATATATGTAACAAGGTGCCCTCTAAATATGTCTATTTACTTTCTATTATATGCTTGCGAACTTTTCTCTTGAAATTTGTCTTGGGACAGGAGTTTGGGAAGGGGGTCACCACAAGACTATCCAAAAACTTAGAGCTCCCAAAATAAGAAATCAGCAATGGAAAGGCTAGTTTGGCATTAACTGCTTTCCAACCAGCCCCTTGGACTGAGTTTGAAGTCCACAGCTTAGGGAGAGAAGAGGGCCAAGAAGCCTTGAGGGCAGTTCAGGAAAAACCTTGCATGACTGTACATAGCAGAGTTGTCTGGGCATCCCTGTGGCAGGTGACAGAACCTGGGACCTCTTAGGGACTAAGAGGACTGGAAGCATGGAGCATTTGGAGTCAGCCCCTTTACAAGAATGCTGTCACCTCCTGATGGCAAGGGAGAATAAAATTTCTCCAAATAACTTTCTGAGCAGCAGATAAGCATTCCTTTGAAAAAAATTTTTTCTTTTTCTTTCTTTTTAGGGCTGCACCTGTGGTATACGGAAGTTCCTAGGCTAGTTCTGGAGCAACACCAGATCTGAGCCACATCTGCAACCTATGCCACAGTTTGCAGCAATGCCAGATCCTTAACCCACTGAGCGAGGCCAAGGATCAAACCCACATCCTCATGGATACCATGAACTAGTTGGGTTCATTACTGCTGAGCCACAACAGAAACTCCCTGGAAATTTTTTTTAAATGAATGATTTGGGGAAAATGTGAGTGGGAGCTCTTGAACCACCAGTCAGTTTTGTTATACATATAATTATGCATATATGACACATAAGCAGGATTTTCTATACAGCAGAAATATTGAGGAGCTATTTTGATGACAAGGAAAGCATTAATAATTCAAGTTCAAGGAAAGGAATGAAGTCATGGAGATTTTCCCAACACACAGCAAACCCAGAACAAGACTTAGAATCCACTTCAGATCTTGCACGTTGCTCCTCATTTCGTGCACTATCCCCCACTTTCTCTTTTGTTGGGCACATCTTCCCCTGATACCTACAATGGGCTTTCACATTACAAACCTCAAAAGAGCATTTCTGGGGATGCTATGAAAAAGAAAAACATGAGAAGGTGCATCCAAAGACATTTATTGCAGCTTTAAAAAAACAAACAAACAAACAACTTTTTTTGGTCTTTTTTAGGGCCACACCCATGGCATATGGAAGTTCCCAGGCTAAGGGTCGAATCAGAGCTGTAAGTGCCAGCCTACACCACAGCCACAGCAAGGTGGGATCCAAGCCATGTCTGCAACCTACACCACAGCTCAAGGCAACTCTGGATCCTTAACCCACTGAGCAAGGCTAGGGATCAAACCCACATCATCATGGATACCAGTTGGGCTCATTACCTCTGAGCCACAAGAGGAACTCTGCAGCTTTTTTTAAATGACAGAAAACTAGCAAACATGAATATTCATGAATAAGAGAAAATGTAATACATTGGGCTATACAATCGAATGTCATTCATCTGGGGAAAACATATAAGATACATCATGCAAGTTCACACGCAAGTTGCAGAGTAATAGATGCGGTTTTAATGAAACATAAACTCATAACAAAAAGTTCTCCATAGGGTTCCATATCTTTGAGCATAGAGAAAAGCATAAAGAAGAAGATTCACCCAGTTATTACCATCATATCTGGTAGATGGTCAAGGGAAATGTGGACATTTTTAACTTTATGTATTTTTGCATTATTTTACTGGTTGCAATGGGTAAACATTATTTTGGTAATTTTTTAAAGTTTTTTAAATGCATGCACTTTATTTAAAATGGAGCCATGATGTCAACTCCTTTAGAGCTTAATGGCCACATGAGGCAGCCCCAAAATTCACATACCTCTTTAGAACATTAACTGTAATTCACGCTGCAAATGCCTTGCAGTTCTACCTGTTTTGATAAGAGAGCTGAATAGGATGAAAGCTTTCTGTTTAAAAAATGTCCTTTTGGAAAATTGCCACTACTGATGAAAGAGCTTGAAATAAAACAAGAGATATATGACTAATCAGTCTTACTATGTCTGTGCAATTGCTTTTCTGGGTGTATTGGGATTTAGTTCTCTGATGTGGAGCTGGATTTTAGTTTTGCTTCTTTTAATAATAACTTTTGTAGGAAATCAGTCAGTCTGGGGCAAGTTGATATTTCATCATTAAGAGGAAAACTCCAGCCATTCGATATCAAAACTATGGATCAAATAACAATGACTGGTAGTCATGGTTTTGGCAAGAATTTCTTGAGCCCTTCTGGAATATCAGGCATTGTGCTTGAATCTGATAATACAAAGGAATAAAGGTACAGCTTTTGCCTTCAAGAACTCATAACTGAGTGGAAGAGACAGACAAGTCCTTTACTTGTCCTTGGTCAGCTCCCTTTCTCCTGCATCCTGGCAATCATTCCCCATCTCCATCAATCCAACTTCCTCAAGTTCTTTTCATCCAACTCCTACCTTCCTCCATCTCCACGAATAGCCTTTATACTTAACCAAAGAAAATGAGTGATTAGGAATATAGTTCTCTCAACATCTCACCCCACAATCTACAAGCATCTCCAGACATTCACTTTATTTCCTCTTATTGAGTCTCAGAGATTAAGACTCTCTCCTGTTTAAGGTCAGCCTGCTTCTTATCCTTCTATGACCCGCCACCCTCTCTCCCACATATTCAATTTGTCCTTTCTCCATTAGCTCCAGATGGCCCCAACTTAATGAAGAGGAATCTAAATTTCAAAGCGGTCAAATGACTTGCTCACAGTCACATGCCTAGTATGGGCAAAACTATTTCTCAAATCAGATGGCCCAAATCCAATATACTTTCTACCAATATTACAGTGAAAAAAAAATCAATAATTTAACTATTTGTCTTCTTATCTAAATCACAGATTTGAGTATTTAGAATGATTTGACACTTTTGTCTGAGCCTGAGTAAATAAGGTATAAATAATCCACAACAGAAGATTAAAAATATTCTTTTCCATCGCAGATCCACACATGTGTTTCAATCTTGACCTAAAGAATGAGAATGAAGTTAGTTCCATTTTAGAGTCTACTTTTGGTCCAGCCCATCTATGACTACATCTTAGCAGAGCTAAGGCTAAAAGAGGTGATTGTGGAAGTCTCCTTAATCAAGTGTTCTTGCTCTATAAATGTTTGGAGAAGGAAAAAAGGGAGGAATTAAGCAAAGAACAGAGGAAGGAAAGGAAAGAGGGAGGGATGAAGGAAGTTGAAGGGAAAAAAAAGAAGAAAGGAAGGAAAGGAGGGAGGGATGGAGAAAAAGAAGGCAAGAAAGCAAGCTCTTATCCAAGTCACTTAGAGGACAAAATGCTATCAATTATACATAGCCAAAACTATGTCTCACAAGCTTCAATGAAGAGATTCATTAGTATGCACTATACTATTTTAAAAGAGGGACATGATTAAAGAAAAATCAAGAAAAATCCTGATCATTTGCTTCTCAATAGTAAGTTGAGAAAGGAAAAAGTAGCATTTGGCCACATGGAAATCAGTGACAATCTTGATGACAGCAGATGCGCCATAATGGTGTAAGCGGCAGGAGGCTGAAGTGAACTCAAGGAAGGATGTTACGGAGGAACAAGGTGCTGAAAGTACAGAATCTCAGAGGGGTGATATGTTCAGGAGCAAGGGAAAAAGTTTGGTCATGTTGGTGAGGTCTTTTGTTTGGTTGGTTTTTGGTGCGTGTGTTGGTGTGTGTGTGTGGGGGGGGTGATGTCATTCTTTTGTGGGGTTTGGGGGTTTTTAGATGTCTTAAAGTCACCACCTGATCTAATAGTATTAGGAAGTTATGTTCAAGTTTGTCTACCGAGCAACTGAGTATAGTCTCTTAAGTAACCTGTATCCTAGCCCTCTTTCCTGGAAAATTTCCTGGAAAAATCCAGCATCATGGAAATTTATTTTGGCTCAAGCATGGAAAGCAATGTGGAATTGGTATAGCAACTATCCTCTGTATCTGTAAACCACTAACAAATGTCTCTATTTCTAAGGGGAAGGGGAGCTCTAGTTTTCCCTTCTGGACATAGCCATCAAGATTGACCCTTTCAGTTCTGCCTTTTCTTAAATTTACCGGGTTAAAATTTTCTGGTTGGTTGATTTCCCAGAGACTAGCTTGTCTGTTAGTAAACTACAACTTTCATGTCCAATATGTTTCTTTTTTTCCAATTGGTTTCATTGGGAAAGATGCCTGGAAATACAGAGAAATTCTTTCTCTCCACCGAGTTACCTTTGCCTTTTGTCTAACCTAGGCTTCTTTTTCTAACCTAGGCTGGTCAGAGCTTAGTCACTTTTATGTGAACCGATAAGAAGTCCATACCCTAATAAGCAGTCCAAAATATGTTCTTTTCAGAGATATATAAAAATAAGCAAACACTGAATCAGCAACAGTGAAACTAAGCAAACTGAGTATTACAGAGCTCTTTTCCAAGCAACACTGGATTTCTCTGATCTCTCATTCAGGGTTTTTGATCTATAGAACAAAGCAGAATGTACCCAGACAATTAAGGATTTTAGCCAATGATAATTTGTCTAATCCTGTTGAGAAATGAAAGTAAATTACAACTGCCAGTTCCCTTACCTGTTGTTGATACAATGGGAACCTATTACCAAATAGATTGAGACAAGGAGTATTGAATTTAAGAGAAAGTCACAAACAATCGTTCCCATATCCTGACATTATAAATTGAAACAATCTTTCTGGTTGGCAATGCATATCAAAAGCCTTTAACATGTTTATATATTTTAATCTAGTAATTCCATTCTGTAATTGTATCCCAAGGAAATAATTATGGCACAGACCAAAATTTAGCTTCAAAGATATTCACTGCAAGAACTGTCGATAATTGCAAAAATCAGAAACAATTTAAATATTAAGCCATAAAAATGCTAAGTAAATAAATTTTGATGCTATGCAATGCTATTTTAAGCCTCCTGGATTTCTCTTCTAAATACCTGTTTTCCTCATCACTTCATTGCTGTGTATTTTTGTTCTGCTTTTGAGAATATTTCCTCAACTTCACCTTCCAACTCCCCTATTGAATTTTTTAATTTCTTCTGCCAGTATTTTATTTCCCAAAGCTTGTTTTTATTATCTGGTTATTTTTTTTAAAAAACACTTTCTTTGTCTTTTTTTCAAGGGTACAATAACTTATCTCTCTTAGGTATCAATTTTGGGGGTTTTAAAAGTTTTCTTCTGTTTCTTTCATTTTCTCCATTTTGTCCACATTTCTTTTTTCTATTTTATTTATTTTGGACTTCTGGCTTTCACACAAAAGACTTCCTTCACATAACTGACAATCCTTCATTAAAAGTTCAAATTTAAGCACTGATTAGAAGCCCTCTGGGTGTAGCGACAGAACTTATCAACTGGTAGATTTTGTTGAAAGGTCATTAGGAGGCACATGGTCATATGCGTAATTTGTTTTCCAAGGACAGGTCAGATTTCCCTGCGATATCCTGTTTAAAGGTCTAGCATGGCTGCTACTGTCCTGGAAGTTGGGAGCTCAGAATTGTACTATTAACCTTGATGACTTTTGTTTCTTAGTCCTTACCACTTACCACCCCTGGTGCCCAGTGTGCCTGGTATGCATGAGTCCAAAGGCCTCTCCAGAAAGTAAACTTCTCCTCTTATGCCAGAGTGGGAGAGGAATAGCTGTTTGGATGCATGGGATGGAGAGGAAGATCTTGAGTTCTAAACACTTTTCGTTAAAAGACTTTCAACCATGTTCCTCTACCTTCCATGGAACATGATAGCTCTTGATTCTGCAAGAAAATCTGGCAGGAGGAATGGGTTGGCTTCCCCACTGCGGGCTTAGTTTTTAGCCTTTTTTAGTGTGCTAAGTGAGTTAGTGTATCAGCTATTGTTATATAAAAAATGACCCCCCCGTATTCGTGGCTTAACACATTTATGAGTCTATGAGTCCAGAGTCTATGAACCAGCTGCATGATTCTTTTGCTTCTGGCTGGGCTTCCTTAGGCATCTGAAGTCAGGTGCAAGCCTGGAAGCCAGTTTTGCCAATCTTGGCTGAGTTCACTCACATACTTGCAGTCTTGCTGAACAACTGAGCTGACTCAGTTCTGGCCCACATATTCTCTCATCTTTCATCAGATTAGCCTAGGATTGTTCATGGCAGAGGCAGGGGTTCCTAGACTCAGAGCAGAAACCCACAGGCCTTTTGAAGTCTAGGCTGGAACTAGTAAACTTTTACTCTGTTCCTTTCTATTGATCAAAGCAAATGATGAGGCCAGTTCACATTCAAGAAGCAGGGAAACAGACACTACCTCTTGATGGAAGGATCTCCAAAGTCATATTTCAATGGCACAGATAAAGGGAGTAAAGAAGGACTGTAGTTAACTTCTGCAATCAATGGATCAGTTTTTCAGCATCCAAGATGTTGACTTCACTTGCCAGCAGTTATTTCTACTTTTGTTTTCATTGTTGTGGCTTATGCATCTTTATTTCTTTATTTATCCATGTATACAAACAACATTTATGGACCTACTAGGATACCAGACACTGCTAGATGTTCTGAGACTACAGACATGAATAAGACAGTCAAAATTTTCCCACCTCCAACCCCAAGGGGTTTATATTCTAGGTAAAGGAGATAGACATAAACAAAATACATAAGTGAAAATTACAGTTTGTTCAAAGGTTACAAATACTATGAAGAAAAATAAAACAGAGGAGTGGAATAGAGACAGCTAGGTGTATGCATTCTTAAATAGGATCATAATTGCCATTTTGTGAGACTTAAAGAGCAAGTAGAAATAAATGTGTGTATCCAGTCTGCAAAGCTTAATCTGAAATTGCTCCAATGAAATATCATGCATCCATTAAAACTATGCTATGAAGACCATTTGACTTCCAGTCAAGATATGTTAGACATCTATGCTTTAAGACACTGACCCTACTTTAATCACACAGCCGTGATAGGTAAAATATAAAAAGAGAAAACAGAGACAGCCTAAACCCCTTCCAACAGAAGATCATCATTTTTTGAACCATATTCAAAATAGAAATACAAACCAGAAAGTACGGTGAAGCTGTAGATGGTCTGGGACCTAAGCCAGATTCACTGTTCAAATCCAGGAACTGGAATATTGTTTCCTGCCCTTAAAAAGGCTGCAAATGCTTCCATTAACCACTTCCTGAGTCTATGCCTTACTTATGCCCACTTATCTATGATGGTAGGAGAATATGGATAAAACCCCCAATCCAGGACCAAGTGGTCCACATGCTTGGTGATAGGATTTACTCTTTCTTTAATATCTCCATAAGTCTGGAGCCCAAAGCAAGACCTAGTTATGGGGAGTTCCTGTTGTGGCACAGCTGATACAAATCCGACTAGTACCCATGAGGACTCAGGTCCATTCCCTGCCATTGCTCAGAGGATTGGGGATCCAGCATTGCCATGAGCCATGGTGTAGGTCACAGACTCAGCTGGGATCACACATTGCTGTGGTTGTGTCTGTATCTGTGGCCAGCAGCAGTAGCTCCAATTTGACCCCTAGCCCGGGAACTTATATATGCTTCTAGTTCAGCCCTAAAAAGAAAAAGAGAGAGAAAAAAAAAAACAATCCAAGCAAAAAAAATATTGAACCATATACAACTTTAATTATGTTTATGGCCCTCAAAGAGACAAAAAAGCTATAATAACTATAAAAAGAACAAAAAATTACAAAGCAAAAGCAGCCAGAAATGAAATCAGAACAGATGCATTAGAAATGAAATGTATAGTTGCTGAAATAAGACATTCATTAGGATGTCCATAAATTCTGGGCTGGACAAGATGAAAAGAGAAATAATAATTTGGGAGATAGTACAGAGATATTTATACAGAGAACAAAAAGAGAAATATTAAAAAGTGATTCAGAGAGGCAGAGTTTGGAATGAGAGTTATCAGCTTGTATCTGATAAGAATTCTAGGACCAGTCTATCAGGCAAAAAAACCAAATATTTATTGCACACCATTATATGCCAGACTTGTTCCAGGCACTTGGATACATCAGTGAACAAAACTGGGAGAAAAAAAATCCCAGCCCTCATGGAGTGTATATTTCTAGCAGTGGGCGAAAGACAAACAAATAGTCATCAGCATCCCTCCGGGAAATAGGCTGTAGACAAAAGGAGTGAGTTGAGTTCCCTGTGGGTTAGTAGGTTAAAGAGCCAGCATTGTCACTGCTGCGGCTCCAAGTGCTGCTCTGTCACGGATTCCATCCCTGGCCAGAACTTTTAGGTCCCTCAGGCACAGCCAAAAAAAGAAGGAATGAATGCTCATAGTTCAACGCTCTTTTGTGATCAAGCACCGCAAGGCTGGCAACACAAAGAAGCCATTACCAAAGGCTTGAAAAGAGCAAAGCAGAGCATGGCCCAGTGATGAGAATTCAGAACTTCACTTAGGACAAGTTATAGCCATGGTAAGGAGCCATCAGAACCAGTTTTAAACCAGTTGACACAATCAACAAAAACACACTTTAGTGAACAATTTTGCAAGCCAGGTACTGTCAGGCTCTCCTTCTGAAAGTCAGGAACAGACTCAATCCAGTAAACACACCTCTGAGAGTCAACCAATCAACAACAGTCTTGTGAGTAACAAGACTCTACAGATGGAGCCAACCCACTCGAGCCTCTGAAGGTCCACCAATCCCTCAACTCCTTGCTTCTCCAAAAGATCTGTCACTTACTCCACTTAGGGACAGGGTGCATGGTGCTGACCACTCTAGTGTCTCTCTCTCTCTCTCTTTTTTGTCTTTTTAGGGCCGCATCCACAGTATATGGAAGTTCCCAGGCAAGGCATCGAAATGGAGCTGTAGCCACAGGCCTACACCACAGTCACAACAGTGCAGGATCTGAGCCAGTCTGTGACCCACACCACAGCTCACAGCAACGCCAGATCCTTAACCCACTGAGCGAGGCCAGGGATTGAACCTGCATCCTCATGGATACTAGTCGGGTTCATTACTGCTGAGCCACAAGAGGAACTCCCCAGTCTAGTCTCATTTTGACAGAGGAATTTGGGGAAATATACACTCTGAACTCTCTCTCTCTTCTTCACATCCCATCTTTTGACAGTGCCTCCTGTGACTGAACTCAACTAGAAGCCAGAGAGCAAGCAAGATTGTTGACACAACCCACAGATATCACCTTTTCAGGCTGCAGAGCAGGATGGAGAAAGGTAAACAGTGGATCTGAAAGAGCAAAGGAAATTTCCAGCACAATATCAAACATAACAAATGAGTAAATCACATAATGTTAGCAAGTAATAGAACAGAGAAAGTGGATTATGAATATTGGGGAGGGGAGAGGGGAAAGATTGAAGTTTCGAATAGAGTTTTCAGGGTAGATTTCATTACGAAAGTCACATTTGAGCAAAGACGGGAGAGAGGAGAGTGTATGAGCCACTTATATTCGGAGGAGCAGGCCAGGCATTAGGAACAGTTTTGGGCAAATGTCCTGAAGCAAGAGTAGTCCTGGCATGCTCCAAAGCAGTGTGGCTGGAGCAGGGTGAGAAAGGGGGAGAGGAGTAGAAAATGAGATGAGACATGGAACTGGGCACCAAATCCTATAGGGCCTCACAGCCCATTCAAAGGATTTGGGTTCTGTGTTAATTTGCTAGAGCGGCCATAACAAAGTACCACATACAAGGAACAACAGAAATTCATTTTTTTTCCATAGTTCTGGAGGCCAAAAGTCTGACATCAAGGTATTGGTAGGTTTCTTCGGAGGCCTCTCTCCTTGACTGGCAGATGGCCATGTTCACATGGTCACCCTCTGGTCTATGTGTTATCTCTGTCCACATCTCTTATAAAGACACCAGTCACATTGGACTGGGGCCCACCCATATCATCTCACTTTACTTTAATTGCCTCTTTAGAGGCTTTATCTCCAAATACAGATACATTCTGAGGTGCTGGGGAGCCGCTGGATGGTTCTGACAGATGAGTGGCATAGTTTGATCTGTTTTATATGTCCTCTTTGGCAGCTGTTTGAACCTTAGGCTAAAGTGGAATGAAGATAAGATTAGAAACAAGGAGACGGTTAGAAGAAAAAGAGGACCCTGCAAAGGAAAACTGAGAAGCAGCGGCCAGTGAAGAACAAAGGAAATGAAGAGAATGCTGGACCCTTGCAACCAAGTGAAGAAAGTTTTTCAGGAAAAGAAGAAGCCACTGTGTCATATGCTACTGGAAGTTAACGTTCAGAACATTAATCTAAGCAAGACCCTTTGAAATTGTCCCATAGCTCTCGAATGTTCCGTTCTGCTTAATCATTTGTTTCTTTGCCTTTCAATCTGATTAATTTCTATTGGCCTATCTTCAGGCTAATTTTTCCCACAGCTGTTTTGAGTGTATTGATGAGCCTGTCAAAGGGATTCTTCACCTCTGTTCCTTTTTTCCATTTCTGTATTTCCACCGATTCTTTTCCTATTGTTTCCATTTCTATGATGAATGTAGCCATCTTTTCATGCATATGGTCCATCTTTTTACCAGAGCCCTTAACATATTAATCATAGCTATTTAGATCCCCTGGTAGTCCCAACATCTATCTCATATATGAGCCTGGTTCTGTTCAATGCTTTTCCTCCTGACTGTGTGTGTGTATGTGTGTATTTTCTTGCTTCTTTGTCTGCCTTATAATTGTTGATTGAAAGTCAGAATTCTTGTGTAGGTCTGTAGACACTAAGGCTACTAGTGTGTGTGTCTGCATATGAGCATGCATTCCTTTAGCAAGGTCTTTTGATGTAGGGGAGCTCAATCAATCTACTCAGGATTTGAGCTGAGTTTGCCATCTGTTGTAGTCACAGTTACACCACTAGCTTTAAATTCTTCTGTCACTTGCTGGTGTTTAGAGTAGGTGCTGGGTTGTAGGAGGTTTCTCCTGAATGTCTGTTCCACACAGCTTTAGGTCTTCCTTTTCACTGCCCCTCAGTTATGTTATTTGTAATTCATACAAGTACACTTTTAGTTAAATCTACAATTGGGTTTTTTAGCCTGCTTTGGGAGCTGGTGGGGGTGAGGGGGTAGCGAATATCTCGGTTGTTTTGCCTCTCCACAATCTTAGGCAAGTACTATGTTTCCTGGATCCTCAGAGTTGGGCCATCTCAGTGATGTACCCCGCCCTCAGCTGTGGGGCTGGGACCAGCTCACATTCCTGCTCCAGCCCCAGGATAGATGTTTTTTGCAGCTTCTTTCCCACAGTTACACTGGGTCTCTCAGTGTCCTAAGGCCAACAATGTACTAGGGATTCGGGATTCAAGGATTTGTTCCACGTGAGAGCTGGTGATGAGAAGGACATGTGCCTTTCCCAGAGTGGCATCTGTTCCACTTTCCCATCTACACCATGATGAAGGCTTTCCCAGGATTCTCATCCTGCCCCCTATCTTTTTTTGGGAGCACTTGATGAGGTCCATGAAGCAAAGGCCCAAAGTGCTGCGAATTCCCCTTGTGTCTGCAGCCCCCTGGTGTTCTATATTCTCCAACGAGCCCACATTTAGCCTTTAGTGATTTGTTAAAAATTGTGGTCAGATTCTACTTAAAATAAGTGCTTGAGCCTCACTGCTTCTTAGAAGCATCTGTTTTTCTTTAAATTTCAGGTCAGTTGATTGCCTGGAGCTCTCATGGGCTCAAGAAAATTATGAATTTGCATACGCCTTTTGCGTGTGTGTGGTTGTTAGAATGAGAAGGATGATATTTCCAGATTCCTACATCCTACAAAGAATCCAAAAATCCTATTCCATTAATGTTTAGTTGTAACACTTCAGAAAAATCATTTGTTCTCTCTGGACCTCAGTCATAGGAATAGTATGCTAGAAAATCTCTAAGGTGCCTCTCTTCTTTAGAAGAGCAGCTTCTAAAGAAGCCATAGTTCTAGGAGTTCCCATTGTGGCACAGCGGAAATGAATCCAACTAGGAACCATGAGGTTGTGGGTTCAATCCCTGGCTTCACTCAGTGGGTTAAGGATATGGCATTGCAGTGAGTTGTGGTATAGGTCACAGTGGTGGCTCGAATCCCATGTTGCTGTGGCTGTGGTGTAGGCCAGCAGCTATAGCTCCGATTGGCCCCCTAGCCTGGGATCCTCCATATGCTGTGGGTACAGCCCTAACAAAAAAAAGGCAAAAAAAAATAAAAAAATAAAAAATAAAAAAAAGGGGAGTTCCTGTCGTGGCGCAGTGGTTAACCAATCTGACTGGGAACCATGAGGTTGCGGGTTCAATCCCTGCCCTTGCTTAGCGGGTTAACGATCTGGCGTTGCTGTGAGCTGTGGTGTAGGTTGCAGACACAGCTCAGATCCCGAGTTGCTGTGGCTCATAGGCTGGCGGCTACAGCTCCGATTTGACCCCTAGCCTGGGAACCTCCATATGCCGCGGGAGCGGCCCAAGAAATAGCAAAAAGACAAAAAAAAAAAAAAAGACACTGTAGTTCTTTACTTAACCTCATTGTTCCCTGTTCCCTACCACAGCTGACTACATAAACTGCAATAGGATATAAAAAAATTCAAGCTTAAATTCCATATAATAATTTCAATCAGCAGCAGATCTAAAGTCATAATATAGCCTGACTTTTCAGATCACCTTCTACTACTTAGCTTCGAGACAGCAAACCAGTTCCAATTCAATGAGTAGCACGGGGATTCTGGAATTCATTGTGCCCTTAGTTTATTGTCATCGCTAATATTTTCTTTCATGATGAATTTTGTGACTCTTTTAACACATTTTTGGATGGTTCCACTACTCTCTCATGTTCCCTTCTTCCCATGATTTTTGGCAGCTTTGAAAAAGCCTAGAAGTTGTTCCTGCCAGAAAGTGTTTGTGTCTCCCTGGTTCTATTACTCAGACTGCAGGGTGCTTTATCTTGAGGGTGGCTGCTGGAAAGGCTTAAAGGGTAGAAGTCCCATCTACCAAATCCACCAACTTCATAGCATCTTTGAGTCCATTACCACAAGGAGAGGTCTCAAAGACAGCCTTCTCCCCCTTGGGTTTTCCAGCTTGAAAGAAAAGCATTCTTAAATCCACAAATCAGTCCAGCCAGAAAACAGCCTCACACAGTTACCAAACCGTTGACTGTTGCGTGGCAATATGCACATGGCATTGATGAATCCTTGGCCTGGCATTTCCTCCAAGTCTCATACAATTGATGACTGGATTTTACAGACCAGAGTTGGCTACTACATAGCAAAGCTAGCAAAGCTAGCATCCTGGGCTCTGGACAGCTTTGCCTTATGCCTATGCAGTTGGTCCTTTTCTATTTATTTTTATGTCTTACTCAAACCCCTTCTCTTTTGTAATTGATGACTTTCCAGACTTAATGTTTAGCCAGATAGGGAATTAACAGAAAACCCAAGGAAATGATTTCATTGTTTTGGACTCAAAACACTGCCATTATGCTGAAGAATACAGAATTTTATGGTTTCTCTCCTTTAGTGTGAAATCCAATGGTTGCTTGATGGCAGGAAACCATCTGATGGTGTGATTCACCTTGTATTCTTTCAGTCTTTCTTCCTCCCTTTCAGGTTAACAGGTATTGGTTTCTGTTACTTATGACCAAAAACCTTAACTGATAAATCCTTATCAACTCAAAAAATATTCAGGTCTCTCTCCATGCCTTTTAAGAATGAGATGAAACCAGATGTAGAAATACAAAGTCTTATAGGTTTTTAAAAGAATATGCTTTATCTGAAGAAAAACAGAAAACCACCAAATAGTTTTAGCATGAGTGTATTAGTCAGGGTTTTCTGTTAGAACCAATAGGGAGGAGAGGATGTGGGGGGGGGGGGAGATGGAAGAAAAGAGATGGAGAGATTGAGCAAGAGATATTTATTATAAAGAATGCCTCACGCAAGGAAAGAGGCTGAGAAGTCCCCAAATCCTTGAATCTGCCATCTGCAGGCTAGAGACCTAAGAAGCCAGTGTATTCTTCCAGTCTGAGTCTAAAGGCCTGAGAACCAGGCACTCTAAATGGTAGAAGTCTTAGTCCAGGGGCAGAAGAAGAATGGTACCCAAGCTCAGCAGCCAGGCAAAGAGAGTAAATTGTCTTACTCAGCACTTTTGTTTTATTGAGGCCCTCATTGCCTTAGATAAAGCCCACCCACCTCAGGGAGGGTAATCTGCTTTGCTTGGTCTACAAATTCAAATGCTAACATCCAGAAATAGTGTTCAGCCAAATATCTGGACACCTTGTGGCCCTGTCCAGTTGACACATAAAATGAACCATCACAATGATGGAGACACTAAAGGTGGTTCAGAATTTCTCTTTGGGGGAGTTCCTGCTGTGGCACAACAGGAACAAATCTGACTAGTATCCATGAGGATCCCTGGCATCACCCAGTGGGTTGAGGATCTGGCATTGTCATAAGCTGTGGGGTAGGTCACAGATGTGCCTCAGATCCTGCGTTGCTGTGGCTGTGGCGTAGGCTGGCAGCTGCAGCTCTGATTCAGCTCCTAGCCTGGGAACTTCCATATGCTGTAGGTGTGGTCCTAAAAAGCAAAAAAAAAAAAAAGGAATTTCTCTTTGGAAGTGTTTTGTGGTGACTATATGATTCAAAAAAGGCCGAGTCTTTGAGCTCAATTTACAGAGCAAACACTGTTTATTAAGACTGTTTCTTTGAAACGGCTCTGAGGATGATAATAGGAAGGAGTTCAAAGTCTCTAGAACACACCCATAGTGGCCGTCTCAGTGCTGTGCTCTGAATCTCTTACCATGTCCACACTGAGGCCACATTTCCTATGGTTATTATCAGTCTATGACAGAGAATAACAGGTATGAAGTAAATTTCATATTTTATGGCAAGACAAGAAGAATTTAAACATAAAAAATTTTCTCTGCCTTTTGGCCTCCTCTCTCATCTCTAGGGTGCATTGCATATCTGCATTTTGCATTGACCAAACCTCTCTCATCCCCATTAGCAGAAATGCCTGCTCCATCATAAAGAGAGGCATTCTCCTAGAATCAAAAGACAACTGCTTAAAAGATAACATTCCGTCTTGTTCTTGTAAGGGCCACAATGATGCTTAGATCTGGACTATGTAAACTGTCAATAATACATCAGTTATTGTATAGCCCTCTCTCTCAAAAAAGCTTATATAACTGTGCCTTGACCTCAAATGGGTAGAACAATTTTAGAGCTTTTTTTTTTTTTTTCTTTTTTTGTCTTTTAGGGCCACACCTGGAAGCTCCCAGGCTAGGGGTCAAATCAGAGCTGTAACCGCCAGCCTATGCCAGAGCCACAGCAACATGGGATCCAAGGTGTGTCTGCGACCTACCCCAGAGCTCACAGTGACGCCAGATCCTTAACCCACTGAGTGCAACCAGGGATTGAACCTTTATCTTCATGGATACCAGTCAGATTTGTTTCTGGTGAGCCATGACAGGAACTCCCTCTTGAAGCTTTCTGGCATGTTCTTCCTGGGTTATAACGCTCAATGCAGCTTGAATAGCACTATGAGATTTTTCAATGACAGAGATTACAGAGCATTGTTATTTGTGCCACTATAATCAGCATTGCCACTGCCAACCCTGTATGTCCAGAGCCATAAGATTTACAACTTGCTGAAACGTGGCATGCAAGTTGGCCACAAAAATTTTCTAAATTTCCTATGAAGACTCCATCAGGCCATTTTTTTAAAAAAACAAAAATGGAAATATAAGTTAACAGTTTAGAAATTCATTTAAATTAAAATGGTGACTTCTACTCTTGAGTCAAACCTGGGGAATGAATCTTCATGTGAAGAAGCAAGGATTTTTTTTTTGTCTTTTGTCTTTTTAGGGCCACACCCACAGCATATGGAAGTTCCCAGGCTAGGGGTCTAATCAGAGCTATAGCTGCCAGCCTATGCCAGAGCCACATCAATGCCAGATCCAAGCCACGTCTGCGAACTATGCCACAGCTCAGGGCAACACCAGATCCTTAACCCACTGAGCGAGGCCAGGGATCAAACCTCATGGTTCCTAGTTGAATTTGTTTCTGCTGCACCACAATGAGAACTCCCAAGGATTTTTTTAATAGGTATTCCATCAGAGAATCATTTCAAAAGCATATTTGTTGGGCTCCTAGAAAACCAGATTGCTGCTCAATTTGGGGCTTCCCATGAGATCATTAAAAAACAGTCTAATAGACTGTTCTCCAAGGAAGATATACAGATGGCCAGCAGACACATGAAAGAATGCTCAACATCACTGATTATAAGAGAAATGCAAATCAAAACTACCATGAGATACCACCTCACACCAGTCAGAATGGCCATCCTTAATAAGTCCACAAATAACACGTGCTGGAGGGGCTGTGGAGAAAAGGGAACCCTCCTGCACTGTTGGTGGGAATGTAAGCTGGTACGACCACTATGGAGAACAGTCTGGAGATACCTTAGAAATCTATACATAGAACTTCCATATGACCCCGCAATCCCACTCTTGGGCATATATCCGGACAAAACTCTACTTAAAAGAGACACATGCACCCGCATGTTCATTGCAGCACTATTCACAATAGCCAAGACATGGAAACAACCCAAATGTCCATCAACAGATGATTGGATTCGGAAGATGTGGTACATATACACAATGGAATAATACTATGTCAGCCATAAAAAAGAATGACATAATGCCATTTGCAGCAACATGGATGGAACTAGAGACTCTCATACTGAGTGAAATGGCCAGAAAGACAAAGACAAATACCATATGATATCACTTATAACTGGAATCTAATATCCAGCACAAATGAACATCTCCACAGAAAAGAAAATCATAGAGTTGGAAAATAGACTTGTGGCTGCATGATGGGAGGGGGAGGGAGTGGGAGGGATCGGGAGCTTGGGCTTATCAGACACAACTTAGAATAGATTTACAATAGATTCTGCTGAGTAGCATTGAGAACTTTGTCTAGATACTCATATTGCAACAGAACAAAGGGTGGGGGAAAATGTATACATGTAAGAATAACTTGATCCCCTTGCTGTACAGTGGGAAAATAAAAAAAAAAATTTTTAAAAATAAAACAGTCTTTTTGGAGTTCCCATTGTGGCACAGCAGAAACGAATCCGACTAGGAACCATGAGGTTGTGGGATCGATCCCTGGCCTCGCTCAGTGGGTTAAGGATCTGGTGTTGCCCTGAGCTGTGGTATAGGTCACAGACACAGCTCAAATTCCGAGTTGCTGTGGCTGTGGTGTAGGCCAGCTGCTACAGCTCCAATTTGACCCCTAGCCTGGAAACCTCCATATGCCTTGGGTGCGTCCCTGAAAAAACAAAACAAAACAAAACCCAGTCTTTTAAAGAGGGCTTTATTTTCTTTCTGGAAAAAAAATCCATTTGAAAAGCCATCATCATCTCTGAGTCTTAAAGGTACTGATATTAATCTAAAAAAGAATGAGAAATGAGGGTAAAATTCTTGACACCTAATGTGTTATACTAATGCTATTTATTAGGTTACGTCTCGTTCCCATCAGACTCAAGAAAATAAGTGTGCTAGTTCATTCTTCTTTAACATTTATGTGGAGGTAGCATCTTAACCGATATTGCTGTCACCGGATGAGCAGCAAATAAATTCTAAAGCTCACGTTACCTGTGGGTGGGAAGCCTTTTGGCTAAAAACTTCAGTAGTGCCTTGGTGATGCAGCAAGGAAGCCTCTCACACTCTGAGCACTGGAGCCAAGGACCCTGGAGGAAGTGGGAGGGTGGGGTGCGGGCTTCCACCTGCAGGTAGAATGAGTGTTTGTCATTTCCTCAAAGTCCCTGAGGCCACCCACAGGCATGAAGGATGGTGAACAAAGCCTGGGGAATGGAGGTGATCTTCAAAACATCTCCCAGTGCCTCCTGGGAGATTTAAAGGACAATAAGAAAATAATTTATCAGTTTGTAAGTTAGCTGACCCAGCTTTTGATCATTCAGATGGGACAGTTCTGCCTGGAAGGGATCAGATTTTTTTTTTTTTTTTTTGTTCCAAAGACTAACACAAACAGATACAAATCAAAGGAGGTGTTCTTTCAATAAAGGAAATTCCAGAAAGGATGCCTAGGCTTAATTAAAATATAACCCTTTGTTTCAAGGGCTCTTCTTTTTCTTGCAAAAGGAAATGCACTCTCTGAAGAAGCATGTGCTGGGGCTGGTGAGACTGAATTCTTCAACAAGTAAGGATCTGTCTACTTTCGGGGCAACATCTTGGGGAAGCCTTGAAGGAAAACGTGCCTGGAGTCCCGTCTGACTTAACTCATCCTCACAGTCCTTCATCACAACATAATGAGTGTTATTACTTCCTCATGTGGCCTGTGGGCTTCGTTAATTAAAGAATGGAAAGGTAAGTAGTTCCAACCTTTTGCTTTTAATTAATCATACGATGTGTTTTCCATCTTCAAGTTGCTGGGCAGCAAGCAAAGTATTTCGCCTGCCTTCTAATACCCAAAAGAGTTCCGTGAAAACACGGAGCTGCTGGTTCAAGATTGTGTAGACAACATGGCCGATGACTGGCTCTTCTTTTCGTTCCAAATTTTAAACTGATCGTGCTGCTCACATTGCTGCCTACAGCACCGCAGTAGCTGAAGAAAAATAAAATGCTGGCCTGTATCGTCTTATCCATATGAATAAGACATTCTCAAAGAAGAGGTCCATATGTTAAACTTTTCTGGGTATTTGTCACGGTACCAGATAATCAGGAGACACCGAACAAAAAAATCAAAACTAAACTAAAACCAAAAACAGTGGAACTAACAGTATTGAGTGCCTATTCTGTCAAACACCATGCTCTTTTTGTCATATTATGCTGCCTTCTTGTTCACCTGACTTGCTGAAACTTCTAGCCTTAAGATCATTCCTCCACATTAAAACATCCTCTTATACTTAAAGGAGAAATATATTACCAGGAAGAAAGGCACATCGACGCATTAACAAGCCTTACATCGTAGCAAACACAGCACCTCAGAGAGTGAGCAGGGTGCTCGTGTATTTCCTTTTGGAAGGAATTTAGGAAAAGCTCAGATTGGGGGTGGTAGGTGGGTTTGATCTAGTGTGCCAGCCCGCCACAATTAGTGCTGGCTGCTGCCTGGAGCTTGTTTGGAATCTGGAGGCAGAGAGGCTCTGTAGGAAAAGGCCATGGCAATCGTTTAGTGTATCTGCCTTGCTGGAGTCTTGGTGGCAGTGAGAGAAGAGCTCCAGGACCCTGCTAGGAAAACCTGCCCTGCTAAGCCACTGTGAGAGTAAAGATAGAAAGTGAAAATGGTCCATCTCTTCATGGAAAACCCAAGTCTTTCAAGTTTATCTCTGTAAGAGAATCTCTCTGTGGGCATGTGTCAGAAAGATAGATAACTTTGCTATTGACTCTTCTTCCAGATTCACTTCCCCTTGGGAATGTCTCACATCAAGGTGGCCAGTAAGGGGTCAGGCTGTGTTCCTGTCCACTTAATAAACACTCTGGCTCACAGAGATGTGTGACCTGTCCCTTAGTAGCCCATAGCACAGATGAAACAGGTTGGTTTATTTAAAGAAACCATCGCTAGGAAGAGAGAGATGATAACAAGTATATAAAGTAGGGACTTTCTTAAAACTTTTCTTAAAACTTTCTGGTCATGAAAGCACTTCTGTGGCAAGGGGTAACTTCTGCGGAACTCCTTGTCAGAATAATGTTTTGAAATATCTAAAGGCAAAGATTATGAAGGAGACCTGTTAGATGGAAATACAGTCAGCAAAATATTAAAATGAAACAAATGTGATCTATTAATAATGGGCTTATTTATCACTGTAGTAAATAACAAGGCAATGCATTTACAGTATAGGCAAGCTAAAGTTAACTTTTATTTTTTGATGGCATAGCAGTGTGAAGGCTGTTGGATTTAATTTGATTTGGAACATTAAACTTTAGGTGGTTCTTATCTTCCCTCCCTCCACATATTGAAAGGAAAACACTAGAAAGAAACAGGGATGTCTGGATCACCAGGGTGAGACCCCCCAACCTCAGTGTGTGGTGGCTGAATGACCACTAGGCACGCACTGCCTACAATGTCCGGTTGTTGGCCAGTTTTATCCCCTGAACATCTGCAGACAGGAAGACTTGGCTCCTGTGCCATCTATCTACTGGCAGATTGAATAACAACCATAATTTCAAAGTGGTGATGAGCATAAAAAATATTTAGAGACCTCTGAAGCCACTATAATGAGATATCAAAATATGTGTGATTTCTATCAGTGACACAGTCATTGATAGTGCCTTAACTTCTGCGGTTTGCTGCTGTGATAGGCTGAAATTTTCATCCCTTCTGTATTTGCAGGTTTTCTCTGTGACCTTGTGATTCCAGTCACAAAAATGCAAAGTGTACTTCTCCCCCTCTACGCTATAGACTCGGCCATGTGACTTGCTTTGGCCAAAGCAATGCAGGCAGAAGGGACTGTGTCCCAGTGCTCAGCCTGGGCATTAAGAAGCCTTGTGTATTTTCACTGATCTTTTAAGCAGCTCTTGGCAGGAAACCACTCTCATCAGGAAGCCCCTTTCCTTGTCACTTCAGTAAAGCTACATGTAACTAACTTTTAAACCAGGCACCCCATGTGCCACTCATCTCCAGCACACCTTTCAAATCTTTGAATCATACAATACCTTGCCTAACTTGGCAGTTCTTTCTGTAGATCCAAGTAGAAATGAAAATGGAATTAATAGGTGACCAGATCTCTCCCCGATTATCCCCCTTTAGTAATCTTGAGAACAAACTGTGTAACCAAACTCTGTGAACAAGGTAAGGTCTAGAGGAAGATCACAAGGAATGGATAAGCCTGCACACGGTAGGGGATGGCAACCTGACCCCTACCTCAGTGATTAACTGAAATCACCCCCCTTATTCCCTTTAAAACTTTTCTGGCCAAGCAAAATCTTCAGAAGTGGTTTTTTGAGGACATCGAGTCCACTATCTCCCCAGATTGCTGAAATCCTAATTAAAAATAACTTTCCTGGAGTTCCCATTGTGGCTCAATGGTAATGAAACCAACTAGTATCCATGAGAACACAAGTTCAATCCCTGGCCCCGCTCAGTGGGTTAATGATCCAGCATTGCCATGAGCTGTGGTGTAGGCCACAGATGCAGCTGGGATCTGGCATTGCTGTGGCTGTGGTGTAGGCAGGCAGCCGCAGCTCAAATTCGACCCCTAGCCTGGGAACTTCCATATACCACAGATATGGCCCTAAAAAGGAAAAAAAGTGAAATAGCTTTCCTGCTATCAACATTTGTGAATTTGATTTTGTAAGTGGTGAGCAGTGAGACCTGACTTGATAACAGAATCTTAGCGCATTCCTCATCACCATGAGAAGAGCTTGCCCAGACTGGCCTACTGGTCTAAGGAGACGGCACCAAACTGCCCAGCTGACTTGCAAAACTTCAGCAAAAGGCAGAATCCACCAGGTTGTCTCACTCTAGATCAGACAACCCACCAATGCATGAGAAAGCCTGGGATCAGAAAAGCTATTCCAGCTGACTTACAGAAGTATGAGAAATAAAGTATGAGCTGTTGTCATTATATGACGCTGGCATGTTTTTTGAGATTGTTATGCAGCAATAGCCAACGTATAACTTATTTATAATTTAAATAAATGCTAAATTTCAGTTCGATTCTGGGCAACCTAGTTAGAGGTTAGTAAACAAGGTGCAATGTTTTCCAACCCAAGTTTGCAATTTCTTCTAAAGCAGAGGCCGGGTGCCCACAGCTTAACCATTCAGACTCTGCTAAGATAATTGAGATTCCAGAAAGGTGTCAAAATAATATGACTGAAGCCTGAGGAAGATATCAAAATAAGCATAGCAATAATCCTAAGATGGGAGAAATAATAGTATGGCAGCAATAAATAAATAAATAAATAACAACTAATTAAACCAATGTTGACATTTTAGAGTAGATTTAGATTTATTTATACGTTTAAAAAATTATTGTATATGTTTTCAATTTTTTGTTAGATACATATAAATTACGTAACTTGAGCATTAAACAAAGCATAAATAATTGTGACTATTGCTGTCCACATTAAAAAAGAAATCAAACACAAAAGCTCTGAGCATTAAGAATCTGCCATGCATTTGCAAAAAATGAAAAAAAAAATACACTCAAGCCGATAACAACAGGAGACCATCCAACCAAAAAACAAAAAAAAAAAAGAAAGGAAGAGTGGAGAACCATAGAATCAACTGGAACACGAGGTTCAAATGGCAATAAATAATCATCTATCAATTATCACCTTAAATGTCAATGGACTGAACGCCCCAATCAAAAGACACAGAGTGGCTGAGTGGATAAAAAGGCAAAAACCTTCAATATGCTGCCTACAAGAAACTCACCTTAGGACAAAAGATACATATAGATTGAAAGTGAAAGGGTGGGGAAAAATATTTCACGCCAACAGACAGGACAGAAAAGCAGGAGTCGCAATGCTCATATCAGACAAAATAGACTTTAAGACAAAGAAGGACACTACTTAATGATTAAGGGATCCATCCAAGGAGAGGATGTTACTATCGTCAACATATATGCCCCAAATACAGGAGCACCCAGATACATACAACAAATATTAACAAACATAAAGGGAGATATTGATGAGAATACAATCATAGTAGGAGATCTTAACACCCCCCTCACATCAATGGACAGATCCTCTAGACAGAAAACCAATAAAGCAACAGAGATCCTAAAGGAAACAATAGAAAAGTTAGACTTCATTGATATCTTCAGGACCCTACATCCAAAAAAAGCAGAATACACATTCTTCTCAAATGCTCATGAAGCATTCTCAAGAATCGACCACATATTGGGACACAAAGCGAATCTCAATAAATTTAGGAGCATAGAAATTATCTCAAGTATCTTCTCTGACCACAATGCCATGAAATTAGAAATCAACCATGGGAAAAGGAAAGAGAAAAAACCTACTGCATGGAGGTTTTTAAACAACATGCTACTAAAAAACCAATGGGTCAATGAGGAAATCAAGAAGGAAATTAAAAACTACCTTGAAACAAATGATAATGAAGACACAACCGCTCAAAATCTATGGGATGCTGCGAAAGCAGTGCTCAGAGGGAAATTTATAGCAATACAGGCCTTTCTCAAAAAAGAAGAAAGATCCCAAATGGACAACTTAACCCTCCACCTAAATGAATTAGAAAAAGAAGAACAAAAAAGTCCTAAAGTCAGCAGAAGGAAGGAAATTATAAAGATCAAAGAAGAAATCAATAAAATAGAGACTCAAAAAACAATAGAGAAAATTAATAAAACCAAGAGCTGGTTCTTTGAAAAGGTAAACAAAATTGACAAACCCCTGGCCAGACTCACTCAAAAGAGGAGAGAAAGAACCCAAATAACCAAAATTATAAATGAAAAAGGAGAAATCACAACGGATACAGCAGAAATACAAAAACCATAAGAGAATACTATGAACAACTATATGGCAACAAGTTTGACAATCTGGAAGAAATGGACAATTTTCTAGAATCTTACAGCCTGCCAAAACTGAATCAAGTAGAAACAGACCAACTGAACAGACCGATCACTAGAAATGAAATTGAAGAGGTCATAAAATCACTCCCTACAAATAAAAGTCCAGGACCAGATGGCTTCACAGGTGAATTTTATCAAACATATAAAGAGGAACTGGTGCCCATCCTCCTTAAACTCTTTCAAAAGGTTGAAGAAGAAGGAATACTCCCAAAGACATTCTATGATGCCAACATCACCCTCATTCCAAAACCAGACAGAGATACCACCAAAAAAGAAAACTATCGGCCAATATCATTGATGAATATAGATGCAAAAATTCTCAACAAAATCTTAGCCAACCGAATCCAACAACATACCAAAAAAATTATACACCATGACCAGGTCGGGTTCATCCCAGGTTCACAAGGATGGTTCAACATACGCAAATCAATCAGCATCATACACCACATTAACAAAAAAAAAAAGTCAAAAATCATATGATCATCTCAATAGACACAGAAAAAGCATTTGACAAAGTCCAACATCCATTCATGATCAAGACCCTCGCCAAAGTGGGTATAGAGGGAACATTCCTGAATATAATCAAAGCCATTTATGATAAACCCACAGCAAATATAATACTCAATGGGGAAAAACTGAAAGCCTTCTCACTCCAATCTGGAACAAGACAGGGATGCCCACTCTCACCACTGCTCTTCAACATCGTTTTGGAAGTCCTAGCCACAGCAATTAGACAAACCAAAGAAATAAAAGGCATCCATATAGGAAGAGAAGAGATCAAACTGTCACTGTATGCAGATGACATGATACTATACATAGAAAACCCTAAGGACTCAACCCAAAAACTACTTGAACTGATTAATAAATTCAGCAAAGTAGCAGGATATAAGATTAACATTCAGAAGTCAGTTGCATTTCTGTATACCAGCAATGAAATATTAGAAAAGGAATACAAAAATACAATACCTTTTAAAATTGCACCTCACAAAATCAAATACCTCAGAATACACCTGACCAAGGAGGTAAAGGAGCTATATGCCGAGAACTATAAAACTTTAATCAAAGAAATCAAAGAAGATGTAAAGAAATGGAAAGATATTCCATGTTCCTGGATTGGGAAAATCAATATTGTAAAAACGGCCATACTACCCAAAGCAATCTACAGATTCAATGCAATCCCTATCAAATTACCCAGGACATTTTTCACAGAACTAGAACAAACAATCCAAACATTTATATGGAACAACAAAAGACCCAGAATCGCCAAAGCAATCCTCAGAAACAAAAACCAAGCAGGAGGCATAACTCTCCCAGACTTCAAGCAATACTACAAAGCCACAGTCATCAAAACAGTGTAGTACTGGTATCAAAACAGACAGACAGACCAATGGAACAGAATAGAGAATCCGGAAATAAACCCTGACACCTATGGTCAATTAATCTTTGACAAGGGAGGCAAGAACAGAAAATGGGAAAAAGAAAGTCTATTCAGCAAGCATTGCTGGGAAACCTGGACAGCTGCATGCAAAGCAATGAAACTAGAACATACCCGCACACCATGCACAAAAATAAACTCCAAATGGATGAAAGACTTAAATATACGACAGGACACCATTAAACTCCTAGAAGAAAACATAGGCAAAACACTCTCTGACATCAACATCATGAATATTTTCTCAGGTCAGTCTCCCAAAGCAATAGAAATTAGAGCAAAAATAAACCCATGGGACCTCATCAAACTGAAAAGCTTTTGCACAGCAAAGGAATCCCAAAAGAAAACAAAAAGACAACTTACAGAATGGGAGAAAATAGTTTCAAATGATGCAACCGACAAGGGCTTAATCTCTAGAATATATAAACAACTTATACAACCCAGCAGCAAAAAAGCCAATCAAGCAATGGAAAAATGGGCAAAAGACCTGAATAGACATTTCTCCAAAGAAGATATACAGATGGCCAGCAGACACATGAAAGAATGCTCAACATCACTGATTATAAGAGAAATGCAAATCAAAACTACCATGAGATACCACCTCACACCAGTCAGAATGGCCATCATTAATAAGTCCACAAGTAACAAGTGCTAGAGGGGCTGTGGAGAAAAGGGAACCCTCCTGCACTGTTGGTGGGAATGTAAGCTGGTACGACCACTATGGAGAACAGTCTGGAGATACCTTAGAAATCTATACATAGAACTTCCATATGACCCCGCAATCCCACTCTTGGGCATCTATCCGGACAAAACTCTACTTAAAAGAGACACGTGCACCCGCATGTTCATTGCAGCACTATTCACAATAGCCAAGACATGGAAACAACCCAAATGTCCATCGACAGATGATTGGATTCGGGAGATGTGGTATATATACACAATGGAATACTACTCAGCCATACAAAAGAATGACATAATGCCATTTGCAGCAACATGGATGGAGCTAGAGAATCTCATACTGAGTGAAATGAGCCAGAAAGACAAAGACAAATACCATATGATATCACTTATAACTGGAATCTAATATCCAGCACAAATGAACATCTCCTTAGAAAAGAAAATCATGGACTTGGAGAAGAGACTTATGGCTGCCTGATGGGAGGGGGAGGGAGTGGGAGGGATCGGGAGTTTGGGCTTATCAGACACAACTTAGAATAGATTTACAAGGAGATCCTGCTGAATAGCATTGAGAACTTTGTCTAGATACTCATGTTGCAACAGAAGAAAGGCTGGGGGAAAAATGTAACTGTAATGTATACATGTAAGGATAACCTGACCCCCTTGCTGTACAGTGGGAAAAAAAAAAAAAAAGAATCTTCCATGACTCCTTTTCTCTGAGTCTAAGCCCAGTTCTTCCCAGTCTTCCTCCTTCCGAAAAGTGACAGGCTGGGGGGCATCCTTTCCTCCCTATGTCCAACACTCACCTCCCTTTCTATTCCAGGAGGAATGGACAGGGATAACCATTCCTTTTAATTAAAAATCTTGTTCCCAATCCACAGGGATATCATCTTACTCTTATGTCCAGAAAAAGACTTTTACCAGAGACAGTTCTTAAAGACTTTCATGATAGTTTTTAAAGTTTAGGTTACTTATTTGAAACATCACTGTGTGTGAGGACTAATTTTATAAGTCAGCTTGACTAGGCACAGGGTACTCAAAGTAAACACTATTTCTGGGTTTGACAGTGAAGGTGTTTCTGTGTAGTATTAGCATTGGGGTCTTGTTTTTCCTTCCAGTTTTGTTGAGGTATAATTGACATACATCACTGTGCAAGTTTAAGGTGTACAGCATAATGATTGGACTTACCTATATCATGAAATGATTGCCACAAGTTTAGTGAGCATCCATCAAGTCTTAGAGATATAAAATTAAAGAAATAGAAAAAAACCTTTTTTCTTCACAATAAGAACTCTTAGGATTTACTCTCTTAACAACTTTCATATATAACATACAGCAGTGTTCATTATTTTTATCACATTGTACATCACATCCCTAGTACTTCTTTATCTTATAACAGGAAATTTGTCCATTTTGACTGCCTTCCTCCAGTTTTCCCTCCCCGCAAGCTCCCACTTCTGGTAACCACAAATCTGATCCCTTTTTCTTTTCTCTCTCTCTCTCTCTCTCTCTCTCTCTCTCTCTCTCTCTCTCTCTCTCTCTCTCTCTCTCTCTCTCTCTCTCTCTCTCGCTTTTTTTTTTTTTTTCTTTGTCTTTTGAGGGCCACACCCGCGGCATCTGGAGGTTCCTAGGCTAGGGGTCAAATTGGAGCTGCAGCTGCCAGCCTACACCACAGCCATAGTAACTTGGGATCCAAGTCATGTCTGCGACCTACACCACAGCTCACGGCTTAACCCGCTGATTGAGGCCAGGGATCGAACCCACGTCCTCCTGATCCTAGTTGGGTTTATAAACCACTGAGCCACAATGGGATTTCCTGATCCCATTTGCAAGGAGTTAGTTTGTTTTTGAAGTATAACTGGCCAACAACACTAACAACATGTCAGTTCCTGTTACACAACATAGAGATTCAATGTTTCAAAATGATGAGGCACTAAGTCAAGTTACCATGCGGTTAGCATTTGAATCAGTAGATACAGTGAACTGTCTTCCCCAGTGTGGATGGGCATTATCCAGTCCACTGAGGGCCTGAACAGAACAAGATGTGGAATAGGAGGAATTCACCCTTTTTTTCCTGCCTCGTTGATTGAGTTGTGAAATCTCATCTCATCTTCTCTAACCCTTGGACTGGGATCTACACACTATAGACTACCCTGGTTCCCAGGCCTTCGGGCTCAGACTGAATCACATCACCAGCCTTTCTGGGTCTTCAGCTTACAGTTGGCAGACTGTGGGACTTCTTAGTCTCCCCATAGTTGTATGAGTCAATTCCCAATAACATATATGCATACACATAGGTACATATACATTCACACATAGCCTATGGGGTCTGTTTCTCTGGAGAGCCCTGAGTAATATGCCAGGTATGGAACACCCAAAAAATGGTCCAGTCAGCAGCATACTAACATCGACATAGTTTCTTTTCATTTTTTTCTTTTCTTTTTTTTTTTCATGTTAGGGCCACACCCACAGCAGATGGAGGTTCCCAGGCTAGGGGTCAAATCAGAGCTATAGCCGCTGGCCTGCACCATAGCCACAGCCACAGCAACGCAAGATCCAAGCCACATCTGCGACCTACACCACAGCTCATGGCAACACCAGATCCTTAACCCACTGAGCGAGGCCAGGGATCGAACCTGCATCCTCATGGATGCTAGTCAGATTCATTTCTGCTGAGCCACTACAGGAACTCCAACACAGTTTCTTTTCATTTCCATCAGCTTAATTTGATGCAAGGATCAGACCTCTCTATGAATAAATATTTGAAGCAAAAGATATACATGCCCTAAGAGTAACTGACAACGTTCAGGAATAGGACAGTTTAAATCCAAGTTAAGGGAGTAGGGGAGATTATCTAACTCTTCAAGGCCCCTTTACAAGCACATTCAAATAATATCACCAACAGAAATTTTAACATCTTGCCCAAACTTCCATTGCTCTTCCTCGAATAACAATACTGGGGGAAAAATAGAAACATTTACTTCTTAAATGTATCCACGAGCTAGTGGGAAAGTAAGGCATGCTTTGGCCAAAAACAAAGTGAAAGTGGGAATCCAGAAAGATAAGGAAAGCACAATAGACATCTTTCACCCTGAAAGCACTTACCAAATCAGCTGATTTTGAGCATTAATTGCCAAAGCCCCACAGGGCTTAGGAAACATGAAACAAGTCCAAGAGCCTTTCCAAGGTAGATCATATATTAGGAGACCTCATTAACAAGGCAAGGATCTCAAAGATCCTTACTCTCAGTGTAAGGATAAAATATAAACAATAAGCCTCACTCCAAAGCACCGAAGGGAAAATTGCCTTCAAACATTGATTAGAGAGGAAAAAAGAAGACATTCCCCTTTAGATATCATCCTTCACGTATAACTGAGCCCAAATTTATACAGCTGAATGGTCTAAAGAACCTCAAAGTAAGAATAGAGTTGGTGTTCCCATGTGGCTCAGTGGTAACAAACTCAACTAGTATTCATGAGGACTTGGGTTTGATCCCTGGCCTCGCTCAGTGAGTTAAAGGATCCAGCATTGCTGTGAGCCATGGTGTAAGTCACAGACACAGCTCAGATCTTGCATTGCTGTGGCTGTGGCGTAGGACAGCAGCTACAGCTCCTATTGGACCACTAGCCTGGGAACTTCCATATGCTGGAGGTGTGGCCCTAAAAGACACACACACATACAAAGAATTGGGTTGATCCAGGAGCAGGCTCTGAGCGCCCTCAAGTATGAGACAGGACAAAAAATACAAATTCACGTAGAAAGAGCCTTAGAGAAATTCATCCTGGAAAAATGGGCAGCCCTCAATAAAAACAAAACAAATAAGCAAAACAAACCACACTTCCCCACACACACAAAAGGAACTATGAACAAGAGCCAAAAGAAATCACATGCAACAAAATCAGATCCTTAATGATTTCAGATATTAAAATCATGAGAATCACAGTATGAAATCATGTGTCTAATATATTTCAATAAGAAAAGAGTCTGAATAATGTGATTAAGCAGCAAGCAGATTTTAAAAGGAAAAAAATAGAACTTCTCAAGGTGAGAAATTCAGTAATTGAAATTAAAAATTCAGTAAAGGGTTTCAACAGCAAATAAGTCATAGCCACAAAAGGAATTAATGGATTGGGAAAAAAACTGAAGAAATTATCAAAATTCAGCATAAAGAGAAAAGAAAGAGGAAATACTATAAACAGATGAAGATACATGGAAAAATAGAATGAGAAAACAACTTTTAAATGTTGAAATAAAAGATCCTAGCACTTCCTGATATGAAGTAAAGGTATTTAAATACCTTAATGAAGAAAACAAGTATTCTACTGAGGACTTTAAGGATGCACAAATGCTTAATTCAAATTCACAAGTTTTAGAAGGCATTTTAAGTTTGTAACAAAACAATCATCATACACAAATTTTAACATATTGGAGGAGTTCCCATCGTGGCTCAGTGGTTAACGAATCCAACTAGGAACCATGAGGTCATGGGTTCAATCCCTGACCTTGCTCAATGGGTCAAGGATCCGGCGTTGCCGTGAGCTGTGGTGTAGGTCGCAGACGTGGCTCGGATCCCACGTTGCTGTGACTCTGGCGCAAGCCGGCGGCTACAGCTCTGATTAGACTCCTAGCCTAGGAACCTCCATATGCCGAAGGAGCAGCCCTAGAAAAGGCAAAAAGACAAAAAAAAAATTGGAGACCAACACAAGGCCACTCATCAGGCCACTGACTGACTTCAAAATAAGTAAATATTATGAATTTTAACTATAAGACAAACTTATAGCATGCTAGACAGATGAATAAGCATCTTGTTAAAGTATTTGTTATTTAAAAATAGTTAAATTTGAAGAAAATAAAAAGGAAAAAAGTATATATATATATAAAAGTATATATATATATAAAATATATATATATATTTTATATATATATATAAAATAAATATATAAAAGTATATATATATATATATATATATATATATATATAAAATACCCCCTACTTAAATTTCTAGATAATATCAAAACAATGAGATCAGGGTAGAGAAAGGTAGGGAGAGAGTTTTAAGAGTATAAGCATGTGGGAGTTCCCACTTTGGCACAACGGGTTAAGAATCCAACTGCAGCAGCTTGGGTCACTGCAGAAATATAAGTCCACTCCCCAGCCCAGAGCAGTGAGTTAAAGGATGCCGTGTTGCCACAGCTGTGGTGTAGGTCACAGCTGTGACTCAGATTCAGTCCCTGGCCCAGGAACTTCTATATGCTGCCAGTGTGGCCATAAATATATATATGAGTGTAAGCATTGTAGACGTCTCATCTTGGTGGGGGAAGATAGAGATGTCTGTTTTTCTATGGAAAAAGAATTTAAAAGAAATATGGAAAAAGTGGAACAAATTGAAATAATCATGAAAACAAGAACAACAGATTCAATGGATCGGTAACTACAATAAGTGCAAATGGACCAAAATGTCAGTTCGAAGATAGAAATTGTCAGATGGGAGTGGGAGTGTGTGCTGGGCTGGGGGTGGGAGTGCTGTTTAGAAAAGATACATCTTCTCTCCATACCAAAAGGCATAAGGTGCTTTCTCTACTCCTTACTATGCATGTAAACATAGGCAAGTCTCTTCCCCTTCCTGTATCTCCGTTTTCTCATTATATGGAAAATGGTATATCAGTTAGGATGTCTTTGTCTACAAGTAATAAAACCCCACCCCAAAGAAGATTAAACAGTGAGACTGTTCATAATCATGCACTGAAGTCCAAAGATAGGAGGTCTGCTTTGTCCTTTGATCCTCTTATCATCCAAGATTGCCCCACATTTTTGTGCAACCTGTGCAGACGCAACCACCCACGGCAGCAGAAGAAAGCATCTCTCCTTCTGGAGTCTCATTCAAAGCATAAGGAAATCTTTCTCAGAATCTTCTCAGAAGCCTTGTCATCATCGCTTTTCATTGACTAGAATTTTTATCTCTTGTTCATGTCTAAACAATTCCTGTTAAGGATAATGGGAAAGCAATGACCTATCAGATTACCCTTGTTACTGAGGGATGGGAACCCATGAAGGACCTAAATTATATAAAGAAGGGAAACACATGAAAAAAGTGAATCTCCATCAGCAAGAGGGAAAAAAAAGGGAGAAAAAGAGTGGTTACATAGGCAACCAACAATGCCTGTTACCAATGGGGATAAGAATATCTCCCCCAAAGGGTTGACATGAGGATACCAGTTGAAAGTTCCTAGAAAGTGTCTGGCCTAAAGAAGACATTGCGTGAATACTATTCTTCCTTCCATTCTCGCTTTCTGTCTCTCCTTCCCTCCCTCCATTTACAGTCTGAGCTTCTTTTGCGCTCCTTCATTTATTAGTTTAAGGGAGTAAAACGACAGCGTGCCAACCAGCAGCCTGAGGAGTCCCCTGGTGTTCACCCCGACACCCCACCCCTGTGCTGACAAACTGTAAATTATGCCCAAAGCCACAGGCTAATGTCCGCCTGCTTTCTGGCCAGTCCAGCTGGGAGAACATTGAACCAGCATAGACCTAATTAGCAACAGCCGGTCCTCATAGGCATTCTTTATACCACGATCCAATTATTCATCCTGGAGAGCCAATGTGGGCGCAGGTTTTGGTAACTGCAGCTTCTCCATGTTTAGTCATCATCATAATTTACACTTAAGTTATTAAATATTTGATAAGTTTGTTGTAACATTAAAGGCACTCCATACGCAGTTAGTTCCGAGTTTCAAATTAGAGTCCCATGATTCATATGCAGATATGTAATCTTTTTTTTTTTTTTTTTTTGACAGCCCCCTTGGCATGGGGAAGTTCCGGGCAAGGGATGGAACTCCTGCCACAACAGTGACCTGAGCCACTGTGGTGACAACACGAGATCCTTAACCTACTGCACCATCAGGGCACTCCTATACACACATAATTTTGTGGTGAGAATGACAGTTAACATCATGAATATAATAATTTAAAATGCAAAGCATATGAAACAGTCAAGAATCTTATTATTTCCCCTCACCTGATGGGATTCTGCAAACTGACTTTATAGGTTTGGGATGTTGGTTTTACTGACATAATAACAACAAATAATAGTTAACACTTGTTGAAATCTTGTCAGAAGCCAGTCACTTTTCTAGGTGCTTTGCATGTGTTAATTTAATGAATTTATTTAATTGAAATGAAGAAATTGAGGCACCAGGATTAAGTAGCTTACTCAAGATCAGAAGCCAGAGGAGTTCCCGTTGCAGCGCAGCAGAAATGAATCTGACCAGGAACCATGAGGTTTCGGGTTCAACACCTGGCCTCCATCAGTGGGTTAAGGATTCAGCATTGACACGAGCTGTGGTGTGGGTTGCAGATGTGGCTCGGATCTGATGTTACTGTGGCTGTGGCATAGGCCGGCAGCTATAGCTCCGATCAGACCCCTAGCCTGGGAGCCCCCATATGCCGCAGGTACAGCCCTAAAAAAAAAAGATCAGAAGCCAGAATTCAAACTCAAGCAGTCTTACTCCAAAGCTGTCTCTCTTAACCATGTTTCTATTGCTGGAGAAAGCTCGAGTCAGGTTTGCTGGTCCTTGCAACATAAAGTGAACTGACACAAATCTAATAAAGGCACCCTCAATCCTCTTTCCCTCTTCCACTTGCCACTACCAGAGAAATATTTAGTACCTGTCACCCCTGTCATAACCTCTCTCCATTCTTCCTTCTCTTTCCTTGACTCCAGTTCAATTTGCCATGTTTAAAAACACATACGCACAAAGATAGAGAGTCGCTAGAAAGCCATACTCATCCTACCCTTCTGAGCTGGAAAAGAGCTGAGTGAATGTTTGGCTATGTGAACTTTAGGGGCCCAGAAGCATGAAGTGGGATAAAGAGGTCCCACGTTCTCCCTCCACCTCCACTGCCCTCCCCTATATGCCAGCAATAAGTCCCTTTTTCCAACCTAGGATGTTTTCGTCTATCCTCTCTATTCATGCCATTCCTTTAGTTCCAACTTAGGTACAACATTTAATTTCTCTAGGACAATTGAAAAGATGAACCCAATTATTGTACAGCATTAGGAGTAAGGAAAAAACAGAATTTCAAGAGCCCCTTTGCAGTCACTCTGAGTCACTGATGTATACAATTACAGAAAATCATCAGTGACATAATTATTAAAATGAGCCACTTGATCACCCAACCCTACTTCCCCAACACTGTTATTGCATCATGCTTCACTCGCAGAACTAAAGCATGTGATGTTCTAAACAGTTCTGGGAGGGAGTTCCCGTTGTAGCTCAGTGGTTAACGAATCTGACTAGGAACCATGAGGTTGCAGGTTCGGTCCCTGCCCTTGCTCAGTGGGTTAAGGATCCGGCGTTGCCATGAGCTGTGGTGTAGGTTGCAGACGTGGCTCGGATCCCACATTGCTGTGGCTCTGGCTTAGGCCGGTGGCTACAGCTCCGATTAGACCCCTAGCCTGGGAACCTCCATATGCCACGGGTTCGGCCCTAGAAAAGGCAAAAAGACAAAGAAAAAAAAAAAGAAAGTTCTGGGAGCAACAACAATTTTTTTTTTTTTAAATTTAATCATCTCAACACAGTGTAAAAGAGTGGCCTTTTTTCTACTTTAAAAGACCCAACTGAACTATGGATAAAGGTGAACAGGTTTGCAGTTGTTGGTAGAACCAAGTTGTTCTGTAAAAGAAAGTCCAGTGGTAGGCCATGGAGAGGGTGCTCTAGGTTCCAGTGAGAAACCAGAGCAGAAGAGCTAGGTGATGTCTGGAGGAAGGGTAGAGATGAATCATTCTCTGACTTCAAGGCTGGAGAGACTGAAAAAGACTTGGGCCTCAAGTGAGATAATTTGGGGTGAAATAACACTGAACTGTGCAATGTCAATTACCCTCATCCCTTACAAAATATTCAACAAAATGAGTGCCTTCGGCTTGTGTTTCAATAGCAGAAGACTCGTTAGGATGAATGCAAAGAAGTATTTCCTTCTTTGACCTGTTTGCAAGTCGAAAGAGGGTAAAAAGAGAGATACATGCCAGGGACAGATGACTTCCTGATTACATGTGTAATAATAAAAATGATAAATTTCACCCCTTCGAGAATTAATCTTCTGTTCCTTACTTGACATTCATTTGCTTGTATCTTTTTTCTATACCCACAACACATTTATTCTGTCTCTATTTTAGCAACAAATGAAACTTAGTGACAACTTATTCACAGGTGCCATCCTCCTCCCTTCCCCCACATACACATGCATACATGCACACTTATACTCATATGTGAGCCTAAGCTTCTTGAAGATAAGAAATCTGTCTTGTCAAGGCTGGTGTACCCAGTCTTCAGCATCTTGCATGTAACAGAGTAGACATTCAATGTATGTATACTCAAAAATACAAAGAAACAGACCTTGAAAAAAGCTTGTAACTCTATACAAAGGACTTCCACAACTGAATGGATTGATCATGAATGTTTTCTATCATTCATGTGGAATGAAGTTATCTGCATTTGTATGGTATTCCCATTTAGCAAAAGCACCTTCTATATTCATAATGCTTTCCTAGCTCACAAATACAATGGCCAGTTCAGAGCAGCACTATTTACAATAGCCAAGACGTGGAAGTAACCCAAGTGCCCACCCACAGACAATTGGCTTAAAAAGATGCAGTGCATGTGTGTATAATGGAATATTACTCAGACATAAAAATTGGCTTAAATAGTTGTAGTGTGTAATACACACACAGACACACACATGTATATAATGGAATATTATTGAGATATGAAAAAGAATGAAATTCTGCCATTTGGGGTGAGGTATATGGACCTAGAGAATATTATGCTTAGTGAAAATAAGTCAGAGAAAGACAAATTTTGTGCAAGTATTGTACATCTACATGTGGAATCTAAAAATAACACAAATCAACCTATATACAAAACAGAAACAGACTCACAGACACAGAGAACAAACTTATAGTTACCAAAGGGGAGGAGAAAAGAGAGACAAATAAGGTGAATGGGATTAACAGATATAAACTACTATACATAAACTAGATCGGCAACAAGGATTTACTATACAGAACAGAGAATTACATGCAATATCTTGTAGGAGCCTAAAATAGAATATAATCTGTAAAAAAAATCCTGAATCACTGTGGTATACACCTGTAGCTAATACAATGTTGTAAATCAACTATATTTCAATTTTAAAAATTGGGGTTTTTTCCAGAACTTAAAAAAAAAAAAAACAAACCACCGCCCCACAATGGTCAGTCTGAAAGTCTTACAGACCAGTTTCTTATGAAAGTGTCTAGAATGTGATCTGAACTTTTGGGAGAAAGACAGCATAGACACATTCCAAATATGACTATAAATGTGCTTGTTCCGTCAGATCAAGAGAAATCATACATTTTACTAAAGAGTCACTGAAATATTTCAGAATCCAAATCAAATGATGTGGGGGTAGAGATTGTTACCTCCACCCTGCACATATTCTCCTCCTCTTCGTTTCAGTGCTAGAGCACCCACCATTATCATCATATTAGCACATGGTCCTTAGATCCTATAGTTCCTGCATCCCTTGCTGCTAGATGCAGCCATTTGACCAGTTACCATCAGCATAATAGGAGCAGAAGGATGTATGCAACTTCTGAGACCCTTTTTTATAAGGAAAATGCTTGACCCCACTTCCTCTTTCTCCCTTCCTTCTTAGAATCAAACGGCATGGAGCAGAGAAAAAAATTCTACCAGGAGGACAGGAGAAACATCTCAGAGCAGTCATTTTAACCAATTTTGTACTCTGGATCTCCCAGGAAGTCTGGTAAAACCTATAGAGCCCTTCTTGGAGTAATGTTTATAAAAGCATAAAATAAAATACATAAGGCTTAAAAGGAAAATATATTTAAAATATCCTTCTCAAAGTTATGTTTAAAAGTCTTATGTAAGTATGGGTTTATGAACCCATTAATTAGGAAAGTCTAAAGGCAGGTCTATGGTTATTAGTAATGATGTAGCATAAGACTGTAGTTGCAGCAAATGTATATGATAAAATTATCTGTCATTTCTATGGGTGGCAAAGTTGTAGGCACGGCCACAATATCATTGTTGTTTGTTGCCTGCTTTCAAAAGTGAAATAAATACTAAATCTTATTTAGAAGTGAGTGAAAAATAGTTAACATTTTCCATCCAAGGTCAACAGATTCCCTAAATTCTATGCCTGGCCTCCCAAGGGTCCACAGATCAAAGGTCAAACCCTTGGTCTGGGGAGAAAAATGGAGAAATAAGATAAAGGATAAACTTACGGAGCAGAGCCATGGATTTGCCATGGATTTCCAACCTACCTCCTGACTGTTACATCAAAGAGAAAAAATTATCTTATTAAAGCTGTTTCTTTTTTTTTTTTTCCTTCTTTTTAGGGCCACACCCATGGCACATGGAAGTTTCCAAGCTAGGGGTTGAGTTGGAACTACAGCTGCAGGCCTATGCCACAGCCACAGCAACGCGGGATCTGAGCCCCGACTACGACCTACACCACAGCTCACGGCAGCGCAGGATCCTTAACCCACTGAGAGAGGCCAGGGATCAAACCCGCATCCTCATGGATCCTCATGGATGCTGCTGAGTCACAAAGGGAACTCCCAAAGCTGTTGTATTTTAAAATCTCTGTTACAGTAGCTTAATCTGTACTCCAATATAGTCGAATATCACTGCTCTTCAAAAACTGTCTTTTGCTTGAAGTCTATAAAATTCAGTTTTCTGCTACTGGGAAAACAAGTTAAAAAAAAAACAAAAACAAAAACAAAAACAAAACCGAAGGAGGAGGGAGAAAAGGTGTTCAGAGCAGCAGACCCTTCTCCATTTACTCAGTTATGGATGCCTGGTCACTCAAGTTAGGCATTCTTACTGTGACTCCTCTTGATCATTGCTACCAGTTTCCTGGGATCTCTAAAAAATGCAACCTCAGTCATTTCAAGTCAGAAGTTTGGATGCCTCCTGCGTGTGATCTGGCTAGAGCTACATCAAACAACAGCAATAAAGAACGCTTCTGAAGGATTTAATCTAACTGCCTTTTAGTATTTCTGAAGAAGGGCAGGAAAAAAAGGAAAGTTTCCTCCAGCCATTATTGTGATGGCTCACAAATTTTCCATTTACTCTACGAAATTTAATCTCAGCCCATTACATGAAACCAAATCAAAGCAGAAACAGTTGATCTGAACAATTCTTTGTCATTCTCCAGAAAAGGCTTATACAAAAGAATTGAAGAAACAAGTACACGGAGTTTTAGTTGTTATTAAGAGATCTCTGGAAAACCAGCTGTGATAAGATCCTGAAAAAAATTCTGATCACAACGCTTGGTAGACCTTTCTCTCAAGTCCCAGAGAAACAACTGGTTTTGTATAGAAAGTTTAGAAAAGTTAGAGGCTACGGTAATGTAGAGTGTTTTGCAAACATCACAAGTCAAAGGAACACAGACAGGAAAGAAAGGATTTACCCAATAACCTCCCATTTAATTCATATGTTTTATAGTCTGTGAAAAGTTTTGTTCTCTTTGTTTTAAGATGGATGTTGGAAACAGAGAGAAGGGGCTTAGGAAAAGTATACTGATGGCAAAAATAACAACCTCTAATGCTGATCTAGTTTCTGTAAAATTGGTATTATTTCCTCCTGCCTTTGATTTTCTTTATGGAACTTTTTTTTTTTTCATTTGGAATCTAATTTCCTAAACAGAAGTAGGACTTAAATTTGTTCTATTTCTTCTCTCAGATTTGGTAATTCATGTTTCTCAAGGATTTTGTTCACTTTATGCAAATCATTGAATTTATTGGGATAACACTGGCTATGATAATCCCTTGTTATTATTTTAATGTTTGTAGGGTCTCTAACAATGCCTCTCCTTCATGCCTAACAATGGTAGTTTGTGTTTTCTCTCTTTTGTTAAAGGTTTTTAAGTGTTATCAGTGTATGAATTGACTTTTAGCCTTATTGACGCTCTTTCTTTTTTCTATTTCATTGATTTCTGCTCTTTATTATTCCCTCTTTCTACTTACTTTGTGCTTAATTTGCCTTTTCTTTTAGTAGTTTCTGAAGGTGGAAGATGAGAGCATTGACTTTTAAATGCAAGATTTTAAGGCTATAAATTTCTCTCTGAGCACTCTTTACTGCATCCACACATTTTGGCTTATGTTTTTGTTATAATTCAGGTCAAAATATCTTCTTTTGGAGTTCCTGCTGTGGCTCAGTGGGTTAAGAATGCAACTAGTATCTCAGGTCACTGCAGAGGCGTGAGTTCGATCCCCAGCCCCAGACAATGGGTTAAAGGAAACTGAGTTGCCATCACAGCTGTGGCTCAAATTCAGTCCCTGGCCTGAGACTTTCATATGCCACAGATGCGACCATTAAAAAAAAAAAAAATCCTTTTCCTTGCAATTTTTTTTTCTTTGAAGTATGCTGTTAATTTCCAAATATTTGGGGGCTTTCCTGGATATCTTTTTGTTATTATTTTCTATTGTGTTCCAAGGACATACTCTACATAAGTTTTGTCTTTTGAATTTATTCAGACTGCTTTTTATAGTTCAACCTGAGTTCTATCTTGGTAAGTATTCTAAGCACACTTGAAAAGAATGAGTGTTCAGGAGTTGTTTGGTGTAGTATTATGTAAATGTCAATTAAGTTAACATACTTGAGAGGGTAGTTCGGAGTGTCTATATCCTTTCTCATTTTGCATCTACTTTATCAATTACTAAAAGAGAAGTGTATTGAGATCTCCAACTATACTTATGGCTTTGTCTATTTCTTCTTTTATTTCTATCCGTTTTTGCTTCATATATTTTGAGGTTCATATACTTTTACTATTATTGTCTTCTTAACGCTTTTCCCTGCCATCATTATGAAATGTCCTTCTTTCATATGATGCTTCTTGCCTTAAAGTCTATTCTACTGATATTAATGTAGATACATTGGTTATCTGTCTTCAAGTTTACTGATCCTCACTTTGACAGTGTTCAATCTAATGCTAAATCCACCTAATGAGTGTTTGATTCAGACAGAGCATTTGTCAGTTCTAGAAGTTCTATTTTGGTGGGGGTTTTTTGTTTGTTTGCTGTTGGTTTTTGTTTTTGTTTTTTAGAGTTTTCCATATCTCTCCTGAAATACACATCTTTTTATGCATTAAAACCATCTTTTCCTGCAAATTTTAAAAACATGTGAATTAGATGATTTAAGGTTCCATTAAATTCTAATAACTGAGTAATCTATGGGTTTATTTCTATTGACTCTTTTTTCTTTTGATCATAGATCTCACTTTCTTTTCTTTTTTTTTTGTCTTTTTTTTTTTGTTGTTGTTGTTGTTGTTGCTATTTCTTGGGCCACTCCTGCGGCATATGGAGGTTCCCAGGCTAGGGGCTGAATCGGAGCTGTAGCCACTGGCCTACGCCAGAGCCACAGCAACGCGGGATCCGAGCCGCGTCTGCAACTTACACCACAGCTCACGGCAACGCCAGATCGTTAACACACTGAGCAAGGGCAGGGACCAAACCCGCAACCTCATGGTTCCTAGTCGGATTTGTTAACCACTGCACCACGACGGGAACTCCAGATCTCACTTTCTTAGTGTGATTCATAATTCTTTTATTATATTACAGATATTGTATGTAAAAGAATAGTGATGACTAAAATATAATATTTAGTTTTATTTTACTTTATCTCCCAGCAAATGCAAGCACTTTTCTCTATATGGACACTAGGGTGAGGAGCTTATCATTACTATTTCTTTTAGAGTCAAGCTGAGCTATAACTAGGGTACCACTTTCAATTGACTGAAATTACCTATGATTAGTCCAACCCCCAACTCCCTGAGTCACAACTTTTTTATGTTTTCAACAGATGAGCTGCAAGAGATTGGCTGCAGTTTCATATATTTTTGGAATATTTTAAATCTTTGGATTCACCTCCAGGCAGGGATTCAGAATTCAAATAGCACAGGAAGGCATAGACCTAAACAATTTCTCTCTGCTTACCAGCCCTTCCTCCAGTGTTAATATCTTAGCAAAACTCATGGTTGGGGAGGGTCAGAAGAGTGGGAAGAACTGCTGATACCAGGAGCCTGTCCCAGAATTTGGGGCTTTTCAGACTTTAATTTATCCTAACAGCCCCACTAGGTCCAAGGCCCAGCTTATGTCCCCTTGATCCTATGAAGTTTGCCTATCTCTTCGTCAGACCAACTCATAGCCAGAGGAGGAGGCTTTCTCAGGTAGGCCAGCTGCCTTTGCCCTTTGATCACTTATACAGGTTTGTTTTTTTTTTTTCTTCTCTCTGAAATTCAAGAGAGAGTAAGGTTAATCAAAGCTTCTGCATGGAAACACCACCCCTGCCTGGCCCCATAGAAAACAACTTTTTCTTGGTTTTTCTTGTTTCAATGCGAGAGGAGGTCTTTAATGTCCTCATTGGTTCTTCCCAGAAGCAGAAACCCCCACATAGCCTGAGCTTGTAATCATTCTTTTAAACTGCTTCCCAAACATGAAAAAATAAAAGATTAGAAAATCAGCTTTGTTAAGGACAGCAAAGGGAATACAATATGTTCACAAGGGAAGGTTGAAGGATGAGCAAATTTAAAGTAAATTAAGAAGTCTGGTTAGATGATAATATTTTAAGTACGATATTAATTATTTCCATTTTATTATTCAAAGAGTTCTTCTTGGCCTACCAACATGCATCCATCCTGCCATGGGAGTAGTTCTGCCTACAGCTTTCCATGAGCCTGTGCAGCCATTTTCTTTCTGTAGTTTTCTGACCTGGCTTAATAGGTTAATTTATGGGTGGCACTAATTTACTTTTTCATCTAGAAAAAAAAATAGTTTCGTATAAATTCCACCCTGTTTTCTGAAATTTCCCTCCAATTAAGATTCTGGTAATAAAGTTCAATAAAAGGCTTTGTATAGTATTAGTGACTGGCAATTTTGACACAAAAATAATATTTTCATATCCTTGCAGCCACCAATGCTCCTCCAAAGGTATATTAGTCTGCTAGGGCTGCCATAATAAAATACCACAGATGGTGGTTTAAACAAAAGAAATTTATCTTCTCACAGTTCTGGAAACTAGAAGTTCAAGATCAAGGTTCTGGCTGATACAGTTTCTGGTGAGGATTCTATTCCTGGCTTGCTGATGGCTGCCTTTTGGCTATCTTTTCCTCCATATGTGCTCATGGGGAGATAGGGCAAATTCTCTGGTGTCTCTTCTTATCAGGACACTAATCCTATTTGATCAGGACCCCACTCTTAGGATTCCCTTACTTAATTACTTCCTTAAAGACTCCATACCAAATTCAACCACACTGGGGCGGGGGAGGACACAAACATTCAGTCTATAACAAAAGGTATTTAGATATTACATTGCTCGGGTCTTGATGTAATTCTTTTCCCAGTTTTTCCCCTGTAATCTTTCTCTCTTTCATATAAATGTCCACACTCACATGCTCATTCACACAGTGTTTCACAGAAAATCTCTATCACTAAGATAACTAAAGTTTAAAAGCAGAAGCTAACCACATAATAATATATGAAATGTCAAGACATGGTTTGTGGCATACACTTTCATCTCAGGAAACATAGCTTTATACTGTTTTAGAAGCGACTTGTTCAATTACTATAAAACAGAATTTTTGGAGTTCGCATTGTGGCTCAGCAATAATGAACCCAACTAATAACCATGAGGATGCATGTTCAATCCCTGGGCTCACTCAGTGGGTTAAGGATCCAGCATTGCCATGAGCTATGGTGTAGGTCAAAGACATGGCTGCAATCTTGTGTTGCTGTGGCTGTGGCTATGAGACCTTAGCCTGGAAACTTCCATATGCCATGGGCACAGCTCATTAAGCAAAAAAAAAAAAAAAAAAAAAAAACAGAATTTTTACAGAAAGCTTTTTTTTTTGCCCTAAAATATACTGTGGGTCAATTCAGTCTAGGGAAAACAAAATTACAATGTAATTCATGTAATTTCCTTCAATGTAATTCATTCTCGCCTGAAAGATATGGTCTCACCAAATATTCCTGGAACATCTTCTATATCAATTCTACATGCAGTACTACATTTTAACAAAGCAGTGTTTCTGTAAAAACTCCAAAAGTTGTGAAATAAGAAAAATCTCTCTTTGTGATGCCTATCCTCAGTTTGCCCTGCCCCCTACTCTTCACAGTGTAAGGAGCTAGCAAGAGAGTGTAGTATATGGATAAGAGTGTTGGCTTTGGAAAGCGATGTGGATTATAATTCTTATCACTTACTAACCATGTGACCTTAGACAAGGTATTTAAGGCTTACTGACTCCATTTCCTCATTCATTGACCAAACATTTATTGAGCAATAATTATATGTCAGACACTCTACTAGGCACTGAAACTATACCAGTGAAAAAGACAAGTGAAGTCCCTGCCATCCCAGAGCTCAAAATGAGAATACTAACATGCATTTCAGGAGATTTGTTTTGCTTTGTTTTTGTTTTTGTTTTAATTACTCAATGAATTTTATTACATTTATAGTTGTATAACAATCATCACAACCAAATTTTATAGCATTTCCATCCCAAACCCTCAGTGCATCGCCCTATCCCCCAACCTGTTTCATTTGGAAACCATAAGTTTTTCAAAGTCTGTGAGTCAGTATCTGTTCTGCAAAGAAGTTCATTGTGTCCTTTTTTTAGATTCCCCATGTAAGTGACAGCATTTGATGTTGGTGCTCAGGAGATTTGTTAAAAGGAGTATATAAGTGCTTCTCAGTTACAACTGTATATTAAATCCCACAGGGAGCTTTACAACAACAACAAAAAAAATACTGATGCCCTATAGCCACCTACTTCCCACCCCCACCTTCTGGGACCAGTTACTTCAGAGTCTCTGCAGGGGAGACCTAGACATTGGTATTTCTTTAAAGCTCCCCGGAGGATTCAAATGTGCAGCCAGAGTAGAAAACCACTGAATTACATGAAGCTATGACATAGATTAAGAAGTCAATAAATTGTAGGATAAACTTTATATATAAACTCATGGTGCTACAGGATGTAAACAAATTGAAAGTAACAGTATCCAACAGAAAAATAAAACTTAAACTAACACAAAACTTTTACTGTCAAAAATACCAAAAAGGAAAGAGAGAGCTATAGGAGATGAAGTCAAAAAGGTCCCAGGATACAGTCAACTAATATTTGACAAGGGAGCCAAGAATACTCAATGGAAAAAAGACAGTCTCTTCAAAAATTTTACTGGGACAATGGAATATTCACATGCAAAAGAAGGAGTCTAGACTCTTATCTTATACCACTCACAAAATTAACTCAAAATGGATTAAAGACTTAAATGTAATACTCAAAACCAAAAAACTCCTTGAGGAAAACATAGGGTAAAATCTCTTTGACAGCGGTCTTGACAATGATTTTTTGGATTTGACACCTAAAGCTCAAGTAACAAAATAAAAAATAACTAGGTGGAAGTACATCAAGCTGAAAAACTTCTGCACAGCAAAAGAAACAATCAAAAAAATGAATAGGCAACATACAGAATGGGAGAAAATATTTGCAAACCACATATCTGATAAGAGGTTAACATTTATATATATATATAAATTTATATATATATATAAATTTATATATATATATAAATCCATACACCCCAATAGGAAAAATCCAGTTTAAAAATGGGCAATGGACCTGAGTAGACATTTTGCCAAAGAAGGTATTCTAATGACAAACAGGAATATGAAAAGATGCTAAGCATCACTAATCACTAGGGAAATGCAAATCAAAACCACAATAAGATATCACCTCACACCTGTTAGGATGGCTATCATCGAAAGACAAGAGATGACAAGTGTTGGTGAGGATATGGAGAAAAGGGAACTGTTGTACACTGTTGCTGGGAATGTAAATAGGTGCAGCCACCATGGAAAACAGTATGGAATTTCCTCAAATAAATAAAAGATAACTACTACATAATCCAGAAATTCCATTTCTGAGCATATACCCAAAAGAAAAAAAACTGCTATTGCAAAGAGATATCTGCACCTCTATGGTCCCTGCAGCATTATTTGTAATAGCCAAGATGTGGAGACAATCTAAGCATCCATCAACAGATGAATGGATTAAGAAGATGTGGCACATATATGCAATGGAATACTACTCAGCCATAAAAAAGAAGGAAGTCCAGCCATTTGCAGTAATTTGGATGGTCCTTGAGGGCATTATATTAAGTGAAATAGTCAGAGAAAGACAAATACTGTGTGATCTCACTTACATGTGGAATCTAAAAAAACAAAACTCATAGAAACAAAGAACAGATTGGTGGTGGCCTGAGGTGGAGGGTTGGGATGTGGGAAATGGGTGAAAGCATTCAAAAGGTACAAACCACCAGTTATAAGATAAATAAGTTCTAGGGATATAATGTGCAACATGGGGACTATAGCTAATATTCATGTGTTATATATTTGAAAGTTGCTAAGAGAGTGAATGTTAAATGTTTTCATCAAAAAAAATATGTGAACTATGTGAGGTGATGGATGTTAACTGCAGTCATTTTGCAGTGGATACATGTATAAAATTGTTATGTTGTATGTCTTAAACTTATACAATGTATATGTCAATTTTATCTCCATAAAACTAGGGGTGGGAGGGATGGATCCCAGGATGGAGGAGGGGAAGGGAGCACAAACCAGGTAAGAGTCACGTGATCTGACATGTTTTTATAGGATTTGCTCTAGCTGTTCAGGGAACACAGTGCAGAGAGCAAGGGCAGAAGTCTATGGGCCATAAGGAAGCTAGAGCAGTGATATAGCGAGGAGCTGATGGTGGTGTGTACCATGGTGGTAGCTGGGGAGACGTGAGAATTATAGCACGAAACCTCTTGAGGGAGAAACAGTAGAATTTGATGGTATATTGGATGTAAGGTATGAGAGGAGAAAAAAGAGTCAAAGATAGCACAAATGATCCTATCTACAAAACAGAGCAGATCAAAGACATAGAGAGCAGACTTGTGGTTGCCAGGGGGTAGGGAGTGGGATGGACAGGGAGTTTGGGGTTGGTAGATACAAGCTCTTACAGTTAGAATGGATAAGCAGTGGGTTCCTACCATACAGCACATGGAACTAAGTCCAATTTCTTGGAGTAGAACCTGATGGAAGATAGCATGAGAAAAAGAATGTTTATATATATTCTTTTAATTATATTCTTTAAAAGAATTTAATAATATTCTTTAAAAGAATTTATATTCTTTAAAAGAATTTAATAATATTCTTTAAAAGAATTTATATTCTTTGAAAGAATGTATATGTGTGTGTGTGTGTGTGTGTGTATATATATATATATATATATATATATATATATTTGACCCGTATGACTGGGTCACTTTGCTATACAGCAGAAACTGATAGAACATTGTAAATCAACCATGTTTTAATTTTAAAAAATGTTAATAAGAGTCAAGGATGGCTCCACAGATCGTGGACTGAGCAAGTGGATGAATTCAGCAGCCATTAAGGGAGAGGGCGAAGTCATGGTAACTGTTGTAATTGGCAAATATGCTCTTCCAGGATGAGGGGAAAATAATCAATAGATGAATTCTAACTCACAAAGTCTCAGTGGCTAAGTTTTTCCTTCCACTTATTAACAATTATTGTGTGTAGGGCTAGGCTTTGCGGTGGGTATTCAGAATACTAAGATGTAATCACTTGACCCAAAGGACTTAAAGAGACAAAATGAAATCTGAAGGGGGCCTTGCAGGAATCAGAATGGAACTGCCTTTTAGGAGATGTGCTTCCAGGCAAGGAATCCTGCTCTTTTTTTTTTTTTTTAAACGAATTAAGTAACCACTCTCTTACTAGCTGTGTGGTCTTGGGCACATTTAAATTTTCTGGACCATAGTTTTCTAATTAATCTAATAAGAAAAATAGATAGTCATTATTGATTTCTTCTCTCCCTAATATGTTAAATTGTAAATGGCCCCAAGAATAAAATGCAGGGGTAGTCTTTCCTTGTTTGTCTATGAAGGAAATGACAGAAAATTCAGTTTGACTCCCAGACACTCTATGTAAATGATTTGATACTTGAGTATTTCTGAGAAATCTCTTCTGAGATGGGAACTAAGATCCTGCTCCTGAGCTTGGTCCCCGGCCAGGGTGCTACTCAGGAATCGTGCATCAAGTCCGCTGCAAAAGCAATGGTGTTGAGAACTGTGCCAGCTCTGGCTTTGCACACTCACATGCAAAAAGAATATGTGCTGCCAAATCTCCTGTGTATGATACACCATAAGCTGAAGAAGTGGTCCTCCTTGTGTGGGACAGTGGCATGTTCTTTCCTAAGTGCCAAGTCCTCAGGGAAGCCTGAATTCAGGAGGCAGGGTTAAGCCAGAGTTGCCTGATTACCGCCTTTGCTCCAAAAGCAGGCAAGGCACCCAGGTCCTGATGAGCCTCAGAGGACCAGGGCCTATTGCAGCTCACGTGACAGCTAGGGGGCAGCACCCTCCACCTTCTGGCACACTCGGAGACTCACCTGGACCCACCCCATCCCCTCGAGTGATCCATTTAAATAACACACTCCTTCCAGGGTCTCATAACAGTGGTTGCCTCTCAGGAGGGGACCTGGGAGAAAAGGGGCAAGTGTGAGATTCTTTCCTTCACTTAAACAATATTGAGCATCTACCATACACCTGTAGCTGTTTAAGGACCCGGGGATACGGTTGAGAACAACAACAACAACAACAAAAAAATGCAAAAATCTCTGCCTTCATGGAATGAACTTTCTATTGAGGGGCATAGACAATAGATAGCATACATTTTTTAATGACATAAAACTTAGACAGTTTTAAACACTAAGTGAAAAATGTCTATCTCATAACATTACAATTACCTGTTTACTTCTCTGTCTCTTTCACTAAAGTGGGAGCAACTTGAGAATAGGAATCAAGGCTGTTCTTGACTCAAGGCCTTTGCACTTGCTGTTCCCTCAACCAGATCACTTGTCCCCACACTTCACACAGCTCTTTCCCGCACTGCATCAAAGTCCCTGCTAAAACGGAGCTTCCCCAGAGATGCCTTCTCTGACCAGTCTATCTCAAGGCACCTTCCACCCCAGGTCGATGGCCCCTTCCTCAGCCTGATTTTTCTTTATAGCCCTTATCACTATGCTACATTACAGCACACATGTATTTGCTTACTGTGAAAGTCTGTTTGAAGAGGGAAGGGACTTTTTCCATCTGGCTTCTTATGTATCCCGGCCGCTAGAGTAATGTCTGACATAAGAAGACAGCAATATGATGACCTGTGTGGGGATATTGCAAGCACAGCCCCACAATGATCACTCAAGAAAGATGAGGGGCAGCAGGAAAGGGCTGGACTGTGAGGGTTGAGGGCAGGGGCATGGGCACAAGAACAGCACAGGGAGGCTTCTGCTCTGACCCTAGAAGGGCAAGAATGAGAAAGAAGGACAGCCTTCGACTGCAAGCCTTTTGTGCTTCACTTCCTGTGTCAGGACTTAGGGAGCGTTGAAAGGGGATGGCGAAGAACCCAGAGTGGACAAAGTATATTTGGGGATAAGACACTGGATGTGAACAAAGTCGAATGCCCGCAGGAAGAGAAGAAACAGAGCTCATCAAAGCTTGGTCTGAGTCTCCAGATTTCCGCTGATTCGAATCTTACATCCACTCATATTCAGAACTCTGTCATTCACTCTCCTCTTCCCTTTCCTGCTCCTGATCTGAACATGGGCTTCAGGGTCCCCTAGAGCCTCTCAAAGCAGGAACTCTCAGAGGGCAAGACTTGGGCAGAGCCCTCATTCTGCATAGCAGAGCTCTCCAAAGACTTTGTAGGAAGAACCACCTTTAATTTTCTTGGTCCTTTTGAAAAACAACACAGACCCATTTGCACATACTTTCAAAAGAGCACAGGAGAGAATTATTTTTCAACCATTCATAATCCACCACCCACGAATACCACAGTCTTTCTTTGTAGACAATTGGGATCATATTGAATATGTAATTTTCAATTCAGTTCTTTTCGTATAATATTCTTTCACAAGCTTTTTCTCACACCATTGGAAACTCTCTGAAATCTTCATGGGAGTTTCTTCAGAAGAGTGAACCATGTATTAGCTCATTTTACTGTTGGATAACTCTCCTCAAAGTTGAGTGGTCTTGGGTTCCGTGCTGAATGAAACAAGCGCTGAGGTAATCGAAGATGCCAGGCCTGGCAGCCCCACCATCCTGTCAGGAAACCTGGGCTGTGATGGGGTGACAGGTCAGGGAAATGGAGATGCCATCTTGGAATCTTACCATCTTCAAGATCTGCTAGTTGATCTTGACCTACTGTTTGAAGACACCAGTCAGATCCAGCAGAAACAAAGGGACCAAGAATAAAGAGCGATGGAAGAAGTATTGTATGCTGTATGACAAGGCAAGACAGTGGAAGAAGCCATAATCCATTTATATCCTTAGGTATGCCAACTCGGTTATGAGATTTTAACTTTTCTAGTAGTTTGATGTACTGCACCGACTTCAACTTTGGAAGCATTCTTTGCATGTATGAGAACCAGTTTGGGTTTTGTGTGCCTTGGGAGCATCTGGGTGCCACAATGGACAAGCACATGCTGCTATCCTCGTGGCAGAATGGTTGGCCCGAGTGGCCTAAAGGTCTTCTCTCCAGTCTCTGTGGTTTGCTGGTAGATGGTAGTAATATCTCATGCACCATTTACACTATTTTGTTGTGTGGGCTTTTTGTTGTTGTTTTGTATTGTATTCAAAGCTTATTCTTGTTAAGCCTGCAACTGGTTTTGTACAGCTGGAAAGCTAAGAATGATTTTTACTTTTTTTTTTTGTCTTTTCCAGGGCCACACCCACCGCATGTGGAAGTTCCCAGGCTAGGGGTCTAATCGGAGCTGTAGCTGCCGGCCTACGCCACAGCCACAGCAACAAAGGATCCGAGCCACATCTGCAAACTACACCACAGCTCACGGCCACGCCGGATCGTTAACCCACTGAGCAAGGCCAGGGATTGAACCTGAAACCTCATGGTTCCTTGTCAGATTCGTTAACCACTGAGGAACAACAGGAACTCCTCTGATTTTTACATTTTTAAAGAGTTTCTTAAAGAAGATACATGCACACACACACACATCAAACCATCATGTTGTATACTTTAAATTTACAATTTCATTTGTCACTTATACCTCAGAAAAACTGAAAAAACAAATGAACAGCATTTCTCAACCAAGAAGAAGGAGGAGGAGGAGAAGAACAAGATAGAGACCATATATGTCCTACAAAGCCTAAAATATTTACTATCTGGGTCTTTAGAGAAAAAGGTCCCTGACCTTCAAGCGAGGAGATAAACAAACTCCAAATTTCAGTGGCTTTGCGTAGTACAGGGGATTTTTCCTTGCTTTGTGATAGTCCAATGTAGGCGTTCCAGATTGAACACCTTCCAGACCTGAAGCTTTTCTCCACATGATGATTCAGGGATCCAAGCTTCCTATGGCTCTAGCAGCCCCTCCAGGCTCAGTGTACTCTGTATCCAGTGCAATCCTGGAGCAAAGTACCTTGGAAAATATATATCTCTTCTTAAAACCCCAGAACAGAAGTGATATATACTGATGCTCACTTTTATTGGCAAGGATCGGTCGTGTGGTCACACACGGGCAAAGGACTGGAAAAGATAGCTTCTGTCTGGGCATCACCTCTCTGGACACTTCCCCTCCCACACCACGTGTCAGAGCACAGGCCTCCCCGTGAAGGGGAAAGAGCATATGCTTGGTGGACAGATAGATTTCTCTTCCAAGATGCAAGGATGTATACACATAGACTTTGTTAATTTTTAAAGTAATCATGTTAATCATTTCAATGGATATTTCATTTTTTACCTACAAGAAGTCTGCCTGCAAGGAGTTTTTTCACAACCAATTACTCTTGTAATTGGGAAGGGGGCTGTAACTTATTGCAATGATAAGGCAATCTGACAAGTATTAACTGCGTCGACCCTGAAAAAAAAACACAAGGCCAGAAGATGCCTCAACAGTCTCTGTGATCGTCCCACTGCTCCAAATAAGGTCACACCTAGAGTTCTCCCACAGGAAAGCACCCTGCCCTTTCTAAGTTATGAGAGCAGAAAATGAAAAAGTAGCCCCCATCCGAATTGTTTGGTGCAACTCTAATATCAGTGTAACTCTGCACAATTCTTCTCTTACACAAACTGCAAGAATCCAAATCATTTAGCTAACGCTTGGGTAAAACTATAGCACCCTGCTCGCTTTGCATCTTTCAGACTAAGCAAGGTATACTGTTCCAGAAGCAGATCATAATTGGAATAAAAACCTTTTACTCCCTAACAGCTATAAATCACGATACCTTCATACCTTGGTGCAAACCTTCTTTCTCTATGTGTAATTGTGACTTAAACAGCTGTTCCATTATAGGAGGGGATCGCAAAAGTCCCTTTCTTTCCTAGAGATGAAGTAGGACTGCATATGAGAGCTTGAAAACCTACTCAGTGTGCTATCAACATAAGGAAGCAGTACTTGGATTTTTTTTAACAGGAGTTGTGTGTTAGAAACGTTCAGATCAGATGCATTTGCATGTCACCTCAGGTGACTGCATTTTATGGTAAAGGTACAGGGGAATAAATAAGTTTAGGACTACCCTGCATACTGCATAGTGACAGTCAATTCTTGTCTTGCAGGGTTTAAATTCAAAACGCTCAGAAAGGCTACAGTCTAAATTGGTAATGAGAGAGAGAAAGGGAAACTGAGTCACAAGTAGAGCAGGAGGCCTTATGTCAGGGAAGTTTAAGCCTGAGGGCCTATGTTCTAAAACCATTGCCTGGTCTGCTTCTGGAGCTGCTATAATATCTAAAGAAGGTAGAGCAGCCCTCTTCGTGGAAGATTGAAAACTGCACATGAATAATGCTTTTATTTTGTAACAAATGCAAGGGTGTTCTTCTTATATGAATATATTGATTTGAACTCTGTCATGATGTCCCCCTAGTATTATTTTATTATAATTGCTGTGATATTCATTTTTATTCAACTAGCATTTTAATATAGCGAAATCTTTTCAAGATATTAATTTTTTAAAATTTGTAATTGTGAAACCAATACACTGTCATGGGGAAAAAATTAAAATTCTAGAAAAGATATCACAATATTGGAAGTATACGCCAATAAAACATTAAAAATGGGAAAAAATCTAGAACAAAACCCTGCAGACCCGCCCACTACACTACCACCCATCATTTGCCCTCTCCAGAAGCATCGATTTCTTGGGAAGCCTGTCAGAAATGTCATCTGTGTACTGACGTTCATTTTAATTCAATTTCCCCAAGATAAAACTGTGGTTTGGTTGGTCCCAGGATGTCCTGGTGACCTCCTGCCTCCACCATGCATTTAGCCAATCGGCATAATTCAAAGGCACCAAGTCTCCCAGAACAGCATCCTCATCAGTGTTGGCCTCAGGCGAAACTGTAATATGAACCAGTTGTCTTGGTGACTCTTCATTCCTCCGTCTCCTGCTGATGTCCCATCTCTTCTCAGGACAACCTGTGCCCTTGTGCTGCCTGTGACCACCCCGACCTCTTCTGCTCAAGAAATGACTCATGTTTAAAAAACTACTCTGTGCGCTATAACCCATCAATGACATTGAATCAACACGAGATTGTAAATGGGCTTTCTTTTGTAGGTCACCTGTTCAAGGGATCTTTTCATTTGTTTTGTTTGTTTTAGAAAAAAATACCATAATTGACACAAAAGAATAAATCTGGAATAGTGGGATTTACCATTGAGAGCCAACAAGTCGTTTTTGAATGGCTTCTAGGTGTTAGGTATGGTGCTATGGGATAGAAACCAAGGCCTATGACACGCAGATTCCTGGGCTTATTCAGAAATGCACAGCATGACTGAAGTGGTTGCTGAGGAATGAGGGAGAGAGAGGAGGATCCAAAATAATAGTAACAGGCTCTCCATGAGTCAAAACTCGGGGCTTCTCTTTGTTTTTCATTCCTATCTTGTGGAAAATTTTGCTGTTTTCACTCTGTCACAAAACAGATGGAACCATGATTTATGATTCACAGTTTATGAAGCTAATTTAATATCCTACCACACTTCATGCTCTATCACGTTTCCCACATTTGCAATACTTTTTCTTCTGGGACATTTGTCACAAAAGGGACACTGGGGTCTTAAGATGGGGGAGGAGGGAGGCACTATAAAGTAGGGGAACTGGTGACACTGCAAGGGGCATTCACGCACCCCACAAAGGTTTAGTGAGCCCTGTCATATGCCAGGCACTGCTCCAGGAACCAAAAGTCCTGTCAATGAGTCAGAAAGGACTTTGCATTGTGCAGGAAAAAAAATAAAGAACAAGTAAATAAGTAAGCAAATAAGAGTCATCTCAGAGAAGTACTTTACAGAAAATAAATTGGGCAATATTATAAAGTGACTAGAATTGGACAATACGAAATCGGGGGTCAGGGAATGGCCATCACAGGAGGTGCCATTAGGAGACGCCTAAATGAGAAGAAGAAATTAGTTCTTTAGGAGTCACAAGGAAGTGTGTTCCAGGAAGCGGGGCACAGAGGTCCTGGGCTGGGAGAAGTTTGGAGTGCACACGACACAGAAACAAGACCACTGTGGTTCTTCAGCCCTCAATCCCTCCTGCCCCTGCTCTCCAGCCAGCCACTGATGCTGATGCCACGAGGGCCACAGGCCAGAATGTTGGCTTCATGTTGTCCAGGGCATCAGATAAATGACTTCCTGGCTCCAACTCAGAAGCTCGAGTATGGCTCAGGTGGAATTCTATTTCCCACGTCACATGACGGCTCACAAGAAGTCAACTAGCAGAGTGATTCCAACAGAAGGCCAACCTTGAAGCCTGGGGAAAGGATCCAAACACGAGTGGCAGAAGATCTTCCGTTGGGATGGTGGCAGTGATCTTCCTCTGATTAAACTTGTTTGTAGGGAAGAGTCAAACGTGTTTTTTTAAGGAAATCTGATGCAATAATCACAGCAAAGGTAGACTGTATTCAGGTCAACACAATTTGAAAACTTTTATTCCAGGGTCTGTATGAAGCAATAAATTCTTTGGGCCATCAATGCTGAATGATCTTCACAATACAGTAAGCCCATCATCATTCCTTTATCTACTTGTGAAATTTTTTTAAATCTTTGAAAATAGAATCTTTTTCATGATTCATTTGGCAGCAATGCCTGACCTGAAATGATGTGAAGTTACTTATAGTCTTTATCACAATCGGTATCAATATCCATACCTTCTGCCTAGTGGCAAAAATATTTAAAAGCTTTATTAAAAGATAGCACCCCTTCTTTAAAAAAAAAAAAAAGTGCCCCAGTACCTGCTGGGGGTATTACATAATATATTATGTATCCAACCATTATTTTATCTAGATAGAGTCATGTTGTCCAGGGCATCAGATAAATGACTTTCTGGCTCCAACTCAGAAGCTCGAGTATGGCTCAGGTGGAATTCTGAATTCCAAAAAGTATCTAATAAAAAGTTTACAGAAGCAAAAAGAGTCTCAGACTCTTTTTATAATTTTAATCTTAATACAACCACTCAGGGAAGGTCTGCTAATACGCCAGTGAGTAAATGGTCAAGAGAAAAAAATATAGCTGGCTCTCTAGATCACATGCCTGATCTTGAACTAGCCTTAGCCTCTCCCAGTGGTGTGTATTACATGCATTGAAATTACCTACCAAATTCTAAGCTGCACAAGTACAGCTCAGAATATTCAGGACAAAACACTGTGACCTTTTATCCCAGTGTCTATGTGACACCTATTTGGGTCCTAGGTGTGTCCTAGTAACTGTCGTAGCCCCAGCACATAGCGTAATAACTGGCACGTAGTCATTTAGTGATACTCAGTAAATATTTATTGAATAGCTGTTCCGTTCTTAATGCTTGGCTGCACTACAACCCACCACGCTTCCTATCACAAGTGAAAACTACACATCAAATCATGATGCTCTTTCTGCTAAGATCTCTGCCAAGCCAAAGTCGGGATGCCCATCAAACAGATGTTTGCCATTCCTGAGACTCGCATGACTCTCTGATGGCAAGAAGAAGCAGTTTTCTGCCAAAGCCCAATTTTTATTTTGGGGGACTCTGCTAGTTTCTTTTTTTAAAACTAAAAAAAATTTAAAAATAAAATTTTAAATGCTCAATTTAAAAGAGACCCGTGACTCTCTGATCCAAAGAAACACTTTGAATTATGAACCGTCTCCACCAGCAACTCTAATAAATTTGATTCTGTTTTCAAGCTCTTTCTACTCGGATCTTCACCCCTCCCCACTACGTCCTGCAGCCTCCACCACAACTCTCATCAGTACACATCAATCAAGAGTATCCCTTTGATTGTCAATGTTTGTTCTATTGACTCAGTCAAGTGAGGGTCAGCAGAACCTACTGTCTTCCCAACTGCAGTGGCTGCAGCCACTACCCACTCCCGTCCCAGCCCCTAGTAGGTGCTGGAGAGTCAAGCTGGCATTTACTCCTTAGAGCTGAGGAACCAAGAGCTCTGTCTGCATAGTTCAGCTTGACCAAGAACTTGAGCTCAGCTCTGAGAAGCAGGGTCCAAGGAGACATAGAATACAGAGAATGAAAGGGACACACTTTATATATCCCAGGCTTTCCAAAAGAGCACCTCCGGGTGTTAATTTAAGCAATGACTAAGAGGAAAAAATTAAGACACGTTAGGGCTTGGAAAACGTGACTCTCACTGTACAGATTCTTAAGTGAGAGGAGTGACAGTAAACAGGATTGAGAAATGTTTTCAGGTTTAACAGTAAACATCTGCTGTTCTTTGACTCTGACTCTGCCCTTTTCTTAAAGTGTAGAGAACACATAAAACCATTTTAAAAATAAACCATTCCTGCCTCCAAAACATAACTACAGCAAATATCTTTATGTTTCCAAAAATGTAATATTTCTGAGCCTGGCCTAGAAAAATATCAGTATGGGCCTCAACAGGTCTTCATATGAATGAAAATGCTGCTGACAAGAGTTCTGTATACATGCAGGTACTTGGGGTGCCAAGGAAGACCACCCAGAAAAGTTTGAACCATACAAGGGCTCCAGGCTCCCTGAGAAAAAGGAAAAGGAAACTGGGGGGCTAACCATGAGAACCCCAGACTCCAGATACTTGAACAATCTTGCCTCATGTCCTGAACCTGAACTTAGTCTGTGTTTGGGATGAACTTTTTCTGTGTCAGGTCTTAGCAAGTTAGTTATAAAACTGCATTATCGAGGTAATATTTTGGCTCTATTTTGGCTCTAAGGTTGGTTGAAAGACCTGTCACTTTAGGACACAAAAATGTCCTTCGACCTTGATTTGGAAGGACAGTAACTTTTGGCCCAGCTTGGTGGAAGGGGCAGGGTGCTTTCTGGACACATCCAGTGTGGTGGGAACCTTGCGGAAGCAGCCGCCCCAGCCATAAGGAAGGTGGTTAGAACCAGGACAGAGTTAGCAGTTTAGCCATGTGGCAACTATGAGAAAGAAGGAAACCAGATGGAAGGTGCCTAGCTTTTCCTGGCCACACACACTGGTAGGTTGCAGGAAGCAATAAGGCAGGGGAGACTGGGCTGGTGAGGTAGATGGGATTCCCATGCTCAGTCACATCATAAAAACTAGTAGGGGAGTTCCCATTGTGGCTCAGAGTATCCAGGAGGAAGCGGGTTCGATCTCTGGCCTCACTTAGTAGGTTAAGGCTCCTGCATTCCCGTGAGCTGTGGTGTGGGCCAGCAGCTGTAGCTCCGATTTGACCCCTAGCCTGGGAACTTCCATATGCCACGAGCGTGCCCCCCCCCCCAAAAAAAGCGGTGGGAGTTGAGTTTTCTGTATGATGGTAGCTGATGTGACCTGGACAAAAAAGAATTGCTTGAAGAAAAACAGTCATAGCAAAATAGCATTGTAGAAGTAGACATGTGACCAAGGAGCAGGTCACGTATGCAGAGCATAAAGCCCAAGGTTTGGCACCAGCCCAAGGGGACTGGAGGCAGAAATGCCAACCCAGTTTGTATAGGAAATGTGAGCAGAAGAAGCGGTTTAGAGGCCCAGGCTCACTCTTTCCAGCCTATTCTAAATTTACAGTGTTAGGAATAAGAATGGTCTCTCTTCATAAGGCAAGATAAAAAAGGTGTCACACACTGGCCTGCCAGGGGAGCTGGATGGGCCACCCTACTTCCTGAGGCTACACCCTGTGTAAGAAGCTGCTAGAAACGGGAGTCTAGACTGGACCCTGGGACTGAATAATGAGAGGCAGTAGGATGGTGGAAGGGCATACTATGCACAGGAATGAATAAACACAAGGAAGACAGACCACTGAGAAGGATGTTGAATTATGCCTTTGGTCCCAGACTGCTCCCAGAAGTCCCAAGCCTATCTGCAAGCCTGCTGTCTCCTGACCAGGCACATCATCAACCCATGGCTCCATAAACTGGGACAGAGGCTTCCCTGACTCAGAAAGTGATGGGTAAAATGCCCCTGCAATACAAACTATTGCCTTTGGAATGGATTAGCAATGAGATCCTGCTGTGTAGCACTGAGAACTGTGTCTAGTCCCTTATGATAAAGCATGATAATGTGTGAAAACACAATGTGTGCATGTATGTGTAATTGGGTCATCATGCTGTACAATAGGAAAAAAAATGTATTGGGGAAATAACAATTAAAAAAAAAAAAATCAGGAGTTCCCGTCATGGCTCAGTGTTTAACAAATCCGACTAGGAACCATGAGGTTGCGGGTTCGATCCCTGGCCTTGCTCAGTGGGTTAAGGATCCGGTGTTGCTGTGAGCTGTGGTGTAGGTCACAGACACGGCTTGGATCCCACATTGCTGTGGCTGTGGCATAGGCCGGTGGCTACAGCTCCGATTCGACCCCTAGCCTGGGAACCTCCATATGCTTCAGGAGTGGCCCTAGAAAAGGCCCAAAAAAAAAAAAAAAAACCTGCAAAATAAGAACTTCACTGCCAACAATGAATACACACACAGCACAAGACCACATCATTTCCAGCATTTTACCATCAACCAAATGATGCCAGTTTGGGTGTTCCTTGGCTTGCTTTTATTTTCCAAAGATGTCTAAACAACTTGGGCCATTTTATTTTTTTTTTCTGTTATAATGTTTTCATTATAGTTAATTTATTATGTTCTGTCAATTTCTACTGTACAGCAAAGAGATCCAGTCATACACATATATACATTCTTTTTCTCATATTATCTTCTATCATGTTCTATCACAAATGATTGGATATAGTTCCCTGTGCTATGCAGCAGGACCTCATTGCTTATTCATTCTAAATGTAATAGTTTGCATCAACTTGGGCCATTTTAAAACAACCACCTGCACATTGAGGTCTTTATGGCCAAAGCTCTGGGCAGGGAAGTGATCATCTTCAGGGAGAGTCCCTGCTACCACCCAGGTGCTTCCCTAGAAGGAGACGTGAATAGAGACGGGAAAGGTTGCATCTCCCTCAAATCTTTCTTTTTTAATTTTATTTTTTGCTTTTTAGGGCCTTGCCTGTGGCACATGGAAGTTTCCAGGCTAGGGATCAGATCAGAGACGTAGCTGCCAGCCTATACCATAGCCACAGCCATGGCAACACTTGATCTGAGCCACGTCTGTGACCTACATCATGGCTCATAGTAATGCCAGATCCTTAACCCACTGAGCGAGGTCAGGGATTGAACCCACATCCTCATGTATACTAGTCAGGTTCGTAACCCGCTGAACCACAACGGGAACTTTGCATTTCCCTCGAATCTAAAAGCTCAGACTTAGGATAAAGACCACACTCTATTATGGACCTGGGCATGTTGATGTCTTTCTTCATTCATCCTGCTGCAGAACCAGCATGTCCCTCCCTTTTCTATAGGAATTAGAAGACTAAAGGGCTCTTGAGTCTCTGCCTATTCCATTAGAATTATAAAGAGGAACTATCTCCTGGCATCCTGGGAAATGTACTCAGAACTCCCCTCACAGCTCCATTTAAACCCACCCGTGTCCTGGAAGAGGGGCAGCGAAACCACTCCCCAGGGACTGTGCACCAGGACAAAGGGCAGCTGGGACAAGCATCTGCTGTCACTTTGGAAACAGGCTGGATAGGATGGCCTCAAGAGATGATTTCCCTGCCTAGAATTCCAAAGAAGACTGGACTAAAATGGGACTTGGCTTCTTGGTTAGACACTTGGCCAATTAGTCACTGCCTGGGTGCCTCCGCCCATACCCGAGACCCAACTGCAGCCAGCATTGACCAGTGGGCACCCAGAGTCACCAGGGCAGAAAGGAATGTGTGGAGTAAACCACACAACACACTCTAACTACTGGGGGAAAGTGTGCTCCCCAGAAAATCAGTGGAAAGCAGCATTTTGGTAGAATTTTTCAAATTATTTATTCAACAAATGTTTTCTCACACACGATGCTGTGCTATGGAAATGAAGTGCTGGTCCCTGCCTTCACCTAGCTTACTACCTAAGCACAGGCTTGAGATCCAATTTGATATGACTCCTAATCCAGTTGCTTATCTTTGTAGAGCCTCTTCAGATATAAAATGAGGGTGAAAAAAATACCACAAAGGGTTGTAGTGAGGGTTAAATGAGATAATCCATGTGAAGTATTTGGCCTGCTGCCCAGCTCTAAGTGGTAGATATCAATAAGATTATTATTTCATGCAAATCAAAACTACAATGAGGTACCACCTCACACTGGTCAGAATGGCCATCATTAAAAAGTCTACAAATAAAAATGTAGGAGAGAGTGTGGAGAAAAGAGAACCCTTCTGCACTCTGGTAGGTATGTAAGTTGGTGCAGCTGCTATGGAAAACAGTATGGAGGTTCCTCAAAAATCTAAAAATGGAGTTGCCGTATGATCCTGCAATCCCACTCCTGGGCATATGTTAGAACAAAACTGTAATTGAAAAAGATACATGCACACCTACCTTCACAGTAGCACTACTCACAATAGCCAAGATGTGGAAACCACCTAAATGCCCATCAACAGATGAATGGATAAAGAAGATATGGTACATATACAGTGGAATATATTCAGCTATAAAAAAGAATGAAATAATGCCATTTGCAGCCACATGGGTAGACCTAGAGATTATCAGAGTAAGCGAACTAAGTCAGAAAGAGAAAGACAAATACTATATGATATTACTTATACGTAGAATCTAAAATATGACACAAATGAACTTATCTACAAAACAGAAAACAGACTCCCAGATGTAGAGAACAGATGTGTGGTTGCCAAGGGGGAGGAGAGGTGGGGGAGGGTGAATTGGGAGTTTGGGCTTAGCAGATGCAAACTATTATATATAGAATGGATAATCAACAAGGTCCTATTGCGTAACACAGGGAACTATATTCAAAATCTTATTGTAGACCATAATGGAAAGGCATATAAAAAAGAATATATACGTATGTATTATTGAATCACTTTGCCATATACCAGAAACTAACATCACATTCTAAATCAACTATACTTCAATTTTTAAAAGACTCTTATTGCATAAAGGCCTCAACCAGCCAGCCTCCAGGTCATGCTGCAAACTGAGCATCAAACACCAGAATGCCCTTTTCTGTGCATAAAGGGCCTTGAGCAGATAACCAGACCCAGCATTCTTCAAAGGACTACACCTGGTGCCAGACAGCATAGCTCCAGAGCTCTAGGCTGAAGCTCAGCATTCACAATATAAATGTGGAAGAACCCAGTCACCACCACTGCTGGCAGACCATTGCTCCGGGTGGTAATAATGGTTCTCAGAGGCCTTTTGTCAACTGTCCCCTGAACAGAATAAAAACATCTCCACGGCTGCCATTCAGTGGACATCCTGTTTACATGGTGCGTGGGGATCTTGGTTGTGTTCCCTCTTCTCTTTTTAAAGACTGTAATTATGTTTACCCAAGGCCAGCAGTAGGTGCCAGGAGGGCTGTGAGTTGATTTCCCTGGCTAACACAGCAGACAGCTGGCGGCAGCCCCACTGACCCCTGCATCCCAGGCAGAGAGCCAGCTCTACGCACATACCGCCCTCTCCCTACAGAGACAGCCATTCCCACTGAGCTGCTTTCTTTCCCTGCACACCGGGATGCTCTGGGTGATGGTCGAGCAAATGCCAAAATATGTTGGCGCTATGCTCTTACTGGATAACTGGATAATGAAGGGAGGGAAAGTATATGGAGCTCTGAGGAAGGCCACCTATGTTCCACGCAGTGCACCGCATGCATTTTGCACACGTCGTTTTGGTTAGCCCTGTACATTCCAAAGAGTCCTATATCTTTATCTGATTTTTACAGATGAGGAAATTAAAGCAAGGGTTAATTCACTTGCATGAAATCATTCTGCCAGTAACGGTAGAACTGGAGTTTAAACCAGATCCATCAATCTCTCTAGTTCAGGTTCTTTCCACTTCGAGAAAAAAACACTCATTTTAGAGTCCTTAGAGTCTTACAAAAGCCCAAACAAGTTGTTTTGACCCAGCAATTCCTAGGCTTTTTAATCCTTTTCCCTCCCGCTGTAACCAGGGTAATACATTTTCAAACATTGACCCAATGCATTTTAAATAGAGTTCCATTTCTACTGTGGTCGGGCAAGCTGCGTATAGAACAGCCTTCCCGCTCACTACTATAACCTCTCGACAAAATATGAAAAATAACTCCTGAGGAGTTCAGAAAGTAAGCAACAGCAAACAGGTTATAGAGGGAAATAGAATTTGCAGTTTGGAGAAGTGATCAGCCTAGACGTCAGTTTCTCAGTTTTCCTTCAGTTGGTTTGCTTAATCAAATGGAACCCGAAGAGGAGGCCAGAGAGAAAGGGCTGCAGTGGGAGTAAATGTTTAACTCTGCTTACAAGCCATTTGTCTCTTAAGAATGTCCATGGCCCGTTTCAACTCACACACTTCCTACTCCCCACTGGGAAATAGTACTCTGTTTCTCCAGCTTCCCCTTGCAGGTATTTGAGGCAGCCTCTCAGATAGCCTCCAGTGACCCCTGCCTCCTGGTACTCATTCCTTGTGTGACCTCCCCACCCCCTTGAGTACAGACTGGATTTGGTGACTCACTTCCAACAAACAGAATAGAGAGAAGTGACAAGATGTCACTTCCAAGATTCAGTTATAAAAGATCACAGCTTCTGTATTGGCCTCTCTCTCATCCCTCACTCTGGAGGAAACAGGCTACCACACTGTGAACAGCCCATGGAGCAAGGAACTGATGTCTCCAGCCAGTGAGAACTTGAGGCCTCCCAACAGCCAGGTGAGCGAGCTTGAAATCAGATCCTACCCCAGCCAAGCCTTGAGATGGCTCCCTGGCCAAAACCTTGATTGTAGCCTTCTAAGAGATGGTAATCAGAGGCACAGTGCAGATTCCTAATCCACAGAAGCTGTGAGATAAGAAATGCTTGTGGTTTTAAGCTGCTGAGAGTGGGAGCAATTTGTTACCCAGTGGTGGATAACTAATACACAGGGTAAGGATAGATCCTGGGGGGAAAGGGGGGATGATGCACAGTACCCAAGTCACCAAGGCAGCCTCCTGCCACTGCTGTCTCATCCCCGTGGGCCCCTGGTGGACTGACTGACCTCATGTACAGCTTTAGAAATCTATCAAATAAAGGGTAAAAAGGTACCTGTATGGGTTTCCTGTGGCTGTTGCAACAAATTATCTCAAACATGGCAGCTTAAAACACCATAAATTTATCCTCTCACAGCTCTGGAGGTGCAGATGTCCAAGGTCAAAGTGTCAGCAAGTGTACACTCCCTCCGGAGGTTCCAGGGGAGAGTCTATTCCTTACCTCTCTCAGCTTCTGGAGGCTCCAGATGTCATTGGCTGGGGCTGCATTCCTCCCGCCTCTGCCTGTCTTCACCTGGCTGCCTTCTCTTTTCTGTTTCTACTCTGTGTGTCTCTTTTAAGAACACCTGTCATTGGCTTTAGGGCCCATCCAGATAATCTTGATGATCTCATCTTCTGATCTCCACTTAATTCCATGTGCAAAGACCCTTTTCCAAAAAAGAAAACACACACACATTCACAAATTAGGGATGTGGGCGTATCTTTGGCTACCATCTAACCCACTACGGTATCCTTAAATGCTATATAGAGGTTTAGTGTCTATACGTTATTTTTTAAAAGAGACATTTTCCTATACGTCTTATTCTATATCTTACTACTTTTGTTTAACACTATATTTTTGGGTTTTTGTAACCTTCTTATGTACCACATTCCACAGTAAGTTCCCCCATGTGTTATTTTTTCAGTCTCCTAGGGATTGGTACCTAAGTCCTTCACCTCCACCTGTCTGCTACCACACAGATGCAGCAATGGACATCATTGTTCATGTCCCCTTATGATGCGAGGGTTCCTCTGTCCTGTATGCCCAGGAGTGGTTTGGCTGGATCCTCAATTTCTATAAGTATTGCCAGATGGTGGCTGTACCAGTTATTCTCACTCACACAAGGGTTCCTTTTTTTTTTTTTTTTTTTTAGCCAAATTCTTGCCTATACTTGGAGTCATTTAATTCTATAATATTTGCCATTCTGAAGCTTGTAAAGTGTGACCTCACTCTTGCTTTAGTTATGTTTTTTACAATGACTAGTGAGATAGAACACTATCAATTTCTCACAATTTCCAGTATCTATGACTTGACCCAGAACAAATAGATACCCGAGGACACGCTCAACTCTCTGCCACATTAATGATGTTTGTTTTATTCTGAATTATAATGGATGTGCCCTTCATGTCATCTCTCTTTGTTCCCCTTCTTTAAACAGGAGTTGACTTCTCTAGTTTATTTTCATACCCTTAGCTCCCAGGCCCGATATTTGTCTTTGGTTCTTAGTCCTACACTCACTCTTAAGTATTCTTCTTCGAAAGAAGGGCAAGCAGGAGGCTTGATATCTCCCAGGCTTCCTTGCTGGCTGAATTCTAGTTAGGTTCTGCCAATGGGAGGCACCTACACCTGATAAACATGTAGAAAGATGATCAGAGCCATTCAGTTTCTGACAGCACCAAAGATTCGACAGTGGGGGTGAGCTTCCCGCTAAGTGTCAGCCCCATGCTTCCAGCAGCACCATCAGTGCTGCTCCAGCAGTGGCTACAGCAAGTATGGGCTCAAAGGCTCCATCCCAAGCCCCTTGAGCTCTGAGGAGAATATTCTTTCCCTTTTGCTCCTCCAGGTCTTTCAACACCTTTGTAATCAACTCCCTTCATTAAATCCCTCTCATCTTGAAACATCTAAAAGACATCTAAAATTTCAATGATTTGTTCCCAGACTGGACACTGACCTATACACTTCTCATATTCTTAGCATCCTCCTAGAATGGTTTTCATCCTTCTACAGTGTTTTGAAACATGTCTTTATAAAGTAAACATTCTCAGGCTTTGTAAAGATAAGAATATTTTCATTTCACATCTTGCATTTCAGTGATAATTTAGCTGGGTATAAAACCCTGGGAACAATGTCCGTGTGCTTTGGGAGTGTTACCCCACTGTCTCCTTGTATACAGTGTTGCTGCTGAGAAGTATGATGCCATTTATTCTTGCTCCTTTCCAGGCCATGTGCCCTTTCTCTTGAGAATCTTCTAGAATATTTTCTTGGTCTTCTAGGTTCTTAAGTTTCTTTATAATATGACTGGTGTTGATTTTTCCTTGTCTCTACTGTATGATTTTTCCTTACCGCTGCTGAAATTCCATTCAATCTGCAGTGTTTTATCTATATTTCTATATAGATTATTCTATATTCTATATTATTCTATATTCTATATTATTCTTGAAATATTTCTTCAGTAGTTTCTTTATCTCATTGTGGGATCCCTATTATATTAGCACTTCTCTTTATCTTTTAACTTTTCTCTTTTTTTAAAGCCCCATTCACACAGCAAGTGGAAGCTCTTGGTCCAGAGATCAAACCCGCACCACTGCTGTAACCAGAGCCACAGCAGTGACAACATTGGATCCTTAACCTGCTCAGCCATGAGGGAACTCCTCTTAACTTTTCTTTTAGCCAATCTTTCTCTTTATTGTCCCTTTCTGATGCCCATGAGCTTGATCTTCCAGCTCACTTCTCAGCCAACGTTTTCATTCCACTATTCAATTTCTCCATTGAATTCTTCATCTATTATCTTCTTCTTACCCAGTATCTCCCATAGGTTCTTCTTTAGGACTGCCCATTTCTTTTTTCTATCTCTAATATTTTTTCCCTTTAAGGATATTTACTACGCTAATTTTGTATTCTTGTGCTCTAATACATTAATTCTAATTTTCTTTGTTAAAGGTCATTCAGCTTGTTATCTTTCTTTTATAGTAGTCAACCTCCTCCAGTATCTCCTTATCTTTCTCCAATGAATTCAGAATATCAGCTATCTTGACTAGCAATGTGGCACCAGATGGAGGAACTAATCAAAATCATCCAGGTCTTAGATTGATCCTTTCCTGAGAGTTTAGAAAGGGGCAGAGAATAGTGAGACAATTTCTTGACCATTTCAAAGGCATCACCACTACTACACACAATTACACACATCCCCAACCAGGAGGCCCTGCCTCCAAGAACCTCCCATTCTTTCCACCTGGGGTACTTCAGTATTTGAAGAGCTACACTCTTCACTTGAAATCACCCAGCCCAATTGGTAAAGACAGTGAAAGGAAGAAAGAGGGAATTCTCAGGAGCCAGACTTCCTACCCACCCTTGGTAACAGTAGCTGGGACTTAGGTTTCCTGTAGCCTCAAGCTAAGGAAAAGTGATTGTCACTTCGTTCCTATCCCCCAAGGATCACTAGGGTAGACAGTGACCAGCTTCCAATTTATTTACCTTTCAATTTATCCTTAAATACCACTTTCATGATGTCATTTGCATGTTCAAACAACTTCAATGACTCTCCATTATCCATTATATTTTTTATTAATTCCATATACAAAGCCTTCTCTAATATACCCTTTTTTCACAATACTTTCCTCTATTCAGCATCCTCAAATTTACTTTGCTGCCCCACTTTTAATCCTAAATAGCCATTATGGCATAACTTCTTATCAGAGCAGTGGTACAAAAATATACCTCTTAATGGTATATTTATTATTGGTCTCGGTTTAGGAAAAAAAAAGTCTCTTGTCATATGCGAGGAGAGGACACAATCCCCCATCATCAGGACATGTGTTAAGCATTTTCACAATGTTGGAGAAAGGTCTGCAATAGAGTGAGCCAAATTCACTTATTTGATCTCTCTTCTGATCAAGGTTTCATGTTTTCAAGATGTCTTAGCAGTGTGCAGCTAGGGAACAAGCTTATGGAAATTGACCTCATGATGTTGATCTCATTAGCAGTATTTTAATAAACAGAAGCTAACTTGTGAGGAAAGCAAAGGTACCAAAAGATGATGTAACCTGTCTAAGGGGTCCTATCTAATAGCTTAAGTTATTGGCCTCAGGACCAATGCAGCAGTTCGCAATTATGATCCACTCTCCTCAATCATAAAAATGTGCTCACTCATTCAATGGGAAGTAAAATGGGTCTTTAAATAAAGACTGCAAGATAAACTTGTGCATCGCAAACAAAATACATGCCTGCTTCCAAAAGGAGAAGTAATCAAAAATGTCCAGGCAGTTGGACTAGATTTCTTTTGATGTTTCCACCATTTGCCTTGGGAACCCAAATCATTTCTATGTCAGCTTGACTGAGTGGCTTGGAGAACACAAGAGCTGCCAACCAGAATTCTGACTCTTTAAAGGTCTGTTTGTGTCTGCAAAATAATGGTGCTTATGTGTACTTAGGAGGAAATACTGAGCTAACAAGGAAGACCACAAATCCACAAAATTTTAATTTCTACCCTTGGTAGAAGTTAACCTCCACATTCATGTTTTGGTATTATGGATTTTCATGAGGACTTTAAAGCTTGCCATGGTATTTATGGTAATTTCATTACAAACCACATCTTCATCTTTTCATTTCTTTCCTATTTATAATTGTACAACTATAATTAAAAGATATTACTACTACACGCTATCCCAGCTAAAAGCTTGGCCTGCCAGACTTAACAATATTTAGGACATTTCTCAGGCTTCATTTCTTTTCTCCATTTTGGAAGAAGGGTGGGTGAGAGAAGGGAGGCGGTGGAGACTTTGGTCATTATAACCTCAAATCCTTTCATCAACTTCTCTTTGTTCCTTAAAAAAAAAAATTAAGATTTTCTTTCCAAACAGTCCCCCCACCAACTGAAATGTTTTGATGTAATAGTTTCCATTTCAGCTTCTCACCACATCTGAAGTGACACTCTTTCAGACTCTCTAAGAGCATGCAAAGGACTTCAAGGATTGTTGAGACTTGGAATAAATTCTGTCTTCCAGAGGTGGTGCCAGAAGCCTCTGCCCACATTGCTCAAAGGATCCCAGAGGCTGGACACCATGGCTGAGGTACCTCTGATCTTTCTCATTCAACACACCACAGGTACTTCCGTGTAAATACTTTCCCTTGTTCCAACAAGGTATCCCTCACAAGTCCAAGAAAATAATCTAGCGGAGAGGTAACTGAGCAAAAACCTTAAGGTGAAGCGTCAGCTGAAAAAAGTGAAGCAAACTGATAAGTAACCACATTCTTAGTATCTTCAAATATGGCTGAAGCTGTAGAGCCAAGAAAGATCATTGCCCTCAAGGATGCACATCTGCTGGTTTTCTGCCAGCCTAATATCTTTCCATCAGAGAACTGACACTCTGCCAGCAATGTTACCCTGATGGGACTGTTAATCACCATATTCTACCTACTTGCAGGCCAAACTCATAGAGCTGGGCCAATGAAATTACTTTGGGTAAAAGAGTCTTGGAGCAATCTGTCAACATATTTTATCTTTACCACTATAAATATAGCCTCATATTGGGTGCAGATTATCATATGCCCCATCTCTCATAAAAGACTCTTTCAGGGATCTTTTGGGATCTTTTTCTGATGGTGGACCTCCACTGGGACTACCTCAATCCACTGGAAGTTTGAAACTCAGAAAAGCAGAGGTCAAACAGTGCAAGAACATACAATGGTGAAAAGACAGCCTCTTCAATAAGTGGTCTTGAGAAAACTGGACAGCTACATGTAAGAAAATGAAATTAGAACACTCTCTAACACTATACACAAAAATAAACTCAAAATAGATTAAAGACCTAAACATAAAACCGGATGCTATAAAACTCTTAGAGGAAAACAGGCAGACCACTCTCTGACATACAACACAGCAATATCCTTTTTTGACTCACCAACTAGAATAATGAAAATAAAAATAAATAAATGGGGCCTAATTAAGCTTAAAGTCTTTTGCACAGCAAAAGAAACCATAAACAAAATGAAAAGACAACCTATAGAATGGGAGAAAATCTTTGCAAATGAAGCAACCAACAATCTCCAAAATATACAAACATCTCATACAGCTTTAGACCAAGAGAACAACCCAATCAAGAGAACAACCCAATTAAAAAATGGTCGGAGAGTTCCCATTATGGCTCAGCGGTAATGAACCCAACTAGTATCCATGAGAATGTAGGTTTAATCCTTGACCTCGCTCAGTGGTTAAGGATCCAGCATTGCTATGAGCTGTGGTATAGCTTGCAGCTGCAGCTCTGATTTGACCACTAGCCAGAGAACTTCTATATGCAACAAGAGCAGCTCTAAAAAGCAAAAAAAAAAAAAAAAAAGTCAGAAGATCTACAGACATTACTCCAAAGAAGACAGACAGATGGCCAAAAAGTACATGAAAAGGTGTGCAAATCACTAGCTATTAGAGAGCTGCAAATCAGAACTTCAATGAGATATCACCTCACACCAGTCAGAACGGCCATCATTAAAAAGTCTATAAAAAATAAATGCTGGAGAGGGTATGGAGAAAAGAGTACCTTCTTACACTGTTGGTGGGAATGTAAGCTGGTGCAACCACTATGGAGAACAGTATGGAAGTTCCTTAAAAAACTAAATATAGAACTACCATACAATCCAGTAACCCCACTCCTGGGCATATATCTGGAGAAAACCATAATTCAAAAAATACATGTACCCCAATGTTCATTGAAGTACTATTTACAATATTCAAGACAAGGAAGCAACTTAAATATCCATCAACAGAGGAATGGATAAAGAAGATGTGGTACATATACACAATGGAATATTACTTAGCCATAAAAATTAATGAAATAATGCCATTTGCAGCAGCATGGATGGACCAAGAAATTATCACACTAAGAAAAGTCAAAGACAAATATCATATGAGATCACTATTATGTGGATTCTAACAAAAAAGATACAAAAGAACTTACAAAACAGAAACATACTCAAAGATTTTGAAACCAAATTTAGGTTACCAAAGGGGAAATACAGGGGTGAGGGATAAATTAGGGGGATGGGATTGACATATACACACTACTATATACAAAATGAATGGGTAACAAGGACCCACAGCATAGCACAGGGTAATCTACTCAATACTATGTAATAATTTACATGGGAAAAGAATCTGAAAAGAAATGGATACATGTATATGTTTAACTAATTTGCTTTCCTCTACATCTGAAACTAACACAATTTTGTTAAGCCAACTATACTCCAATAAAATTTTTTTATTAAAAAAAAAAAGCAGGGGTCAAAATCACTTCCCTGAAATGATTCTGGGTTCCTCTCCACACTCGTCCCCTTTGTCAAACCACATGGAAAGGTCCCCTCCCCCGAAGCACTTCCTCTGAAGCAACGGGTGACAACCCCCCTTAGACGTAGAATGATTCCTCACAGAAGTAACAAAATCTGCTCCAAATGACTTACTGTCTGTTCTTCAACCACGGCTTTGCTACCTGAGCTCCCCGCTGGCATCCCTTGTGTTGTTCTAACAACCTCCTGTTGCCCAGGCCACACTCACACCAATCTGGGGATGAGACCCAGACATGGGGGCTGGTTAAAGTTCCCAAATGGTCCCAGGGTGCAGCTATATTGTGCATCAGAGGCTCCTTGCAACCTAAAATAGCCAATGTCTCTCTTTCTCTTTATTTCACTGATATTTCCCCACTATACAATAAGAATATTAACATATGGTCATATTTACTGTATTTATTTGTCCCAATTTGCTGTTTCTATGATTTTGCCAGATATATACACACTCACACAGAGGTGTATATGCAACATGTACAAACAATATATATACACATAGGTATATGTGCATGTGTATATAACGTATACATGTGTATATACATATCTTTAGTAGTGTCAGGAAGTATGCAGAACTGCAAGGTGACAGTTAGCAGGTACATTGCTGACAGTGATACCATGGCTATTAAATAAAGTGTGAGTTCATTCACAGCGGTCCCAGTTTGTTCAGTGTTAACTTGGTGCCATGTTCTATACCAAGTGCTGGGAACTCAGTGGTTACGAAAACCGCAACCAGTTCCAGAGCTGATGGAGCTTAGAGAAGGACAGTGGACGGTCATCAATCACACGGACAAATATGATGTAGTTCCAGGCCTGTGCTCTGGAGGAAAAGAACATGCACTCTCAAGTACGTAACACTGGGGGCAGGGGGGTCCGAGGTGGGAGGGGCGCGCACAGACCTCTCTGAGGATTGTCCCAAGGACGTCTCTTACTCACACATGCTGTATTAAGTATGTTCACAGCAAAGCATTTTAGAGTTCATTATAGGAAAAGAGGCTTTTTTGGAGGTCCCGTGGTGGCTCAGTGGTTAACAAATCTGACTAAAAACCATGAGGTTGCAGGTTTGATCCTTGGCCTCACTCAGTGGGTTAAGGATCTGGCATTGCTGTGAGCTGTGGTGTAGGTTGCAGATGTGGCTCAGATCCCACATTGCTGTGGCTCTGGCACAGTCCAGTGGCCATAGCTCCGATTTGTACCCTATCCTGGGAACCTCCATATGCCACGGGTGCGGCCCTAGAAAAGACAGAAAAAAGAAAAAAAAGAAAAGAGGTTTTTTTTTTCTGTAGAAACTCTAGGCTCCAAGATAGATATCTAGAACACTGTTTGGGGCACAAGCTCTTACACTGTGAATTACATCGGACAAGCCTAATCACCAGCAAGCCTTAGCTATGCATTCCATATGGGTCTCTAAGGAACTCAGCTGTGGTGTGGCCAACCACAGAGCCATCCACTCTGTGAACTGTCTACTGAGAGCCCTGGAGCCCAGTCTTCCCATCCTGACAATCTTCTCTTTGTTCTCCAGAATTCCAGGAATTCTAAGAACACCAGGATTAAAAACACACAAACAAAACGAAAACCAAACCTATATACACTAGAGGGAATTGGTGATATTTAAAGAAAGTTGTCAAACCGAGGTGCACCCAGAGAGTCAGATCCTCACTCAGTGTAACATTCATTTACCACCTACCCAAGCTCTATAATTGCAGATTATAGACCAAGCCCAGCTCTATAATTGCAGACCTAAAGCCTCTCAAGATCTACACTGTTCCTTCCTATAGGAGGGTGCATTTTTATTTTTTAATCCCTACCCACGCCCACTCTGGGAGCCATGCAGGAACTAGAATTCAGTAGGCATTATTCATGTTAAATAAATGAGGACCATTAGGATGCCTGGGTTCCCAGACATCCTCTGATGGGGTTATGAGCAGGCTGAGGTTGCCATAGGGCTCAGGGCCCTGGGATTCCTTGGTGGTGGTGATGTGTGTGTACCTACTCCTTTTTACTCATAGGAATTTTTTAGTCTTCAAACCAACAAATTGTCCACCAGTGAAAAAAAAAAAAAAAAGCAAAAAACACTGCCATCTCTTGGTCTAGTCATAGGGTGGGGCTTTGGAAAAAATTAGCAAGAGAACTCAGAGCTCCTAATAATTCTTAGTAATTCTCAGTGGTCTCTGTGCTCTGACCTCAAATACTTTAAGGAGTTACAATTTTACAATCTGACCACCAAAGGTTATCAGTGAGATTATGTCATGATACCCACAACCATCCAGGAGTGATAAGAACAAGGCTGTTGAGGGGGAGTTCCCATTGTGGAACCAGGCTATTGGGAGAAGTTCCCATTGTGGCTCAGTAGAAATGATTCTGACTAGTACCCATGAGGATACTAGGGTAACTGTCATAGGATACTAGCAAGGCAGGTTCAATCCCTGGCCTTGCTCAGTGGGTTAAGGATCAGGCATTGCCATGAGCTATGGTGTAGGTCACAGACGCAGCTCAGATCTGGCATTGCTGTAGCATATGGGCCGGTGGTTAAAGCTCCAATTCGACCCCTAATCTGGGATCCTCCATATGCCACAGGTGCGGCCCTAAAAAAAAAGGAAAATAAGAAAGAAAAGAAAGAAAGACTATTGGGAAATACATGGGAGAGGTGACACCCAAATCCTCACAGAGGAATCCTGGAGAATTTGTATTCAGTCATGGTGGCCGAAAAAAAATAGGTGTTACACACACACACACTCACTCACAAGACTGGTTGGTCTCTCAAACCCTATGGAGAGAAGAAAACCAGGTGATACTTGAATTTTAGGACCTGAGGTTCTTGTGCGCTGCCCCCAGGTGGCCAACAGGTTCTTGGATGTAAAGTAACTGTCATACTGATAGGATGTCTTCTATAATTCAATTCATCCCCAAATCACTCGGGTGGGTTTTTTTTAATAACCGCAATTCTGAATTGACGCCAAGAAAATAACTGTACATGCTGTAGGCCAGTGGTGGAAAAAAAAGTCCTTCTGTGTAAGATATCAAAAATGAGAGCAAGGAGAACTTTAAATCTATTCGCTTAATTGAAAAAATTGACATACCATGATTTTGTGTTTGCTTCCAAATATCTCTTAGGAATTGAAGCCATGGTACAATGTGACAGAATCTTCAAGTAAATAAATAAGTAATTGGGAGTTCCCTTCATGGCTCAGCAGTTAAGGAACCCAACTAGGATCCATGAGGATGCGGATTTGATCCCTGGCTTCATTCAGTGGGTTGAGGATCCAGCATTGCCACGAGCTGTGGTCTAGGTCACAGACATAGCTTGGATCGTGTTGCTGTGGCTGGCTATGGTGTAGGCCGGCAGCTGTAGCTCCGATTCGACCCCTTGCCTGGGAACTTCCATATGCCATGGGTGCAGCCCTAAAAAGCAAAAAAATAAATAAATAAATAAAGTGATTAATTGCTTTCTATTTATGAGTCTACAACTTAGGTATCAAAGTATACATCTGGAAATGCTATTTTCTTTTCTTGCATTCTTAAGGGAAAAATCCATGCTTTTGAGAAAGGACTGTATTTACTTTTTATTCTCATGGCATTGATTCTGATTTGCACTTTTCATTTGACTCCATTAAAAAGAAAAAAGGTATCTTATTCTGCTGGCTCCAGTTGGTGTAAATCCTCTGTCTGATAGGTTGTCTCCGCTGCCACTGCTGCCGGGCGGGCACAGTGCATGGGACTTTGGTGCTGTGGTCAAGGAAAAGTGTGCCTAGTGCGCAGTGGGCGTGGATTCCTCTTCCACCCACGTTCTATTGATCCGATACTGTGCCAGACAAAGTGCTCAGCCTGGGCTGAGGCAAGCATGACCTTGAACTAAAGCTCTTTCAATTACTTTCAAATACTCTTAGTCTCTTCATGTGCAATGCAACTGATCAGATTTCAATTTAAGAATAGTATTTGCCAACTTATCTCTATAGGAAATGATTTTTCTCTAGTATGCCCCATAAAATTCTGGCTGTGTGCTTTAGGTATTAGCCAGGAAATAGATTCTTTCTCAAATCTGAGTATTCTGGGTCTGCTTTCTTTGCTGCTGTGACCTGAAAGTGGGAAAGAAGAATCAGAGAAGTATGCATTCAGGAGAGTTGTTTTCCGATTGGAGTCTGAGATTTTGTGCATCTCATGGCCTGTGTGCCACCATTGGATCTTCTTCTGTGCCCCGTACCTCAAGTATAATCTAATCCTTACTTACCTGCCCAGTATCAAACCAGCGATAATGTTGACAATTTTAGGGAACCAAGCCATGTTATCAGCCACGGATCTTGCAAAGTGCAGATATAAAATTGCTTTAGTGGTTTCTATTACAGAAACCATGGGAGGAATGATATTCAGAATATTTACAATAGGTAAGTTACAGGTACTGACCATTCAAAACAGACAACTGCAATTAATGAACTGGTATATACTGACTGAATGGTGCTTATTGGAAATTGTTGTTTTTTGGAAAATTTTTTTCATTATTTCCCCCAATACTTTCAGCACAATTAGAGTTTGTCCTTGGAACATTCGTGTTGACAGAATAGTAAGACTGTGTCTGCTCAAAGGTAGGAAGCAATGATCTAGAGCGCATGTGACAAAAATAGCATAAGGGCCACCACGTTTTCGGAGTATGTAACCCACTTGCCCCACGACATCCCTGACTGCTATTTGCAGATGTCTCTGGGGGAAGCCACCACTGCCCTCAGGAATGCCAAGCAGCAGGAGTGGGCAATTTGCCATGCATCTTTGGATGCTTGCCAATCCACAGCCCTGGCTGGAGCCTTCTGTTTGCAGCTTCCCTACCCAGAGAGACCATCCTTGTGGTCTTCCTTGCTCAGAATAGTTTTCTGTTGATTTGTTGGAGGTTTTTGTGGAAGATGCAAGGGATCATGGAGTAAGTGACTGATTTTTTTTTTTTTTTTTAATTTGAGAACGGCCTTTCCAGGGGCACAATATTCAGGATGACAGGATTCAAAGTTATCTTAGCAGAGCAGAGCTGAAGTACTGCGAGTACTCAAAAATGGATCCCATCATGACAAAGAGTCCCAGATTTGCTTTTCCAAATTATTCCAATAAATCAAACCATGCATGCAAATTATCCAGGCAATGGAAGTTAATAACAACTGCTGCTCATTTTAAGCAAAGGTTCTAAACATTTTTAACACTTAAAAAAATATTCATGGGAGTTCCCCTCGTGGTTCAGTGGTTAACGAACCCGACTAGGATCCATGAGTATGTGGGTTCGATCCCTAGCCTCGCTCAGTGGGTTAAGGATCTGGCATTGCTGGGAGCTGTGGTGTAGGTCGCAGATGTGGCTGGGACCCTGTGTTGCTGTGGCTGTGGCATAGGATGGCAGCTGCAGCTCCGATTCGACTCTTAGGCTGGGAACCTCCATATGCCAGGGGTGTGGCCAAAAAATAGCAGAAAGAAAATATTCGCCAGTTGTTCAGGAACCAGTGCCAACTCGTGTGTATGAATGATAATGAGGCAAGTCACACTGATCTTTTTTTTTTTTTTTTTTTTTTTGCCTACACCTACACCCCCAACATTTGGAAGTTCCCCACCAGGAACCTGTACCATGGCTGTGACGTGAGCCTATGCAGTGACCTGAGCCTATGCAGTGACAATCCTTTTCTTTCTTTTTTTTTTTTTTTCCAGTGACAATCCTTAACCAACTGTGCCGCAAAGGAAATCCTTATATTGATCATTGAAACAAGGGACCAGGTAATTTTAAGGCAGGCAAGGGTGCCGTTTTATCTAAACTTTCAGTTCCTTTGTTAATTCCCCAAGCACGTGCTGAGTTTCCCTGTACACGAGGCGGCATGGGCAATGAATAAGACTAAGTGCTGGGCTTAAAAATTCACAAAAAAAATCCTACCCCTTTCACTCACATCCTCAGAATGGTTGCTTAATTTTCTTAGACACATTACCTATGTAGGTAGATACAGCCTGTGAGTGAGTAATTAGAGAAAATGACCCAATAATCTTAGCATCTTCTGCCCTCAGGGAATCATGGGAGCCTCCACAACAAAGAAGCCAAAGGCCAGTGGGGAAAAGGCCTTTGTCTAAATGCTCAGCTCTGCCACTTGCTAGCTGCAGGTTTGTGTGCAAGTTATTTATCCTCATTTGTTAAAGAGGAATAATATCCAACGCTACACACAAAATGGAAAAATTATCTCACACTGTGCCATTCAGATAGCTACTGTTCAGTTACCATGAAACCCTCAGGATAGCGAAACATGCAGTAATATGAAATTAATACAGCAGATGCTCAGTTCACAAGGCATAAGCCCTCAAAGAGGCCCCGTATTGTCTGAGGACCCCACAAAAGGGCTTGGGGAGAAAGGTCCCATATCTTGGAGCAAGGGAATACAATGGACTGGTCTCTTTATTTCCTTTCATCCTCCCAGCAGTCCTGTAAAAGTGATACTGCCACCATTCTGCAAAGGAGGAAATGAAGGCCACACAAAGTTGACCCGACCAAGGTCATACAGCAACTTGGGACTCCCAGTTTACCCGACTCCAATGTGAGTGCTTTTCCTCTAAGCCATTGACTCTCCAAGTCTGGTCTCAGAGGAGCAGGATCGGTACTACCTGGGAACTTGAGACACGCACAGTCTCAGCCTCCCGCCAAACCTGTTGAGTGAGAAACCCCAGAAGTGTGACCCAGGGCTCTGCGTTTCCATATCTCCAGACAATTCTGACGCACATTCAAGTTCCAGAACCACTGCTCTAGGCCATGCCTTCCCTCTTCAGTTAGGCTCCAAATCCTTACTCTGTATTTAACAAAAAGCATGGAGGAAATCCCTAGGGCTCTGAATTTGAGTTGATGCCAACTTCTCAGCAATGATGAGTCAAGGTGTCCTAAGCAAGTGACCTCTTGGCCCACTTTAGCCAAAAGTGCACATAGGGAAGAAAAGTGGAAATGAATGATGGGAACCATTTTTCATATTCTTTTTTTTTGTTTTGTTTTGTTTTGTTTTTAGGGCTGCACCCATGGCATGGCATATGGAAGTTCCCAGGTAGGGGTCGAATCTGAGCTATGGCTGCTGGCCTATGCCACAGCCACAGCAACATGGGATCTGACCCACGTCTGTGACGTACACCACAGCTCACAGCAAAGCCAGATCCTTAACCCACCAAGAATGGCCAGGGATCAAACCCATGTCTTCATGGATACTAGTCAGGTTCATTACCACTGAGCCATGATGGGAACTTCCATTTTTCATATTCTTAATGATGAAGTATTTTTCATATTCTTAGGTCCCTTGAGCATCCCCCCTTGGAGAACAGTAAAGCTTTCCTGCTTGATGTTGTCACAACTGCTGGTGTCACCCAACCATGCTACTTGGTCTTGGGCAATGTGATATATTTAAGAAGCTCCTATTACGGGCCAGACACTGAAAGAACAGTGAAGAACAAAATCAGCAAAGCCTCCCTTCAAAGAGCATACTATGAGATTTTTCCCAGCATTGGACACCTTTCCTAGAACCCCTGAGCTCCCAAGACAGGTGGACAAGTTAGCAATCCCCTCCACTCCCATCTGCCCACCACCACCACCCATCTACCTTTAGAATGGGAACCACTGTAATTCCTCAGCAAGGATGTCATCATGAGAAACAAGACAATCTGCTCAAACCCCCATGCCGCAAAATATACACAGCCTATCCACCCAAAGCAGTGCAGCTGGCCAAACAAGCAAAGATCACGGAGAGGTCAGTCAAGCTTGGAGAAAGTTTTCCAAGCAACCACTGACCAGGATCCCAAGGCTTATGGGTCTCAGCATGGGTCTGAAGAGTCAAGTCTGCCATGCCAAGACCCATGTCCATCCGTAATTTGGTCCAGTGTTCGCTGAGCCTATGGCTGATGGATGCCAGAGTCATCACAAATGATTAGCCACACTGGCTAAAGGGCAAACACCCTGAATCTGCTCTTTACTGACTATATAAGAACCATATTGCTTCCCACTGAAAATAAGTACTATTTGAACAATAAAAGGACCCCTAATGCATATTCCACCTGCCACTAGCCAGGCCTTTGAAAGCCGTTGCCTTTGCTGAATGATTCCAGCTGGTCCTCTCCTTTGTGCTGACTTTTACAGGCTCTAAGGATGGATACATGAGGTGTAGGTCAGTGTTTGAGAGAATGTAGAAGTCTTTCCCCCTCAACTCAACACATGCTTCTGCTTTTTGCCCCCCTCCCTCCTGGAATTAATGGGGCTCAAGAGTACTAAAGCATCTAATTAAAAGCTTTTAGATAGTTCTGATCTGTACACAGGATGACTAGAAAACTGACTTCGTCTGAACGAAGAGAATCAATAATTGGGGGAAGGAGGGGTGATGTGTTCATAATATTTATGTTTTCTTGCGCCTCATCTAACTCACAGGTAATTTCCAGAATCAAATTCTGACATGTTTTTTCCATCAAGTGGAGAACTTGAATTGAGATTAATGGCAGAGCTTTTCCTTACTTAAACTTCCCTCCCACCTCACAATGTGTCTGCTACAAGTTTGTGTCATAAATCCCAGCATAAAATTCCAGGTTGCTTAACTTGCCCATAAACGTGGAGCATGTAGTCATGTTATAAGATTCCTGTCCTGAACATAAATTTCCCGCAGTCCAGGGGTGTCTTAAGGAGGAGCTAATATGTTCACCTGCTTGTTTTCCAGGCAATAAACCCAGAACAGGTGAAATGAGGAGGAAATTTAAATAAGATCAAAAGGTAGGTTCAAAAGAATAGACAAAGCCATCTGGAATGCCTCAGTGCTGCCAATCTCAAATAAGAGACCTGGTGGAATTTTAAGTGGAATTTCTAGTTTTCCTTTCTTTCCAATCTTGACTTTTCTTTGGGAGGAAGCTCATTGTCCAAGAGGTTGAGCCAGACACCAGCAAGAGAAAAAAAAAATAGGAATTTCCTCTCAGCTTCTTGTTGACAACCTCTCTCTCCTCTTCATCCCCCTTGTTGCTTCAAAATGTGTTGAGCTGTCTCTAGCATTTTATCTTGCAGAGTGAGCCTGGGGAGTCAGGAAGGTATTTGTTGAGTTAGTGTAAGGGGAGCATTTTACTTTGGACTTCAAATTTCTCTGCAGATGACAACATTCTATTGATGAAAAGAATTTGCTGGGCAAGAATCAGTTGTGCACATAGGAGTATAAACTGGTATAGACTCCAATACAATTTGGCAATACATATCAAAATCCTTCAAATTATGAACAGACCCAGTAATCCCACTCTATGAATACATCCTAAAGAGATAATTGTTCCAAGGCAAGAAGGTATGTGAACAAGGATGTTCACTGGAGCGTAGGAAAAGTTGGAAATAATCTAAATGCCCAACAATGAGATTGGACAAATACATTCTCATGTATTGATAATTAAGAATATTATGTAGTCATTAAAATGATGATGGAGATATAAGATTGTGACAAAAAAGAATGTCTCCTAACAGTAAATTTAAAAAGGCAAGTTACAAAATAATGTATATAGTTATTATCTCTCTAAAATTATTTATAATGTATATATGATTTATGAAATGTCTCCCATGAAATTCTTTTTAACAGACCACACATACTGAAGTTCAATAAATACACATCAAGCAACCGTCATGCTAACATACCATTATGTTTTCTCCTCCAATTATAGTGAAGTAAAATCAACAAATACTTCCCATGAAGATTTGGGTCTTTAAAGCCTTTTCAATGTTGGGCTCATTATCCTCATGCTATTTTGGTCAAATGACATACATCCTTCTTTCATTTTGAAATGTTTTTCATTGAAAAAAAAAAAAAAACAGGTTTTATTTGTGGGAGTTGTTAGGAACCCTGACATAAATAAAGACACACACATCAAGGACAGTTATTTCCACATAGTGTCAGAAAATATTTCATTGTAGTGGCTTCTCTTGATTGGAGGCCAAAGCCCAAATAGGAATTGAGTAAGAAGGGAAAAAAAGTCTGACAAGTAATTTTCTCTAAAACAGATTTAGTACTCATTTCTATGAAAGAGCTTTACACACATTTCCATTCTAATTAAAAACATAATTGCTAACATACGTCTTTATGCTAGGAATATTCTGGTAAAGGAAACTCAAAGACTAGCAATTACATACATCTCTAAGAAGCCTAATTACTCACTTTATGGATAAAAACAAAATTTTTTAAACAAGCAACAACAAAAGCAATTTGTGACATTAACTCTTGACATCTTATTCTCCAACTTAGGTGACTTACTATAAAGGATGCTGTAAGCTGGAAATCAAAGACAAGACTTCTATTTTAGCCACTAGTATAACCCTCAACCCTGGCTGCCCCATGAAATCACCACCTCGCTAGTGATTCTGATTTAATATGTCTGGTTGAGAACTGGACATCATGTTTTTCTAAAAAAAACGTTGGGACTCTAATATGCAAGCATCATTTAGAAGACCTGTACCTTTATAATTGATTTCCTTCATTAGCAATTATTCTGGAGACTGAATGAATGAAGTGTTACAGTTTGAAAGGGATTGAAAACATTGTTGAATACAGCTTTTACTTTGGAGAAGGGGACACAGAGGCCTGGCAAAGTCCTCATAACCGCTTTTTTTTTTTTTTTTTTGTCTTTTTAGGGCCAAAGCTCAGGGCAATGACAGGTCCTCAACCCACTGAGTGAGGCCAAAGATCAAACCCCCGTCCTCATGGATACTAGTTGGGTTTGCTACCACCGAGCCACAACAGGAACTCCATAATAGCTTCTTTATTTTCCTCTTTTGGTGACAAAGAGAGGCAGTGAGACCAGAGGACTTCCTTGCTCCTGTCTCTCATGCACTTAGTTCTCAACCGTCTTTTTCCACATAGGCCCAGGGTTCCACAGCCACAATCTCCCTATTCAGTGAGTGGGATTTTTTGTTTTTTAATGAAGATTAAGACAAAAGCTGCCATTTGTGTTATGCTTTTGCTATACGGGGCAGTACCTCACATCACCACAACTTGATAACGTAGGTATTATTCTACTTCCATTTTACAGATAAGGAAACTCAGCCTCAAAGAGGTCAAAAACTTTGCCTGAGGGCAGGCAGAACTAGGACATGAACCTACATCTACTCAACTCCAAGGTCCTCCACCCTGAGCACAGCCAGAGTCCAGAATCCTAACTGTTACCACTTCCCAGAGATGGGATCTCAGCAGAGCCTCTCCAAAGATCTTCATTTCCTTAAGTGCCGCCAAGACAACAGGAAGGGGGAGAAAATCAATTCAATGGGGAAATGAGAAAAAAAAAAATTCTTGATACCAAGGGTAAAGTCTTTGCTGAACAAATGCCATAAGCAGATTGCATGGGCCTTTACTTGCAGAGTAGAACCAAAGACCAGTTAGGGGCACTCAGTATTCTCGGGAAGAGCCTTTGCCCTGATCCCAAGCAAGCCACTCTCGCATGGCTAGGACTCATGTTCTCTGTCATGTGCTCACCTATCCATTGGCACATGCTCCACAATCTATTTGGAACTCCCTTCGCCTCCTCCTTCACCGGGCTAACCCCTGCTCATCTTTCAAGACTCAGCCATCGTTCAGTCCACGCGGGCCTCTCTGGCCTCTGAAGGCCAAATCACATAGTGCTTTTTTGTGGCTCCATAACATCCAACAACACTGCTATCAAAGCACACAAGGTTGACTTGTGTGTTTGCCTTCCTGCCTGTTACCAAAACACCAATTCCTTGAGGTAAGGCCTGAGTACCCCATTCCCTGGCACAGGGAGGGCACTCAATAAACAGATGCAGAAGGAATACGCAAATAAATCATAAATGTGTACCTTTTCCACATGGGTGGATGGAATAAAGCATCCAAATGCACAGGGCGCAAAAAAATATGTTATAGTTTTCACAGCAGGCATGAGAAACCAAGGGAAAGAACTTGGTTTGAAAAATAATTTTGACAAAGACTAGGGTGCTTAGTGAGTCTCCCCACTTTACCCCCTCCCCTGGTGCAATGGACTGAATGTTTATGTCCCCACCTCATTCATATATTGCAACCTATTCCCTCAACACTATGATATTTGGAAGTGGTGCCTTTGAGAGGTGACTAGGTCCCAAGGGTGGTGCCCTCATGAATGGGAGTAGTGTCCTTATAAAATAGACTCCAGGGAGATCTCTCACCCCTTCCACCACGGGCAGTTATAGCAAAAAGATGGCTCTCTGTGAACCGAGAAGCTCAATCTTGGCCTTCCCAGCCTTCTAAATTGTGAGAAAAAATATCTGTTGTTTACATGCCATCCGATCAATGGCATTTTGTTATAGCAGCATGAATGGACTAATACGCCTGGTTAGGTCCTATATGTTGGCTAGAACTAAAGTTAATGAGAATTGGAGATTATTCTGTATCAAAGAGGAATGAATTTTTGACGTTTCACAGGCAATCAGGAGGAAGGAGTGAGGAGGAGGTAAGAGAAATAAGTGAGATGATGAAAGTCTACATACTAGGCAATGTGGTGACTCCTATTGATACTCTGAAATTTTTTTTAAAAACCCACTAATTCATAAGTTCTTAATGTAAATGGCTTTAATGTTTTGTAGATTTAAACACAATGCCAAGGGAGCTCCCGTCATGACTCAGTGGTAATGAATCCAACTAGCTTCCATGAGGACACGGGTTTGATCCCTGGCCTTGCTCAGTGGGTTAAGGATCAGGCATTGCCACGGGCTGTGGTTAGGTCACAGCTGCAGCTCAGATCTGATGTTGCTGTGGCTACGGTGTAGGCTGGCAGCTACAGCTCCGATTTGACTCCTAGCCTGGGAACTTCCACCTGCTTTGGGTGTAGCCCTAAAAAAGACAAAAATAAAAACAAAAAAAAATAAAGACAATGCCAAGTTTCACATTGGAGTAGATATGAAGTGAGATAGAAGTAGCCCATAAGGACAAAAGCACCAAATATAGGGATTCATCAGCTTCCTGTGCCTCCTCTAAAGGTCTCATCCCAAATCAGAGCACTGGATAAACTGGTGACTTAAGTGCCAACAGTACCAACACTGAGAAGGTGATGCACACACAAAGCAGCTGTCTAGTGAACCCAGCAACTGAGATGCAGCCACAGTTCACTGCACCAGTACAGATATTAGGTCTACAGCTTCTGTTACAGGTCCAGTGCAGTCAAATCTGGCCATTCAGACGCTCCAGTGTATACAATGCCTGGGGAGCAGCCTAGCACTCATGACAGGTCTCATTCCCTAAGTCACTGTGACATCAAGATGGCCTTGGCTGCCACATGGCACACAGCGGTCCCTCTACACGGGAAACTTCAAATGCTCCCGGCTGGGGGTGAGGAGGGGAAAGGCAGGGCAACTCAGATACGTCCTGCTATGCAGGATGGATTCAGAACCGGGTAGGGTTCCAGACATACGAGAGTGAGAACGATGGAGGCAAGCTTCACAAAGGTCATTGGTGGAGGGAGCAGGGGTGAATTCTGTCAGGAATAATTGAAGGAACTGAAAATGCTTGGCCAGAGAAGACAAGATCTAGGCATGAGAAGGGTGTAGGGTGAGGGGAGAGATAGAAATTCTTTTTACATTGTTTCAACTTGTCCCATAAAGGCAAAGCTGAATATGATCTGCGCGTACCAGCGGGCAGAGCTAAGACTGATAAAAGTTCTAGGAAGCAGGAGAGGATTCCTAAGAATCAGAAGCTGCTGGCATTGCGCCTTTCCGTGGGGACAATCCTGCCCCCTAGAGAACATTTTAGAAATTTATAGGGCCTTTTCCACTTATAATATTGTCACACCTGAGCATTTACTTGTTAAAGTATATGCTGTTATTGTAAGTTTCTTTCCTGTTACCTCTCCTATGTATGAGAGTAAAGGCAACATGTTCTTTTTCTAAGAAGAACCATGTTCTCAGTTGTATTATCTGTGAATTTCACTTCAGAATAGATAAGAAGTGGATGCCAAATACATGTCATGAAAACGGGGCACTGAATTTGCCCTCGATGTAAACGCCTGCTCCCACAGCAAGGTGACAAGCCAGCAGATGTGGCCAAATCCACGCTACAAGCATTTTTGTGAGGTTTCTACCATACTCTCCAGGATAGTGAATTAGCTGCTGACATTTAAGCGCTGAGAGACACCTCAACAGCCTGCATCACTGAGCTTGCATGGTTTCTTGACAAAAACACCCTAGAGAGGGTCCAATGACCCCCTTCCAAAAGGGTCCATGCCTCCCCCATCACCACCCTGGCCCCAGACATGCCTCACCCACGTACGTCACCTACCAGGGTTCTTAGGAAGTCTGAGACTGGCTCCTGCTCACCCATCTCAGCTCTCAGAAATCAGCGTGGTTCTCACCAGCAGCTGGACTTCCTCCCCGGCAGGGACTTACGTGAGGGGCTGAAGGGGCCGGTTCAGTGCAGGGGGAGACTGAGTGGGTCATCTGCTTGGGAAAAACTTCTCAGTTTTTCAGAGGTGTAGCTATTTGGGAGAACCTCATAAAACCTCTTCACTCTCTCCCCAGAAAAATGCACAGCCCCACCAAATGGTGCTTATAATTTGAGTGGACATAGGACTCATCAAGTATCTGATCATTCCGCTTAAAATTAAGATTCTACTACTCAGCCATAAACAAGATCAAAATAATGCCATTTGCAGCGACATGGGTGGAACTAGAGACTCTCATCCTAAGCGAAGAAAGTCAGAAAGAGAAAGACAAATACCATATGATATCACTTATATCTGGAATCTAATATACGGCACAAATGAACCTTTCCACAGAAAAGAAATGCATGGACATGGAAAATAGACTTGTGGTTGCCAAGGGGGAGGGAATGGGATGGACTGGGAATCTGGGATTAATAGATGCAAACTTTTGCCTTTGGAAGGGATAAGCAATGAGATCCTGCTGTATAGCACTGGAAACTATATCTAGTCACTTAATGATGGAGCATGATAATATGAGAAAAAAGAATGTATACATGTATGTGTGACTGTGTGACCTTGCTGTACAGTAGAAAATTGACAGAACACTGTAAACTAGCTATAATAGAAAAAAATAAAAATCATTTTAAAAAAATTAAGATTCTTAATTCTCACAATGCCAAGTCCAGCTGGCTGGTCAAAGCGCACTTCCTACCCTGATTCTAACTTGGGAGACTTTTCCACGAGTGCCCAGATAATTTTGTGATGAGCTCTGCATAAGGGATAATGACATTCAGTGTGCTACACCTGTCAGTTAGCCACTGAAATCTGGTTAAATAACTGGTTCTCTGAATAAGCGACTAAGTAACATCTAAGATCCACTATTTTGGGAAACTGCCTACTTCCCAGAGGTCTCCAACCTGACCACAACCAATAAATAAAATCAATCATGAGACTAGATGCCCCCCATCTCCAGTGACTCCTTAGGCCTATAATTAAATAATGAGGACAGAGATACGAACTATGTTAGACAGAGGGCTTAAAGAAATGAAATGTGGCAGCATTTATTTTCTAGAGAATGCCTTGAAGCTAGCGCCTGATCATGTTAATATTTCATTTTTATGTTTCTCCTGCAAAAGCCCCCCCTCCCCCGAGCCCTTCCCTGTCTCACAGCATTCTCATACTTTAGAAGTCACACATCAAAAAATGTTTTAGATAGACAGCAATGTCCTGCCATATAGCACAGGGAACTACTTTCAATATCCTGTAATAAACCTTACGGAAAGGAAGAAACCATACAGAAACTAACACAACATTGTAAATCAACCACACTTCAATAAAATACATTTTTTAAGTATTTGAAATATACATTCTTATAAAAACCGATTTTTTTTCCTCGTCAAGAGGGGAGGGTTAAAAATAACCAAGCATCCAAAAAAAAAAAAAAATGACCAACAAGCCTTTCATTTGGCACATGTCCTTCCTGTGATTTAAACTCATCAAACCACAGCCGTCTCTGGATAAATTTAGAATCAGACATAACAAAAACAAGATATATAGAAGACTACTGAGGACGATCTTCAGAGGTGATAAAAAAATAATATAATAATAAGTGTATATAAAAACTGTGCTTAAAAACACATGCAACCATAACTATACCTCAGGCAATCTATTAATGCAAACACTGGGCAGAGGTACAGCATGAAAGTTGAATAATGCTTTCTTAGAACAAGGCAGTATTTTCACAAAGCACATTTCATCAAGCAATCGTACTTCAGAAAGCACTGGAAAGAGAATGGGAAACACTCCCTGAAGCCAATAAAGCTCACTTGCAGTGCCGAAAATCACTGTCAAGAAATGGGGCATTCAGGGACAGGACTTTGGATCAAACTGGTGTGTTATTATATCACTATTTAGAAACAGAAAACTCAGTTGTGCCCCTGAATGGCCTGTTTGTGAATCGGAACAGATGAAAACGTCTCTCTCTGCTCCCCTCACATGCGGATCGGTGGCGCTCTGTCCTCAGCATTCAGACACACGTCCTTCCGACGTTCTGTCCAGAAATACCTGTGCAAATGCATTTTCTGGCCCAGCACAGAATTACAGCCTTCACTTGAAGCTTAGCAAAAGAGTGGGTTGTGTGAGGTGATAAGAATTCCCAGGAATGGGTCTCAGGGAGAGATGGCATATTTTTGTTGTTCTTGACTTAACATTGCATGGTCTTTGTGTTTTTCAAAAGCCAAACTCTCATTCGCCTGCAAATATGCTAGAAAGTGTGGCAACAGGTCAATGAGATCATGCCCTGCGTCTCGGCTGAGGCGCTAACCAGGGCACACTTTAAAAGAGCACCATAAGGAGTTTCCACCGTGCCTCAGTGGTTAACAAATCCGACTAGGAACCATGAGGTTGCGGGTTTGATCCCTGGCCTTGTTCAGTGGGTTAAGGATCCGGCGTTGCCGTGAGCTGTGGTATAGGTCGCAGACGAGGCTCGGATCCTGTGTTGCTGTGGCTCTGGCGTAGGCCAGTGGCTACAGCTCCAATTGGACCCCTAGCCTGGGAACCTCCATATGCCGCAGGAGCGGCCCTAGAAAAAGGCAAAAAGACAAAAACATTAAAAAAACAAAAGAGCACCATAAATCGAAATCCTCAAACTTGGGAAAATTGAGTGGAGGGAGATCAGGGGATACATGGAAGGATCAAGGCAGCTAGCTCTGTCCCCAGTCAGGTTTTGATGAAGGAGCTGAGGAGGGTAAGTTTGACTTCCCTTCTGGAATTAAGAAACCAGAAACTCCTCTGGTCTTGTAGGTTTCTTCTGAACAGAGTTATGAACTTCACCAAGATGCAGGCCCATCTGGGTCTAGTGCCTCCGGGACTGAGTTCTGCATCAGCAACACCACACAAGTGTCTTAGCACAACCTCCCGGGCAGGTGGAAATCAGAAAGTACCCATCACCTGCATCCTACATCCTCTGAGGTACGCCACCCCTTGAGCAGCACAGGGTGGATAGTTGGACCTCATATTTAAGGAGTGGATGGGCAGGAAGCCTTAGGGTATTGCACCATATCCTCTCTTCTGAATATCAATAACATCAATTTCAAATTTTCAGACCCAGGAGGGCTTTGAAAAAATGGTGAGAGAGTGGGCTTCTGTCACTGGCACTCTCTAGGTGAACCCCACCCACGTTTTGTCACTCCAAGCCCAGGTGGGACCTTGCTTTGGTCCACATCCCAGTGGTGGCCTCCTCCAGAGTCCTGGGAACCCAAAGGAGGTTGTGGGGCGCCCTAGAGGACCAGGTGGGATCTCTGAATCCCTAGGAATGGTCTTACAGGTCTTCAAGAGAGAGGTAAACTCCAGAAACAGATGGGATCTAGGTAAATACTGTCTTCTATGTGAAGGAGTTTTAATACATCCTCAGAGACTTTATCTCTGAGCATGTCTCTAAATCTAACGTTAAACAAATGCATGCCCCAAGCCATCCACTGGGTTGATTTCTACTTCGATTTATGTTTGTCGAGGGAGTCACTCTCAGTGGAATTCACTGATGCCGATTATCAGGGAGCAACTGCATATAAATCCAGGGATGAGAACCTTAGAGAGAAATTAATACTGTGCCTTTCCCCTCCTCCCTTAGCCCTGGGATCCTTGAAGGTGTGTTTCTCTACTGCAGGATGCTGCCTTTGATTTTTCTCTTGGAAACTGCAAATGAAAATTTTTGAGGGCCAATGTAACTTCTTAGGAAGAACAACAAAAAAAAAAAAAAGAGGGAGAGAGAGACAGCATCCCAGTGGTGCCAGAAAGGCTCGGGGGCACAGAAACCTCTAGGTCAGTATTGCCCAGAAGCTAAAAGAAATCATAACAAGACTTAGTCTCTTTTCATCTTCAAAGTCTGTCATAAGCTCTAAATCATTCATCCTTGCCATGCTGCTGTAATCATGCGATTTGGCAGGTGAAATAGACTTTTCATCTCTGGATCTCAAAGCACTCTATAAATGCCAATTAATCCTTACAACTGGTCCGTGAGGCAATGGAATATCAGCTAACCTACAGGGTACAGAGAGAGGTTAAGTTATTTGGTCCAACCCACACAGCAAATTGGCAACTGAAGTAAGTTAAGAACTCAACTTTCTGGAGTTTCTGTCGTGGCGCAGTGGTTAACGAATCCGACTAGGAACCATGAGGTTGCAGGTTCTGTCCCTGGCCTTGCTCAGTAGGTTGGGGATCTGGCGTTGCCATGAGCTGGGGTGTAGGTTGCAGACGCGGCTCGGATCCCGCGTTGCTGTGGCTCTGGCGTAGGCCAGTGGCTACAGCTCCGATTGGACCCCTAGCCTGGGAACCTCCATATGCCGCAGGTGTGGCCCTAGAAGACACACACACTTAAAAATAATAATAACTCAGGTTACAGAAAATCCAGCTCTTGCTTTTCTGCCTCAGACTTTAGAGCCAGCTGCACTCAGATAAATGGTCCATTCATGCTTCTTGGATCTAAGGGGGCATGATTACAGGAGCTCACCTGAGCAGCCCTTGTGGATCCCTTGATTTCATCATAAGCCATTTCTTCCTCATCCTGAGTTGGACTCAGTGGGAGGGAAGAAGAGAAGGGGAGGACTGGCCCTCAGAGTTGGCCCTCTTAGCAATAGTCCCAGCCATACCTGGGTGCTCATTTTCATTATCTCAAGGCACCTAAGATCACCCCAATGCCCTTGGGCCTTGTTTTGGGAAGCATCTCTGTAAAGAGAAAATCTTTAGTCACATGGTCTCTATCGTATTGTTTCTCCGGGTCATCGTAGTCTCTTCCCCGAGCGTAGCTAGGTGGCCTTAAATTCTATCAAACTCATGAGCTGTAACTGTAATTCAGCCAAAGGCAGCAAAGATTTTCCTCATTGCTCTACACCGAGTATTCACCTCTTTTTATTTCCATTGTATCATGGAAATACCAGTGCAGAGTAAGCCCCAAAGTAGAAAGCAGAAGGAACAGGCAGATCTAAAGGCTGAGAAGGTCCTTAAATGAAATACTTCTTCCCAGTCAGTGAGGGTTCATTGAACAGGATCTCCTGAACCCGCCTTTCTAGGAATATGGTGGTTGGCTCCAAGACCTTTAAGAAAATCAGAAACCATCCGGGCACCCCAAGAATGCATTCATAGATCAGCTGAAAGTGCTGAAGGGTCCTTCCTTAGATAGCATTTAATCCCATCTCCTGAGGAACTTGCAGATGAAGCAATTCAGGCCCTAAATGATGAAGGGGCTAAGCTTGCATCGTGTAGTCATGATGAGCTGGAATCTAAGGGTCCAAACTCTTCCCAAGGTGATGAGCTACATTCCTCATGCCCAGATATTGGTCCCTACACACAGTTAAAGCCTATTGTCATTGTTTAAGGTCACCTTAACCAGCTACAGATTGAACATGAAAAGGGCCCCTTTGGTCAGCCAGATAAATCCATGTCCAAAGCCCCAGAAGGAAGCTGGAGAGAAGGTGGCAGGGCCAGTCCCAGGAAGATTAAGTGTGCTCCTTCCTCCCAGACACTCTCACACCCACTAAGCAAAACCCTCAGTTGCATACATGTGGCCAGGGATACAACTATCAATTTTCTAGAGAAACCCAGGGCAACCAGTGGAGGGAAAAAGGCCTCAGTGGGTGAGCAACTAAAGTTTCCTTCTGTGTTCTCTAGGCCAGAAACCAGGCTTCCCCACCTCGTTCTATCCATTGCTGAATTTAAATAATGATGATAGCTACAAGACAGCTACAGTTTGTTGGGTTGCAAGGGCCTGGACTGGATGATTTTCTTACATCCTCAAAAGCATCCCTATCTTCTGATGAGGAAGCTGAGTCTCAGTAAGGTGAGTCCATTGGTCTCCCTCCAAAACCTACTGCTGCCCTCCCGGCCACGTGTCAGTCACCCAGGACAGCAGGTCCAGAGGTGGAGCCAAGGGCCTCTGGTGGGTTTCCTGCCCAGGGGTTAGAAGAGAGGTGACTGGGCTTCTGGAATCAAGACTCACATGACAGGACATCAGGATGGCCAGTCACAGCAGGAGCAATTCCTGCTTGAGCTCCAAGTCCCAGTATTAGATATTTTGTCTTTATTTATTTTATTTATTATTTTAGGGCCACACTCGCAGCGTATGGAAGTTCCCAAGCTAGGGGTTCAATTGGAGCTGTAGCTGCCGGCCTACACCACAGCCATAGCAATGCCAGATCCGAGCCACACCTGTGACCTACACCACAGCTCACAGCAACACCAGATCCTTAACCCACTGAACAAGGCCAGGAATCAAACCTGCATCCTCATGGATGCTAGTTGGGTTCGTTAACCACTGAGCCATGACGGGAACTCCAAGATATTTTATACAATTGCTTTCATCTCTCCCTATGACAGTCTCAGGCAGGGCACTGTCTTGCCCTCTTCCCTAAAAAACCTCTTCCGCCAATGCCATTCCCCAGAGAGTGACTGACCCCTATGGATTCTGGAGTCATTATACAGACGTTGTCTTTTTCACAATCTCTATGCTTCATGGTGGCAGAGTGGGATGATGGCCATGTGACCTGGGGAAATTTCTGCTGTCCCAGTGAGTGCACTGGCCAGAGTTTGCCTGGGAGAGTATAAATCCACACCTGATTGCACGTAGGTGGTGTGTTGTATGGATATGGGTGAAGAGACAGTGTTTGAGATGAGTCCCTGTCTCGAGGGATTTTACATAAATATTTCTCTAATTCTCATGCATCTGTGAAGGCCTCTGAGCTCCAAGGTCACAGCCCAGGTGACTGAGCTGGCCTCTGAATCAAATCAGCCCAGCTCACAGCTCATACTTAACCTCCATCAGAGACTACTTCCTTTTTCTAGAAATTTCTCCTTCTTTCAGGGACTGTCCCACATATGCATTCCCATCTTCCCCCTCCTCATACGCCATGGTGTTTAGAAGGCTGTCTTTTACAGACTTGAGAAACATACCAAAAAGGGATGGACTCATACCCCCAGCTTAAGAGAAAGTTTAAAGCTGTCACTCATCACTAGTCATGAACCTGGAAGCAAATGTGGGCACTAGAATTAAATGGCAGTGCTTGGATAGAAGGTGATTACAGCTATGATACAAAATTCAATTGTTTAAAATGTTGAAACACTAAATGTATTTCACATCAGAGTTTCCGTCATGGTGCAGCAGAAGCGAATCCAACTAGGAACCATGAGGTTGCAGGTTCGATCTCTGGCCTCGCTCAGTGGGTTAAGGATCTGGTGTTGCTGTGAGCTGTGGTGTAGGCCAGCAGCTGCAGCTCTGATTAGACCCCTGGCCTGGGAACCTCTATGTGCCTTGGGTGTGGCCCTAAACAGCAATAATACACACACACACACACACACACACACATATATACACACACATGTATATATTTCATATTAAAACACTGAAATAAAAATAATACAGATTTGAAACTTCTCAGTGAACTCATGCATCTCCTGGGAATTCATGGCCACAGCTTTGAAAACACCTTCAGAAGTGAAGGTCACTTTCCCTTTCTCACAGAGGGGCCCAGAGAAGCCCCTGTGTACTCTGAAACAGGAGACTCTGGGGGGCGAGGGGGCTGGGGAGGGGTGCAGGAAGAGGGAGGGGATGATATTGCTGACATTTATTGAGTGCTTACTTGGTACAAAGCTGGTTAAGCACATCCTATGTTTTATTGACTTAACCCTCGTCTCAAATCCTATGAGCTGGGTGCTGTTCTTACCTCTGCTTTTCCTGATGAAGCGATGGAAACTGATCAAGGTTAAATCAGTTAATCCAGGTCACAGGGTTGGTAAGCAGAGAAGCTCTGTCCATGGCCAAAGGCGGAGCTCCTAACAAACACCTGAGACTGGCTCACTTGCTCGAGCCCTCCTCCCCCACCACACACACACACATACACACACACACACACACACTCACATGCCTGATGAGAGGTGGCAGTACGGTCTGCCTTTGTCCTCCCCATTTTCGGTTGCCACCTCTAGTTGCCCCAGCCCTGATTCTAAAAAAGTGGCCTCAGCATTACTCACAGAGCCACACCAGCACCAAGCACAGAAAAACTGCTTACTCAACACTTGTTGGCTTGTCAAAGTGGGCAGAAAGCTTTAAACAATAGTTTGCACATGTGCGTATGCGTGCACGAAATGCTTTAAACAATGGTGTGCGTGTGTGCATGTGTGTGCACGCGCGGGGAATTGTTTGCTTCGATGAACCTTACTGTTCTGTTCCCCGTTTTATGACTAACCGACTGGAGCAAATCCAAGCGAATTAATTTGCTGTTACAGACAGCAGAGCAAGGGGACCAAAATCCGGACCACATCCCGCAAATAGGTCCTCACACGCCTTCTCCGCCTCTCTCGGGACCTGCTCATCTGTGAGAATTTTGCAGAGACAAAGCCCCTACAATTCTGTTATGGGGGTGGGTCTGCGCACAAAGATGAAGAGGCCTCGCTGGGGAGTGACACCCTCTCTGGTGTGGGGTGGGTGGGCCCTGTGCCTGGCGGGTGGGCTCTTTCCCTTGTCCCCCTTCGGGACTTCAGAGGAGCAGGGAAAGACAGCACGGCACCACCATTGTCTTCCTGGACAATAGCTCCAGTGCCCTACCTCTGTCCCTAAGGCTCCATGTGGAAAGACTTGATGGAAGCAGCATGTGTTCCGACCTGATTAAACTTGCTCACTTACAGAGGCATTAAAGGCAGGAAATGAAAAAGAGATGAGCCCCACGACTTTTACCTTTGGGACCCCAGATAGCGTATTTATACGGTCACCCTGAGTTAACAACATGGAAGGACTCCAAAGTTTGGATGATCTAACCTGCAGGTCTTATGGTCCTGCTTTCCGGTCAGGAATCCTCTCCTTGGAAGGGAGAAGGGCTGTCTGGTGCTAAACGTTTCCAGAGAACTTCTAACCTCTCTCTAGAGACACTCCTGAGCGAAGCAGCGAGTCCGAGTCTTCTCTTTCATCTCACCTCACTGCCTTTGCGTGTGCTTTTGCTCCCCAGCTAAGTCAGTCCTCGCTCTGGTTGGGTACCCCCTTCACGTCTTTGCTGTCTGTTATCATGTTCCCTGAAGTCAATTCTGGGTCCCAGCTCTGTGTTTTTGGTTTCTTTAATCTCTCCTCATAAATCAGCCCCCCCCCCACCACCACCACCACCACCGGCATTCTCTTCATCATTTTTATCGCTTTTCTCTGAACGCCCTCCAATCTGTCTACATATTTCTCCGGCTGGGTGTCTAAATATAATTTGCTGGACTAAAAGCCCATATTTGGAGGGGCCTCACTCATTAATCTCCTGTCCTGAATCCTTTCAAAGGGGTCTTGGCTATAGTTCTAAATACCAGTACCTCGGGTTCCCGTCATGGCTCAGTGGTTAACAACCCAACGAGTGTCCATGAGGACATGGGTTCGATCCCTGGCCTCGCTCCGTGGGTTAAGGATCCAGCATTGCCAGGAGCTGTGGTATAGGTCGCAGATGCAGCTCAGATCTGGTGTTGCTGTGGCTGTGGTGTAGGCTGGCAGCTACGGCTCCAATTCGACCCCTAGCCTGGGAACCTCTCTATGCCACAGGTGCAGCCCTAAAAAGACTAAATAGATAAATATCAGTACCTGTTTACCCATAAATGCATAATAAATGTCCCCTAGAAGGACATGATAATGTTGGTCATGAGGCTGTGCATCACAAGACTCTTTCCAGAGAACACTATTTTCCTTCAGGGTCCTTCTGTACACAGCAAACAGGCCAACATGGAGGGACCCACCTCAGGCCTTGGTACATTTTTCCAATGAATGGTGTTATAGATCTCAGGGCATTTTCCAGGGTCCCCCCCCCCCCACACACACACACACTTGTGGAGGAAGGCTATTTCTAAGTTGGCCATTTAGGAAGTATACAGTTTCCTAGAGGAATTGTGCACATTGTGGTTAAGGCCTGAAACTAGTCTGCAAAATGGATATTGCATCAGGTTTTTAAAACACTCATAAACGCCAGAGTGGGCAAGAGAGATGGAAAAGGGGAACCCTCACACACGGATCATGTTTGTGCAGATGGGAACAAGCTTTCCATGGGGTCATTTGGCAATGTGTACCCAAAACCTTTCCAAAGTCCATGTCCTTTGACCAAGGGTAACCAGGGAGGTACCTGAGAAGAAGTTATCCTAAGAAAATAATTAAAAAGAGGACAAAGATGTGTGTACAGGGATGTTTATCCAAGTATTATTTATAGCAGTAGGAAAATATTGGAAAGAACCTAAATGTTTTTAAAAGAGGAATTAGGCATCTACAACTGAAAAAGGGCACAAAGATGTATATACAAGGATATTTTAGCCCAGTGTTATTTTTAGTAGTGGGAGAAAATGGAAATAGCCTCAAATTCCAACATAGGGTGATTGGTTAAACCAATGATGGTCCAGCTCCATATTTATCCACAAAGAAAAATGCCTGTGGCACACGGAGCCAAAGATCGTCTTACAAAGAAGAAATCAGTGGGACCCCAATCTGATTTAGAAAATTTTCTATCTCTGTGTCCTTATAAACACACCAAAAGTCCTGGAGATAAACATTCTGAAATATTCATAGTGGGGAGTTCCTGTTGTGGCTCAGCAGAAACAAATCCGACTAGGATCCATGAGGATGCGGGTTCGATCCCTAGCCTTGCTCAGTGGCTTAAGGATGCAGTGTTGCCGTGAGCTGTGGTGCAGGTTGCAGATGCGGCTCGGATCCTGAGTTGCTGTGGCTGTGGCGTGGGCTGGCAGCTATAGCTCTGATTGAACCCCTAGCCTGGGAACTTTTATATGCCATACCTGCAGCCCTAAAAAGCAAAAAATAAAAACAAAATATTCACAGTGGTTATCTCTAAGTGCTGGGCTGAAGGTGTCTGATTCCATCCCAATGAGCCTGGTTACTTACAAAACGAGCAAAAGGAGGAAAGCCTTTTCCTTTCCCTCTTGATATTTAAATTATATCCTAATCAGGGTTTACTGAGCCTCTCCTACATACTAGGGCACACAGATAAATGAGGGGCTTTCCCTACCTCATGTAAACATATAGCAACAAGTGGCGCCACGAGGGCTTCAGGAGACTGGCCACACGAGGAAGGGATCAGAGGGGCCTGGGAGGATGGGAGGGGCTTTGGAGGGGAGGAGGTGTCAATCAGACCTTGAGGGATGATCAAAGTAGGGAGAAGAAATCCAAGTCCAGGCAACAGAATGAGTCAAGCACCCCAAACCACACCACAAAGAGCCACACAGAGGGCAGCAAAGGGCCTCGTTTGGCCGGAGGGGCCAGTACAGGAAAGAAGTTCAGAAGAAAATAAGGCTGGAAATGTGGGCGGGGTCTTGAATGCCACACTCAGCATGGTCCACCTTATCCTGTAAGCAGATAGAAGCCGTCACTTTTTACACAGAGGTGAAATGTGAACAGATGTGTATTTAGAAAGACACTTCTGGGGCAGAGAGGTGAACGGAGTGAAACAAGGCCAGTCTGAAGCCTACGACAATAACCTAAGTTAGAGTATTGAAGGGAGTGGGATGGCCTGAAACAGAAGACAGTTTTTCAGAGACAGACCAAAAGAACTTGGTAGCTGAGCCTAGACTTTGAAGCCTGACTGTCCAAGCTTTGAATGCTGGTTCTACCACTGACTGACTGTGTGATCTCAGACAAGTTCCTTCATCTCTCTCTGCTTTAGTTTCTTTATCTGCAGAAAGTATATGGGTAATAACAGGATCCACCTTAAGAGATGGTTGTGAAAATTAAATTAGTAAATATATGTGACGTACATGTACCACGGAGCCTACCACTTAGGAAGAGCTTGTATCTACATATGTATCTATGGTGAAGCTTTGGCCCTTATTCAGTAATAAGAGTCAACACGAATGGAGGCCTTTTCTGGTGCTGAGCTCTGTGCTTCATGTGTATTCTCTCTGCCCTCAATGGCAAGTGCTGTTAAGTGTGTTTTCTACAACAGAGGAAAAGGACTTGGAGACCTGTGATGTGCCCAAGGTCACGGAGCTCTCTGTGTCTTTGGAAAGACCGGGTCTCCCCCAGTCCATCCAGGGTCCAAACGTGGCTCTTGCCTTGATACTTGCTTAGATTCCTGAGAGGCAAAGAAGGGAAACAACTCAAGGAGGACTCCAGTCTTTCTAGTGAGGGAACTAGATGGATGGTGATGCCATTGACCCCAACAAGAAAATGACAAGGAGCCTTCAAGAACTGTAGCGAAAGAACTCTTTCAAGTTATCTAGTTCAATCGACATTTATAATTTCAAAATTTCCAAATCTGTGCCTTTAGCCCTCTCTTCACAACATGCTGCCTCTTGAGTATCAGATTTACTTTTTAATTTAAAAAAAAATACTTCCTTCCCAACATTTTATTGGTCTCGAACTATCTCTTTAGTATCAATATTGTTACAAGAATTGATTACCTCTGGAGCACGCAAGTACTCAATGCTTGTGTTTTCATTATCTACAAAATGATTCATCAATGTCTATGACTAATTTGGTTGATTTTTCTAGCAACCTATCAAAACTAACAAAATTCAAAAAATAAAGCAAACAGTTGCTTTAAAATCAGGTTCAATCAGACTCTCAGTAAGGGAACACCCAGCACCACAATAGGCACTGAAATAGCCTCCTTAAATCCCAACCCAGCCTCTTCCTCGCTCATGCCCCCACATATGTCCAGCTTTCATCATTGTCCCATTAAGCTGTGAACTGAGTGTTGATAAGTTCTCTTCAGTGTCATTGTGAAAGACTGAATCACATCTGAACTTCCCACCCACTTTCCAGATCCTTGGCTCTAAGACAGAGAAGAGTCAATTAAATTCCAGATGCCAGGATGCACGCACCATCAAACAGAATGATTCTCTGTGGAAAGGCAATGCTTCTCTCCCTGCAGGTGACCTAAAAAATAGAAACATTCTTGTTGTGGGCACTGGCTTCTACCATGAAGGGAACTGGTTCTTTGCACAGGCTACCGAAAGCCCTTTGCATCCTAAGTCCGTGGTTTACCAGCTGATCTGCCTCCAAAATAAAAGCCTTCACCCTTATCAGAGTACACACTTAAATTCTGAAGCAGCCCAAGAGGATCAAAATGGAGAAACTACTAGAACCCATATAGTTGCCGTCTCCTCCAAATGCCGGCTCAAGTTTGGTTAAAACTCACACATACACATACACACAAACACACACACACAACGAATGGAACCAAAGAAATAAACTAGATATGCTATAAGAGAATTTTCTTGAACTAAAGGAAGACTAGTGTCTGCAGGTAGAGAGAACTCAAGAAAGGCCAGGAAAGCACAACAATGTGAATTTCTTAATGTCACAGATTGTAGACTGAAAAATGATTAAAAAATTAAATTTTATATGATGTGTTTTGCCACAATAAAAGCAAGAAGTATCAAGGAGAACAGACATAAAGTTGGACCCTAATTATACAGAATAGGTAGATAACATATATAATTCATCTGAGTAGGCAAAGAAAATAATCAGGAAACTATTCCACAATATGAACAGGTCTTATCACTAGATGCTGAGAGTTCTGATAAATTTTTTTTATAATTTCCCATATTTTCCAAATTTTGTATTATGAGTGTGTATTTCTTTTACAATCAGAAGAATGCTGTAAAAAAATAATATAATATTTCCCAAATCTGCCCTTTTCACCATAGCCTTTAGCAACACCCACCCCTGCCAAGTGCATTTCACAGGAACTATTTCCATGACTCTCTCCCTAGTGAATAAGATCCTCTCCACTTTGTCCCACAACATAACCAGACATAGAAAGAGCTCTAGAGAAGTATAAGGAGAGGAGACATGCCACACAGGACCATGTAGTATTCACAGTAGCCTTCCCCACTCTACTCCTGGTACATCCCAAAGTCCCATGAGCCCTGCCTTGTCCTTCAACTCCACTCGTTCCTCTTCCTTCCCTTTGGATGAGGCCCAGGATGATGCTGATTTAGAGGTATCAGGGATGGGGGTGAATTTGTGGGGTGTGGTGGGTGAAGGAAATAGGGCAGTGACACCTCCAGAAGTCTCCATAGGAGGAGATTCACATGGAAACTATCTCTATGGCATATCCTTTCCAACGAGGCTTTCAAGATGCAACATCACCCATTATGGAAGAACTCTCAGGGAACTTATATTCTATACTAATTTGAGTTAACCTGGGATGGGGTGATGAAGATTAGGGGGGTTGTAATAAAATAGCATTTGCCAACCAAACCCATTAGTTTTAACTTGATTGTGTATTCACTTGGGTGGCATGCATTTTGGTTGATGGAAATCAGGGGGAGTTCTATTCCCATCCAGCCACCCCTGGTGTACCTCCACCATAGCTTCCTGCTGACTCCTCATCACTATCTCTCATCATTCAGTCCAAGCATCACTTTCTCTAGAGATTCTTCCCTGACACCCCCGTCTAGATTACATGCCCTTCTTCTGGACTCTCCTAACACTGCAGGTAAACCTTGATCCAAGCACTTACCACACTCCAGGCTGGTGCTCTACTTGTCTATCCTCACACCAGACCACAGCTCCTGGAGGACAAGGAATGTCTTTCATCCCACATTCTGAGCACAAAGCACTGTGTCTGGCAAATGACAAGTGCCCAATGACTATTTTCAACAAACAATCATGTGAATGAGCAGAGAAGAAGCAAACCTATAGGTAATTCATTTCGACAACATGAGGGGTTACAGAAAGATAACTGGTCTTCTACACCTCTGTAATCATGATGATTAAGCCAGAAGAAACAGGCTTTTTGTATAGTAAGTTACATCGAACTAGCCTGTGAATCAAACAGTAATTTATGAATTAATGAACTAATGAATTCACCTAAAACAAGGCTTGAGACAAACCTTGAAACAAAATGAAACAACAATGTATTTGATCCGCTAGAGCTGAAGACAGAGAACAGACAGCAACAATATCACAGGCTCAGAATTAAAGAAAGACCAGGTGAGGACTTGCCAGTCCGTTAGGCGATAGTTATTCCAAGAACAGATTGTGGAAGCATCTCATATTCTTCTCTAGGGACCTCTAAGTAGCCCTGTCTTCCTCATCTTCCCACTCTGGAGCAGCAACAAAACCACTGTTATCATTAGTCACTTGCAAACCAATGTAATTCTAATTTCTACAGCGCCCTGAAGGAAATGAGTCTTAAGCAATGAACAAAAGTTGTCCAAGCGTGGAAAAGCAGATGGGTGTTTCAGAAAGACACACAGCAGGAGTCAGGTATAAACATGTGGAACTGCAAAGTGTGTGTGGCCCAACAGAGAGCAAGAAGCCGAGTACACATGACAAGGTAGAGAAAAGCAGGATCTGAGGCTGGAAAACAGGTACAAACTAAGTCCAGAATGACATTGTATGCTGCACAAGGGAGCCTAAATTTTTATCTTAACTGTGATGGGAAGCTAGAAACAGTTTTTAGACAGAGGGCTGATACTGTCAGATTATTAGCATTTAGAAAGATTTCACTGGAAGTAGAGAAAGAAGCAAAGGGGAGCAAGCTGGAGGCAGACAAAAGGCTGCTGCAATAGTCCAGATGTCCATTGGCCTGAAATTTACCTCTACGTTCAAGTAACACAAAAATATGTCCACCCCAAGAAGTTAGATGTAACAGGGCATCTTAGGTGGAGCAATTGTGAAAAGTTCACGTAGCCAACTCCAGTCCTTTATTTGAAAGGACAGCATGTAAAGGATCGCATGTCTAGTCCAGCGTGGCCCAAGCCTGCAGGCCTGCCTGCCTCTGACCCATGTAAACAGCACCTCAAAATAAGTGTTTCCAGAGTTCCTGTCATGGCTCAGTGGCAACAAATCTGACTAGCATCCATGAGGATTCAGGTTCAATCCCTGGCCTCGCTCAGTGGGTTAAGGATCTGGTGTTGCCGTGAGCTGTGGTGTAGGTCACAGATGTGGCTTGGATCCCACGTTGCCGTGGCTGTGGTGTAGGCTGGCAGCTACAGGTCTGATTCAACCTCCATATGCTGTGGGTGAGGACCCAAAAAGCAAAAAAAAAAAAAGTGATTCCCAAACTTTTGCCTCATTCTTGACTTATGTCCTGAAGCCTTTCAACCTGGATCTGCCTTGGCCTTTGTTCTGGGGCTAGCCTCATTTCAGCTTCTTCTCTCTCTCTCTTCTTCTTTTTTTTTTTTTTTTTTTTTAAGGGCCACGCTGGAAGCATATGGAGGTTCCCAGGCTAGGGGTCAAATCAGAGCTATAGCCGCAGAAACCACAGGATCCAAGCCAGGTCTGCAACCTACACCACTGTTCAGAGCAACACCAGATCCTTAACCCACTGAGTGAGGCCAGGGATGGAACCTGCATCCTCATGGCTGCTAGTCGGATACGTTTCCACTGAGCCAAAATAGGAACTCCTCATTTCCCACTTCTGGTTTTATAGTCAGTCCTCAAAACTTATGTCCAATTCTTTGATACATCCTCTGGGCAGTCACTGCCCCATTTCTTTGCTCTCTTTGCAGTAAAACTCTCTAAAGACTTTTCGGTACTAATTGTCTCCAATACCTTTCCCTCCATTCGATGTCAAACCCACCCACCAAGGACCCTGCAATTATTTTTATCAAGATCACCAAAGATGTGTGTGCCGCTCAACACAAGGATGGATTTTCAGTTCTCATGTTTGCTTTTTTATGGCCACTCTCGCAGCATATGAAAGTTCCTGGACCAGGGACTGAATCCAAGCCACAGCAACGCCAGTTCTTTAACCCACTGCACTGACTAGGGATCAAGCCCACCCTTCTGCAGTAACTGGAGCTGCTGCAGTCAGGTTCTTAACCCACTGCGCCACAGCAGGAACTCCTCGGTTCTCATCTTATTTGACTAATCAGAGATGTGTGACACTCCTCTCAATCGTCTACACCTTTAGTTTTGTCCTACCTGCCTGACGGTGCCTCTTTCCTCCCGCACGTCTTAAATGCTGTAGGTGCCCCAGGCTCTGTCCTCAGTCCTCTTTCTGCCTCCACAATGCTTTCGCAGCTTTGGCACGACTGACACTTGGATCCAGGTCATTCTTTGTGGTTGGGGGCTGTCCTATGTGTTATAGGATCTACAGCAGCGTCTTGAGCCTCTATCCACTAGGTTCCAGTAGCAACTTTTCCTCCCCAGTTTTGACCATCAAAAATATTTCCAGCCAAAGCCAAATATCCCCCGGATGGAGTGAGGAATCACATCTGGTTGAGAACCACTCCTCTAGGTCTACAGAAAATTCTCCTGTACGTAGTTTAGATTTAGTCATCCCTTCCAGTCTTTGGGCTTTAAATACGATCTGTGTGCCGATGATTCTCAAATTCCTATATCCAGTCTGGACCTCCCCCATGAACTCCAGACTAGAATATACAATTTTACATTAAATATTTCACTTCCATATCAAACAGATATCCCAAATTCAACATGCAGTCTTCCCATCTCAGTTAAAGGTAACCCTATCCTTCCACTTGTTTTTTGTTGTTGTTGTTGTTGTTTGTTTTGTTTTTTGTCTTTTTAGGGCCGGACCCGAAGCATATGGAGGTTCCCAGGCTAGGGGTCTAATTGGAGCTGTTGCCGCCAGCCTACGCCGGAGCCACAGCAACGCAGGATTCAGGCCACATATGCAACCTACACCACAGCTCACGGCAATGCTGAATCCTTAACCCACTGAGCGAGGCCAGGGATGGAACCTCATCCTCGTGGTTGCCAGTTGGGTTCGTTAACTGCTGAGCCACGACGGGAACACTAGGTAGAGCCTTCCATGACTTCTCTCTTTCATTCACATCCTTCATCCTGTGAAGAAATGCTATTAACTCTGTCTTCAAAACACATCCAGCATCTAACCACTTCTCATCTTCTCCACTACCACCACCCTGACCCCAGTCACCCTCATCTCACTCCTGGGTTACTGCAGTAGCCTCCTAACTGGTCTCCCTGGCTTCACCCTTGGCCTCCTACTGTCTGTTCTCAGCAAAGCAACCCGAATGAATATTTGAGAATAATGTAAATATTTCTTTCATCACTATGCTTAACTGCCCACTAATTTACCACATATAGTTCTTATGGTTCCAAATCTTCTCTCCATTTAATTTCCACCTGTTTTCCTATTTATGATAGCATCATAGTTTAAATTAAATGGAAAGCTAGGTGTTACATGAATAGGGCATATTTACATAGAAATACCAAATCAACACGCCTGAGTAACATCTGAAATGGGATAACTGCAACATTATCTAATCATTCCTCTTGTCATTTGTCAAAATGAGTAGCTAAGGACCAAAATCGAGGAAAGAGCTGTTTCTAGCTCTACACCTCATCATAACAAAAGCCTCTATACACAAAATAGCTAATATTTAATAATCAATCTAGTGTTTATTCAGTTAATATGTTAATTACTCAGTTCATTTCAAGGGTTTAGCCCAATGCTTAGTGAGTGTTGGAACCACTGGAACTTGGCTGCGTCTGCCAGTGATAGAAGCGAGCACTGATCTGGCTAGTGTGGTGTTAGTGGATTACCACAGCAAGGCACATGAAGCCAGAACTGGAACTCAGGTCAATGTCTTTACAAAAAAAAAAAAAAAGATGCCTGATGCATTTCTAGATGGCTTCATTACTCACTCCCCATGAAGCAGAGGCGGCTGTCTGTTCTTAGCTTCTGATCATCCTTCTAAATCAGAAACTCTTGTGGTTATACTAAAAATGGCCTTCAAGGTCCTGTTTCTCCAAACGATAATCAAGCTCCAGAAACTAAGTATCCGCAATGCCCCACATGTATAGGATGGCATATGCTTCCATAGCGTTTATTTCTGACTTCCCTCCTATACACTGCTGTTCTAAGAACTCAAATGTAACCACATATCTACAAGTACCAAATTTTACTAAAGATGTGGAATTAACTAACCACTTGAAACTTTTTAAAGCACTGTTCTTACAACATAATGATGAATAGGATCCCAAACCCAAGCTGAGTTTCATTCATATTCCTTGAGGAATCAGATTCCATGAAACTTAGTCAGCTCCTTCTAAAGTTCCTGTAGAACAAACAAGCACAAGTAGTCACGTTGCAGGAATTAGGGTGAAGTCCGAACAGACATACGTTCCGAGTCTGCAAATGGCACAGTCCTGGGAGGGTCAGCTACACCAAATAATAGAAAACGTAGAATAACTGTCAGACCTCCCAGCTAAGTGACATGCAGGACTGTGAAGTCCCCAATACCCACTAATTTAATGAATGGATGGAGAAAGATAAAGACCTGGTTTGTAGTGAAAATTTCTATGAAAAAAGTCCAGGATGGAAAAAAACTGCCCGGACATAGATCCTGACCAAAGAGCCCTGGGGATTGAAATCCAACTCAAATTCAAATGAACAGACATCATAGTAGATGGAAGCCTCAAGATCAAGTGAAGTAATTGTCCCTATACTTGGCATGTATTAGACCTCATCTGAAATGTTATGTTTCATCCCAAAAAAGACATCGTAAGGACACTGACAATCCCAGTAGTTTCCAGAGGATGCCCCAGACTGCTTAGCACAGGTGATCTCAGCTGCTCAAATACTGAATTACCCTTGAGCTGATACTGAAGAGTCTGGAAATCATATGAGAGACGACTAAGGAAAGTCGAAAGGAGGTGGGCTTCAGCTTAACACTTTCTAACAGAGCTGCCCCACCATGAAACCAGATGCCCAACGAAGTAGGAATCTTAGTACCGGAGAATATTTCAGCAGGTACTCCAGCTTGGGTTACCCAAGGCTGGTACCAAAGAATGGCTTGTACTAAGTGGGAGACAGAAATGAATGACTGCCAAGAGCTCTTTCAGCTGTCATCCTCTGCTTCAAAGAGAGATTGCTGCTTCGCTCCAGGCTCCAATTTACCCTCTGCACAGCCAAGGTCAGCGGCCGCGTGAAGCATCTTGTTGTGACACTGTCACCTGCACTGGATGCTGGGTACTGCTTTATGCCTAAATCAGCCATAGCACTTGCTTTCCCCATCATGCCCACACGCAAGCTGATTGTGAAGTCATTCTTCAAAGATAATGATCTTTGCCTGGGAACTTTGCACCTCAGTGCTCCCTATCCAAGAGCCAATTTTATATACTTTTGAAAAGTAACAAGAGGGGAGTGTGGGGCCAGGGAGGAAGGAGGGCCCCATGGGAGACTTCCTGGCCCCTTCCTCACACAAACACCCTGAGCCCTTTAGAGTAAAATTCCCAGAGCAATGCTAGAACCCAGGCGTCTGGTGATATTTACACGAAGCAACAGTGGCACCTAGTGGTTACCTCAGTTCATCACACCGTGCTGCGCTGGAGTGAAGGGAAAAAACCAAAAACCCAGTCCTTCTCCTCCCTTTGTACCGCTTATCCAACCAGACCCCATAGGAAGTCGGTCAGAAGATAGAAAGTCAGTAAAACAGGGTATCATTAAAATGGTGCATGAAGAGATTGCTTAACACTTAATATAGCTAACTCTGCATTCATTTAGCCCTTGATACAGCCAAGGTTTCTTTCCTAAACACAGATCCATGAGGTTGTTGTTGGTCTGTGATTTTTGTTGCATAAATCAAACATCAGACATAATCTACAATATTCGGTTTTTGTTTATTTAAAGAGTTGAGACTCTTAAGACACTTGCAAAACAAGATCCCCTCCACTAATCTTTGTGGGTTTTTTTCATCTTTAGTTATCTCTCATTACTTTTTTTTTTTTTCCTGGACATGCCCGGGGCATCCAGAAGTTCCCAGGCCAGGGACTCAGCCCAAGACACATCAGTGACAACACCACATCCTTAACCATTAGGCCACCAGGGAACTCCTCACTACTTTTTTTTATAATCATGGCCCTTCAGCTCCAAGACTAACTTGAAAGCAGAGAGACACCTGTGTGGGGATCAGTATTTGGGGAGCTGGTTGCTCATGTGGTGTCCACCACACCATGAGAGACCAGCAGCCCTTCCAGTCGGCCCTGACCCAGAGGTGGGGAGACACTTCTCCTGTGGCCTCCTGGTTCTCTCCTTTTCCTCATATAACATCGCTCACTGCGGGGAGGCCGGAGGGGGCTGCAAGAGGGCATCCAGAAGTTCCCAGGCCAGGGACTGAGCCCCTTGTGCTGGGGAAGGCACAAGCTTCTCGCAGCACTATCACTAGGTGGTTTAGGGTGTGAGGGCTGGAACCACCCTCCCTGCTTCAGTTCCACTCTCTGCCACTTGTGTACTGTATGACCTCCAGGGAGGTATTTACCCTCTCTAAGCCAGATTCCTCATGTGTAACATAAGAAGGAACACCATTTCTCACTCTTAGGATGGTTATGAGAGTTAAATGAGGTAAACTGTTATGTTAGCACCAAGCCCGTCAAACAGGAAGTACTCAAGAGGTAATCAATGCTATCTTGGGTTTATCTTCTTTCACTATCCCAAAGACCAGCAGTTCTCAAACTTTTTGGTCTTAGAACCCTTTAAATTCTTAAAAATTTTAAATTCTCGAAAAGTATAAGGGCCCTAAAGAGATTAAAGCTTATATACATTTTTTATATTTACTTTTTTATAAGTCATTTCAAAAATATTTGAATTCTTTTTAAAACGACACCGCTAAATCCATTAAGGTAAATAACATTTCACGAAAAATAGCTTCATTTTCCAAAACAAAAATATTTCATAAGAGAGTGGCATTGCTTTACACTTTGGCAAGTTCCTTTCATGCCTGGTTATTTAGAAGACAGCTGATTTCTCGTATCTCCTTCTGCGTGTAATTTGTTCTAATATCACACATCATGTAGACTCTGAAAAATGCCTTGTCCACTCATGAGAAAATGAGCGTGAAAAAGACAAGTAACAACTTAGTGTTGTTATAAATGTAGTTTTGACCTCAGGGACCCCAGAAAAGGACCTCAGGGTTCCCAGACCACACTTTGAGGTTTGCAGCTGTAACCCACAGAACCAGTCCAGATATTCTGCTGTCAAGATCAGTACAGGAAAGTTACAGGTCGCAAGTCAGCTCATTGTCAGAATCTGGGAGGATTTTTATACACTACGAGCCCGAGGGACCTGGACATGAAAACCCAATTGCTGCTGCAGCCATGACCTTGACCTGCAGAAAGGAGGGAGGAAGATGTTTCATCCCTAACCTACCTTATTCCATCTGGTTCCAAAACTCAGACCCAGGCCACACAGAAGGCCAGATCCCCACTTCTCTATGGCACAAACAAAGCTTGGTTCTGACTAATAAAATTATTACAAGAATTCATCCATTTCTCTGGGTTGAGGTATGCAGTTGGTTTTTGGTATGGTTTTTCCTGTTTGTTTTAGGCTTTTGTGTTTTGGAAGAGAGCCAGTTCAAGGAAACTAAAATGTTCACTTGGTATAATTCCTTTTTTAGAAAATATCTGTTTAAAACCTGAAAACCCAATGATTGAGTATGACAATCATTAGTTATTTTTAGGTCCTCATAGGTTGAATTGGTTTTTGGCAAGCCTTTTTACAAATTCTGACGCTGAGTAAAATCCTCTTAAAAGCGCTTCTATTCTTTCATGTGGTGACCTTTCAGGATCCTTCAAGGTGACATCATAGTCACTGTGTCCCTCCGTGATACCCCAAGATTACATATGAGGCAAACCCAAGCGACACACTATTCTCTGCACCCAGTGGGGACAGTTCCTCTCTGAGGGGGCCCCTTCCAGAGATTATCTCAGAGAGAGTTTTCAAAAGGAGGGCGGGACCAGGCTCTCTGGGACTGAAGGCTTTGGGTGCAGAGTTTACATTTCACCACCTACAAGGCTCTCCCACACAGGTTATCCCACCCCCACCCCCAATTAGTTGCAGAAACTTGAAGAGTTACCGTATCTGTCAAAACCTTGGGCTGCTGGCAGCAAAACCTAAACCACAGCGGCTGAAGCGGAGAGGGATTTCTGCAGGAAATGCTGGTTTATTGGGAACTCTTAGCAGTGATTCCACTCAGTTCGGGAGTGCTATGAAAAGAAAAAACAATTTGATGTGTCCATGGTTGGCTGTGACACTTTTAACATAGGAATATATTTGTGATATAAACAGACACCAGGTGAAAATTTCCCTACCCTTAGGTGAAGCCTACGCTAATCTTTCTCCATCTCTGTCTCTCTTTTCTTTTTTTGTTGTTGTTGGCTTTTTTTTTTTTTTTTTTTTTTTTGTCTTTTGCCACTCCCTCGGCATATGGAGGTTCCCAGGCTAGGGGTCGAATCGGAACTGTAGCCGCTAGCCTACGCCACAGCCACACAGGATCCGAGCCGCATCTGCAACCTATACCATAGATCACGGCAACGCCGGATCCTTAACCCTGCTGAGCGAGGCCAGGGATCGAACCCGAAACCTCATGGTTCCTAGTCAGATTTGTTAACCACTGCGCCACGATGGGAACTCCACTGTCTCTATTTTCTATCTTGTGCCTTCCTATGTCTCTATCTACACATATGTTTCCCATCTACTTTGTACTTGCTGTTCCTTCTGCCTGAAACATCTTTCCCCCAAGTACCTGCAGGAGGACCTGTGACACTGGGGTCCTTGACATCGCTCTGTGCTCTCTGTCAGCTTCCTGTGATGCACCCCAGCTTCAATGTCAATGGCATATACCACGCACACGGGGAGGTGAGGGATACATATGGTTTCTTATCAGAACACCACTGTATGTCACTTAGCTACTCTGAGCTACTGTTGTCATCCATGATAAAGAGAGAGTGGGCCAGATCCGTGGTTTTCAAACACTGCTTTCCAGAACCCCAAGGCCTCCACAGAGCATCATGGGGGTGACCTCAGGCAACAAAAGGAGAACCAAGTGGAGATCCCTCTCCACCCTCCCCCACCAACAATAGCCAGAGTGGCTCTGCTCTGCTATTGCTCAGATTTGCTTGGAATACTAGGTTCTGTTGTGGATCTGAACATCCAGAAATATACCCTAAAACATACAGGAATTTAGTATGGGATAAAAGAGGTATTTCAGATCAATAAAGGAAAGGTGAATTGTTTCATAAATGGCATTTGGACCACTGGGTAACCATCTGGGAAAAAAAAAAAATGTTAAGAGAGAAACTGGTGCATGTCTTGCACGAAAGTAAATTTCAGATGGGGAGTTCCCGTCGCAGCTCAGCAGAAACGAATCTGACTAGCATCCGTGAGGACACAGGTTCGATCCCTGGCCTTGCTCAGTGGGCTAAGGATCCAGCGTTGCCGTGAGCTCTGGTGTAGGTTGCAGACACAGTTTGGATCCCAAGTTGCTGTGTCTGTGGTGTAGGCCAGAAGCTACAGCTCCAATTCGACCCCTAGCCTGGGAACCTCCGTATGCCATGGGATGCAGTCCTAAAAAGACAAAAAAAAGAAAAATAAAGTAAACTCCAGATGGATCAAAGATTGAAGCATTAGTGGAGAGGGTGTGGAGAAAAGGGAACCCTCCGACACTATTGGTAGGAATGTAAATTGGTGCAACCACTATGGAAACAATATGGAGTTTCCTCAAAAAATAAAAAATAAAAAACTATTATATGATACAGCAACCACACTCCTAGGCACATGTCTGGACAAAACTCTCATTCGAAAAGATGCATGCGCCCCTATGTTCACAGCAGCACTATTCCCAATAGCCAAGATATAGAAACAAGCTAAATGTCCATCAACAGAGGAATGGATAAAGATGATGTGGTGCATATACACAACGGAATACCATTCAGCATTTAAAAGAATGAAATAATGCCATTTGCAACAACATGGACGGACCCGGAGATTAGCATACTAAGTAAAGTGAGTCAGAAGGAGAAAGACAAATACCATATGATACCACTTAAACGTGGAATCTACAATATGATGCAAATGAACTTATTTATAAAACATACACAGATGCACAGACATAAAAAACAATCTAATGCTTGCCAAAGGGGAAAGGGCCTGGGGTAGAGATAAAATAAAAATTTGAGATTAGCAGATAAAAATACTATATAGAGAATTAATACAGGCCCTACGGTGTGACACAGGGAACTATATTCAATATGCTATAATAAATCATAATAGAAAAGAATATGAATATGTATATATATGCAAAACTGAATCATTTTGCTATAAACCAGTAACTAACACAACATTGTAAATCAACTATACTTCAATTTTTAAAAAGATTTAAGCAAGAAAAATGAAACCCAAAAAAGTAAAAGGAAAAAAAATGAGCGAATTTTCAAACAATTACAAAGATGTGGGGGAAGGCCTTCCTAAATATCGCACAAAACCCAGAAGCTGTAAAAGATAAGACTGATGGATTTGAACAAACAAAAAACAGTTTAAAAATATATATATGTTAACAAATTAACATAAACAAATTTAAAGATAATCAGCAAATTAAGAAAAATATCACAACTCATAGACAAGGACATTTTTCTTAGTGTATAAAGAACTGGTATCAATAAGGAAAAAAAAAAAAGACCAAAACTGAGCATAGGCTATGAGAAAAGGACATATATAAAGAACTTTTAGGAGTTCCCGTTGTGGCGCAGTGGTTAACGAATCCGACTAGGAATCATGAGGTGGTGGGTTCAATCCCTGGCCTTGCTCAGTGGGTTAAGGATCTGGCGTTGCTGTGAGCTGTGGTGTATATTACAGACGCGACTCGGATCCCGAGTTGCTGTGGTTGCTGTGGCTCTGGTGTAGGCCGGTGGCTACAGCTCCAATTCGACCCGTCTCCTGGGACCCTCCATATGCATACCTTTTAAATGTATATTAAATACCTGATCAAAAGGTTTGGTAAGATACTGAGAAATATGAGGGTAGAAGGAATTGGGCATTTTCATACATGGCCAATGGAAGTAAAAAATTACATATAGAACATCTGGGAGAGTAATTTGGAAACTTTATCAAAATGTAAAATGAAGGAGCTCCCACTGTGGTCCAACAGGACTGGTAGTGTCTTGGGAGTGCTGAGACGCAGGTTCGATCCCTGGCCTGGCACAGTGGATTAGGCATCTGGTGTTGCAGCAGCTGTGGCTTAACTTGCAGCTGTGGCTCAGATCTGATCCCTTGCCTGGGAACTCCATATGCCTTGGGGTAGCCAAAAAAAAAAATCTAAAATGTCAACAAGTAATTCCATATCTAGGAATTTATCCTATAACTAACCTTGCTCATTTGCAACATAACCGCACAAGTACAAGGATATGCGTATTCTGTAGGTATGGAGTTGGAAGCAAACAAATTGTCTAACAGTGTGCAAGAGGGTAAATCCACTGTGTACAGCAACATAAAAATTGATACAGCAGTAGAAAAGAATGAGGTCACTTCCTGCCCTGTTATGGAATCACCTCTGCCATACATTAGGTGAAAAAAAAAAAAGTTCAGAAAGTTATTATGTTATTACTTATGAAAATATATGTGGGAATGTGCTTGAATATGCATACAACATCTCTGGAAGGATATGCAAGAAAACAGTAGCAGCGGTTTCCAGTGGGTAGAAAAACTGGCTGGCTAAGAGACAAGGTATGGAGTTCCTGCTGTGGCTCAGTGTGTTAAGAACTCGACTAGTATCCATGAGGATACAGGTTCGATCCCTGGCCTTGCTCAGTGGGTTAAGGATCAGGTGTTGCCACAGCTGCAGTGTCATAGGTCACAAATTCGGCTCGGACCCTGCATTGCTGTGGCTGTGGTATGAGGCAACAGCTGTAGCTCCAATTCTACCCCTAGCCTGGGAACCTTCATATGCCTCGGGTGCAGCCCTAAAAAAAATAATAATAATAATAATAAAAATAAAAAAATAATTCCATGACTCTGTGATTTGTTTCCTACTTGAGAGATACATTAGAAACTCCAGTTCATAGCTCCATGTGGGAAAGGAAAAAAAAAAAAAAAAAAAACTTTAAACTTTTTACCCCCTGCTAGGTTCTCTTCCATATACATTTGTGGAGTTACCACATTTATCAGCAAACTGACTTGTCACAGACTTCAGCAAATTTTTGGTCCAGATAGGGTCCCTTGTAACAGCCATGACTCAAACCACTATTCTCACAGACATATTTTGAGACAGTACCTGTTAAATCAAGTCTTCCCAGCCTCCTACTACTGGGCAAGGTTTTCTTGAAATCCTCAAGAGGTTCTTCTCCTGTGCTCCCAAACAGGTGTGCAAGTCCCCAAGAGGCCCGTTCCCGCAGCCAGCTCTGCTGCTTCCCGGGAGATGCCGTCAAAGCTGTGCCAGAGCCTTCTTAGCAAGAGAGCAGCCTGGGTACCTGAGGGAGGTAGGGGGATGCTTTCTGTTTCCTCTACACTCTCTGAGGGCAGTTCCACCAATATGATCTCTGGACTCCCAAATTTTGTGGAATTTGGAGTTCCCCTTGCAGCTCAGAGGAAACGAACGCAACTAGGATCCATGAGGATGCGAGTTCGATCCCTGGCCTTGCTCAGTGGGTTAAGGATCCACCGTTGCCATGAGCTGTGGTGTAGACTGCAGACGCGGCTCGAATCCCGAGTTGCTGTGGCTGTGGAGTGACTGGGAGCCTCCATATGCCACAGGTGTGGCCTAAAACAATAATAATAATAATAATAATAGTGGAATTTTGTGAAAGCAACCCTTTCATGTTTTGCTTACAGTTGCTCTATTTGCCACAAGACCAGCTCTGAATGCAGATGTGCCTGGACCAATAGGTCAAACTGGTGGAAAATCGTTTCAGACTCAGAATCCTCCCTCCTTCTATGGCAAGGAGATGCAAGCCCAATGGAGACTCAAAGGTGGGAGGAAAAAACCCTCTTCATAAAACAAGAACCACACTCCCTGACTCTGTCACTAACTTACACTATCTACTATTATGATGAGGAGGACTGAGCCAAAAATAACAGACAGAGCTCAGGAGAGGTCTGAATCACTATAAACTAAAAATATTAGCTGCTTTTTACTGATTGTACCCACAAAGGCCTTTTTAACCTATAATCATTGGCAAGTGCCTGTTTCAATTAAGAGGTTTTTAATCTGTATGATAGAAAACCTGACCAAATAGACTAAAAGCAAAAACTGAAATTTTGGCTGAAGAAATAAATGATGTAGAGAGATTAATTTAGCTTCAGGTATGGCCTGATCCAGGGGTCATCTGATATAAAAAGGGCTTGGTCTCTGTTTTTCAGCTCTGTTTATTCAAGATTGATTCATTTCTCTAAGAAACTCACCCTTCATGGGGAGACAGTACAAGACCGCTGCCAGCCGCAACTCCTAGGCGTTCTCCTTCCAGGTTCAAATTCACTAAAAATTAGCAAATCAGCTTCCCCAAGAGTTCAAAGCAAGAGCCCAGAAATTGAATTTCTTTGCCCATGTGCTTGACCATAGGTCAGACCATGGCAGGGAAGAGGGAGATCCCTGAGTGTCTTAGCTCAGGGCCCCGTGCTCCTGGGGCATCAACCTCATCAGATGTACAGAGAATTGCAGGAGAACTGGCTCCCCAGACAAAATCAGGACATTGTAGCCAAAGGAAGTTAATTAATTCTAGGCAGCAAAAATAGCAGAAGTCCACAGCAAACCTTATGAGGTTGGAATTCTTATCCTCAGATGTGGAAATAGAACATCCCAGATGTTAAGAAACTTACACAACATTGTACTGTTGGAAAGTGGCATGGGTTGCATCCGACCCTATTAGTGTGTGTGATAAGACCTAAAGAATGGGTGAGTGTTTCCGAGACAGACTGGAGCAAGGAGGGAGCCCCAGGCAGAGGTTAATGAATACACAGTTATGAAGGTGTTGGGAGAGCAAGGAGTCTTCAGAGAATTTCAAGTTGCTATATACAAAGTTCAAACAGAGCAAAGCAGAGACTCAGGCTCTGGTGTCAGAGGGATGGGAACTCTGCTATTTACCATGAGATGACTGTGGTCAAGGACATAACCACTCACCCACTTTTATCCTCTCTAACACGGGGATAATATGCTTTGGGAGGTTCTCGAGAGGACTAGCCACCGATATAACATATATAAAAGAGTTAGGACAGTGCCTAGCAGGTAGGCTCTCAACAAATGGTTGATATTCTTGTGTTGATGAAGAAAGATTGCAGAAGACAATGAATGGGAAAGATGATGGGAAAGTAAACTGGAAAAATAGCCAAGAGCCAGATCAAGCTAAGACAAGGGTTTTAGCTTTCATCCTCCAGAAAATAGGAGCCAAACGAAGGGTGCTGACCAGAGGAATGGTCTGATTATTTTAGAAGGATCACTGGCAACAATGTGCAGCCACCACAACTGAGAAAAGTGGAGTGGGATAGAGGAGACTGGTTGAAAGACCATTAAAATAGGTTGACCACTGGTTGCCAAATATAGTTCAGTACTGGATTTTTTTTTTTTTTTTTTTTTTTTTTTGGCCATACCTACAGCATATGGAAGATCCCTTGCTAGGGGTAGAATCTAAGCCCACGCTGTGACCTACACCACAGCTGCAGCAACAGAGGATGCTTAACCCACCAAGCTATAGCAGGAACTCCAGTACTGGAATTTCTAAGGGATTTTTTTGTTGCTTTGTTTTGTTTTAATACAGATTTCTAGACTCTCCGGAGGTTTAGAGACACCTGGGTTGTATCAACTAATCCCTACCAAGAGAAATGTTGGCTCCTTAGGAAACTGATCCACTTTCCAAGGTTCAACACTGCCTAAAGAAAAAACAGAAGTGTTATAGGAATATACAGAAGGAATGCAAATATTAAGAAATAGCCAATTTCTGGCTTCCTAACCTAAAAAAGACTCTCCAGGCCCCTGATACAGCACAAGAAATTGGATAAGATCTGCCTGTGCTGGAAGGGATGAAGAGAATGGGATGGAGCATGACTTTGCAAAAGGTCAGTGGGTTTGATCCGAGCCGAGCACCAAGAAAGAAGTAGTAGGTAATAAGCAGGGAACCTCTTGGGAGATGATCCCACCCCAACAGTCTATGGGGCCCCATCTAGTTGAGGATAGGTGCCTTTGTGGAAGAGCCACACTGCATGGTTCTGATTTTAGCCGTCATCTAGTAAGGGCCTCCATTCCACAGCTGTATCCCAGTGACTCTACAACTCCAGAATTTGCTGCAACTTTCATCTGAACTGCCACATGTAGATAAGAGAGAACTGCCATTTCAGTGGCCCAAACACTCACAGCCACTATATTTCCATCCTGTAGATTAACCATAATTCACCCAGACATTCCCCCTATTCTCAGATGTTTACATTGTTTCTAAACTTCCCCTCATAGGAGTTCCCGTCATGGCGCAGCAGAGACGAGTCCGACTAGGAATCATGGGGTTGCGGGTTCAATCCCTGGCCTCACTCAGTGGGCTAATGATCCGGTGTTGCTGTAAGCTGTGGTGTGGGTCACAGATGCGGCTCAGATCTGGCATTGCTGTAGCTCTGGCATAGGTTGGCAGCTGTAGTTCTGATTAGACCCCTAGCCTGAGAACCTCCATATGCCGCGAGTGCAGCCCTAAAAAGCAAAAAAAATTAAACTTCCTCTAGTAAATTTAATACTGCAATGAAAATTTCCACATAAAACTTTTACTGTTATCACTTCCGACTCTAAAATATCTTAATATTCCTTGATGAAATCTGGTAATGGTTATTTTCTCAAATTCACGATACCAAGGCTCAAGCACTACTTCCTTCTCAGAGGATGCAATTAGAGATCATTTGATAAAGTTTAATATTTGTTGATGTAAAAAAAATTATTCTCAGTGAGCAAAGAATAAAATGTTCTTTCCTTAACCTGATAAAAAAGATACCTACCAGGAAGTTCAGCAAACATCACACTTAATGGTTTTCTTAAAAGTCAGGAATGAGATATGAATGCCCATTATCACTGCTTCTATCAATGCTGGAGGTCCTAGGGAAAAAAAAAAGAAACTACTGCCTCATCCAGAGGTGTAGAGAAATAGGCTTTCTTGTTGACTGCTAGCATAGTAAGTTCAATCTTTAAGGATGGCAATTTGATGTATATATATATATATATATATATCTTTAAAATGCACATATTTTGCAACAGAAGAAAGGCTGGGGGAAAAATGTAATTGTAATGTATACATGTAAGGATAACCTGACCCCCTTGCTGTACAGTGGGAAAATAAAAAAAAATAAAAAAAAAAAACGTAAAATGCACGTATTTTCTGACCCTGCAACTCCACCTCAGTGAAAATACCCTTAGAAAATCCTTAGGGCTATACACAAAGATATAAGTATTAGGATGTTCTCCCCAGTACTATCTACAAAAAAAAACAAAAAACAAAAAAAACCACCTGTTTGAAATACACAATACCATATATAAAATAGATAAACAACAAGGATTTATTGTATAGCACAGGGAACTACACTGAATATCTTATAATAACCTATAATGGAAAATAATCTGAAAAAAGAATATAGATAAGTGGATAATGTATAACCAAATCACTCTGCTGTGTTCCTGAAACTAATACATTATAAATCAACTATACTTTAATTTAAAAAAAAAAAACCTCTTCAACAGGTGAATTCAGGCATAAACACATGATGAAATAATAATCACTGAAAATGATACTGTAGGAGTTCCCGTTGTAGCTCAGAAATAATGAACCCAACAAGTATCCATGAGGACTTGCGGGTTCAATCCCTGGCCCTGCTCAGCAGGTTAAGGATCTAGCCAGTGTTGCTGTGAGCTGTAGTGTAGGTTGCAGACATGGCTCTGATCTGGCATTGCTGTGGCCGTGGCCTAGGCTTGCAGTTGCAGCTCCAATTCGACCCCTACACTGGGAACTTCCATATACCACAGGTTCAGCCCTAGAAGGAAGGAGGGAAGGAAGGAAGGGGAAAGAGAGAGAGAGAGAAAGAGAGAAAGAGAAAGAGAAAAAGAGAGAAAGAGAGAAAGAAAGAAAGAAAGAAAAAGGAAGGAAGGAAGGAAGGAAGGAAGGAAGGAAGGAAGGAAGGAAGGAAGGAAGGAAGGAAGGAAAAGAAAAGAAAGGAAGAAAGAAAAAGAAAATTATACTGTAGGAGTTCCCATTGTGGCTCAGTGGAAATGAATCTGACTAATATCCATGTGGATGCCAAGTTTGATCCCTGGCCTTGCTCAGTGGGTTAAGGATCTGGCATTGCCATGAGCTGTGGTCTAGGTCACAGATGCAGCTCGGCGTTGTGACTGTGGTGTAGGCTGGCAGCTACAGCTCCAATTCGACCCCTAGCCTGGGAACCTCCATATGCCATGGGTACGGCCCTAAAAAGACAAAAAAAAAAAAAGAAGAAGAAGAAGAAGAAAATGATACTTTAGAAGAGCATTCACTGGAAAGAAAGCTTAAACTAGTTTTCTCAAAATACCTTTTTGTAAACAGTGGTATGTGTGTACACACACACACACACAGTGGAGAGACCCACACCAAAATACCAATGATTCCTTATGACCTTTCTGTTTTCCTAATTTTCTCAAAATATGTGTCATTTTTCTATTAAGAAACACAATATATTTAAAATGCTGCCTCAGATGATGGCTGTTAGGTAGCAAAAAAAAAAGTGGCTCAGAAAGAGTAAAGGGAGATTTTTATGAGGGGAGATGGCAGCAGCTCGGCTGCTGTTCATCCCAAATCCATAAGACCAGGAAGCTAAATTGCATTCTTGTTGTTCTTTTATATTAAAACAAAGAAAAATGACAGGTCTACAGGTTAATTTTATACACCCACATGCTCACACACATACGCATTCACACACACAAACCCACATCCTTGAGGAACCCACCCTTCTGCCAAGCTCTCGGCAGGTCATAGGACACCCTGAAACCCGGGGATTAGATTGGGGCAGAGGGAGTTTACTGGCCATTCCCCAGTTCACATGACCAAGGTGGGGGTAAAGTTGAAGGGAAAAGAGAAGAGGGTGGGGAAGGTCACAGTGGCGTTCTCACAGGCACTCAGATAAAAAATGTCACACTAGCTACAACGAGGAGAATCTTTATGCATATATCTTTATAATCAACACAGTTCTTTAGAACAAGAGAGACCAATAAAAGGGGGAATACAAGATTCCAGTTTCAGCCCCACTGATTGACATTACAAACTAGGTTTAAGTTATCTGGAGGCCTTTGTATGAGGACAGAGTTGCAGTCTTGACTCCCGGCGTAAGTGCTGACAGGGTACAGACATTACCTAAAAAGAAAGAAACTGCTACTTGGTGGGTACTTCTGGTGCTGGCATAGAGTGTCCAATACAGACAAAGATCAAAGTCCATACGGGTCTTCGTACATGCTGTGTGCTAGAGGCTACGGCAGATTCTGTTTTCTAAAGTAGGCAAAGCTCATAAATTGACCAATTCACACGGTGATTACGTGGTACAACGCATGCACTTGAACGGTACAGAGCGCTAGAAACAGGTTTTTTCAATCCTGACAAGGTCATTTTTACCTCAAAGGACTATTGTCCTTGCAGTAACATGCTCATTCCTTCAACAAATATTTATCCCAAATCACGTGCCATCTTAACCATCCCTTTCTCGGGAAGACCCACATGGGGAAACGGGTACAACGTATGCTACGAACCCACAGAGCATTGGTGGACAGCGATGCACAAGCCTAAGAACTGGAGTTAAGTGGCTTCTATCCCAATACCCACTTCCCTGAACCCAGACCCTCTGGAAGCTGGGAGCTGACTCAAGGCAGGAAAGAAGAGTTCTCTGTTCAAGTCAGACATCCCTCAAGGGGAGCGTGACTCACTTGGGATGAGGGAGGAGAAAAGAATATAAGGTGGAATCATTCTTATCTGTAAAGTTCAGCAGATGGAAGAAAATTATGTCATTTGCTTAACTTTGGAAAATGCAATGCGTCTTGTCCCCGGGGGTGTTGGGGGGAGGTATGCAAAGTAATCCCAACTCCCCACCTACACCCTTCCCAAGACACAGGCTGTGGGCGCGGTTGCCTTTTAAGAAGCTGCATGCTAACTTTGGATGGCACAGAATTCAAGCCCAAAACTGTAATAACTTATTAGTCATAGTTTCCGTCTTCAGATTCCATCTACAAAAGGGATAACTCCTCTCATTGTATATATCATTCTTGTGTTTCCTGTTTGAAAAAGCCCACAGGGCCACATTCTCTATTTTATTATTAAAAAAAAAAAAAAAATCTTAGTACCTCTCCTTGTAAAACCCTTCCTAAAACTACAGCTTTGGTGTCAGAATTAGCAGTTCAAATAGCTCAAATGAATATTGACTACATCAACAAGATGCGCGCAGGCCTGGCTAACATCTTCCAGAGAGAAGGATAAAGATACAGAGGCTATTCTTCTAATGATGGTATGAGAAGAGGATCGAGGAGGAAGCCTTTGTCCAGCCAAAGGGATGGCTACATGAAGCATTTTTTAAATGAACTACCTTTTCAAGTAAGGTCAGAGCTGGTTTTGTGAAATGCCATCATATGACTTTGTGTGCCATCGGGAGAAGAGTCCTTTGAGTCAGGAGGGAGAGCAGTGAATGGCTTCCCAGAACCTCTGCAGCCAATGCATCTGCGTACAAAGAGCATGCAATGCGCCTATTGCACTAGAGGGAATGCGGCTGAGTCGCATTGAGTACCAGGAGTATTTACCTTGAGTATCTGAAGTGCTACTTCACCTCTGTGTGGCTCAGAGTTCCCATCTGCATAGTAGAGATAACAGGTGCTGTCTCCGACCCACTGGGACCAGGGGAGGAGTGGGTGAGAGAGAGCTAGAAAGCACTGGGGCCTTCTCCAAGGAAAGGCAGTATTCAAGTACCAAAGTACTCTAACCTCCAAAAAGCACAAAATTCAAGTAACAGAGTTGTGGGTGCCATGATCTGGCTCTTGAGCAGAAGCCTCCGGCACCTGCTGTAGAGAGCTGGTAGATGAATGAGCAGCTTGATGGAGGGAGCTGGACAAGAGCCCATCGAGCCATCCCACCACGGAGGACCCAAACTCTCCTTCAAAGGAGAACATGAACCTCGTGCAAAGCTTAGTGGAATCAGCAAGCTGTTCAGAGCAACTGCTTAGTGCATATCCCATTTGTGTCCTCTGCATAAGACCTTCAAGTTGGTGATCAACCTAGATTTCAACAAAGAAAGGCTTTCTTCATTGTGCAGTGAAAGAAAGGCTATCTAGATTTTTCTCCTGCACTATAGCATAAGAATAAAAAAAAAGAAAAACTTTTGAGACTGGCTGAAAGAAATTCCTCAAGGAAATACACAAACATTGCTCCCAATAGGACATTAAGAGGGAAATAGGAACGATTTTTGCAACTAAGAAACTTACTTTCTCTTTAGTTTCTGTTCTAGCAAGCTAGTGTCTGCATGCTTGAGTTTAAAAACACCCAGAGAATTGGAAGGTATGGGGGAGAAAGGCCCTGAAGGCCCTCAGAACAGGAGGAAGGAAGAGGGGTTAACAGTCTACACACAAAGTCGTTTCTAAACAGCTCACAATGAAAAGCTGGGAAAACTTCACACTTTAAAGCCACATTATTTATTCTGCCACTGTATCGGTGATCAGTCGGTGGGAAGATATCCCTACTCTAGCTCCCATTATAAAAGTTCCAATTCCCACCGCTATGGGCTGTTGCTCATCTCTGAACCCATCTATTCATTTTCATCGGGCAGCTGAAGCTCTTTCGGGGCCAAGCAGCCGGATCCCTTCCAACCACCGTGGAGAGGTGCGTGTCCCTACGCAGTTTCTGAGACACGTCACCGTTTCTTAGTGCCGCTGTTTCCACCGCTGGACTTGCTGAAGCTCCTGCTCATGCGAGGAAAGTGCACGGTTGGGGTTCTTTCAGTAGGACCATAGAGTCCCAAATTCCTGGCAGTGGCTGACTTCCGCAGTGGCTTGACGCTGGGAAAGGGGCTGAAGATGGGCGCTTTGGGGTGGCTGCCTGGGGGAGACTTGCCGGTGGCCTTGCTTCCTCCGGGTGTATCTGGTGGCCCTGGGAAGGGCCTCAGGCAGGGCAGGTGCCCCTTGGGCTCAGTTTCAGCAGCAGCATCCCTAGGGTTCAGTTCCAAGGCTTCCAGCTTCACTTGGACATCAGACACATCGGCATCGGCCTCCCCAAGCCCCGGCTCCAGAGACTGCTCTTGCGGGGTCCTCCCGGCGCCGCCATTGGAGCCGCCGCCTTCCCTTCTCGCTGTCACCGAGCAACTGGAGGCAAAGGCTTCCGCAGCCCCGGGGTTGTGCGTCTTGCCATCGTTCTGCTCTTCTATCAGCCCAATAGTGTCCCCGCAGCCCAGCTGACTCCTGGTCCTCGTCATGTTCTTTTTGTGGACCCGGATGTGAGTTCGCCACGGAGAATTGAGCTTGGCCCTAAGGTCTTCATAAGGGACGGGAGAGACTTTGCCTCCTGCGTGACCAGGAATGTGGATGACGGCGTTCTTGGCAGCTCTGTTGGACAGTTTCATCTTCTTGCCTAAAAGAAGGTGGTTTATAACTGGAGAGTTGTTTACCTGAGACGGGAGAATGCTGGTCACTGGCCCTTTGTCTGAAAGAAATGTTGAAAGGTGGTGTGAAAGGTACCTCGAAGAAAGATGGACTTCATGGAACAGGAGATAGACAGAGGTTGGCCCCAGACCCCCTGCCCACATATTCCCCAGGTATCAGCAGAGTCATGTAACTGGAAGCAGCAGAAACTGAATTCCACCCCCAGAGCCTGTGATTCCTAATCCCTCTTTTGCAAAGAGTCTCCTCAAACCCCAGGCAGGGGCTGAGGATACAGAAATGAACAGATTCGAACCTCTCATAACTAATTAGAGTCCCTAACATTTTTCACAGAGAGCTTTTGTCTCTGAGAAGCAACCTCTGAGGTCTTGAATCTAGGAAATCTTTGAAGAGTTTTTTAAAATAATAAGTCAAACACTCTGACCATATGGATTCCCAGCTGTCAGCTTCTATGAAGCAGTAAAACAACACACTGCATATTATTAAGTGAGAGACAGTAGAATGAGAGAAGTGATAAGAAGGTGGTAAAAATGCAGTGAAATCACAGCTATCTGGTGTCTGGTACTAGGTAGGAAAAACCACTCCTGTGTCCTCAGTGGACTTTGAAAATAGGAAAACACCACAAGCTGTGTTCTCCTGGAAGGCACTGTTTATAGTAGTGTTGTCGTCCTCCTATGGCCATGACCATGCCCCTGTTTCTGATGGAGCTTCAACACTCATGCCCCCAGAGATGACAGCTGCAGGCAGAAGTAGCAGGGAGAAGGCCCTGCAGGGTTGGTCTGGGAAAAAGGGGGGTGGTGGCCACGCCCACAGCTTGCAAAAGTTCCCAGGCCAGGGATCAAACCCATGCCACAGCAGTAATCAGTCACTGCAGTGACAGTGGATCTTTAACCCGATGGCCACAAGGGAACTCTGGCCCTGCCATCTTTGTGTGAACAGCCTTCCTGTCAAGTGGCTGAACCTTCTAAGCTTCTCAACTGCTGTATTCTATCTACCTCTGGTCACAGTCCGATTTTCATTGCAACTTTGACCACTATTTCCTCTCTACTCTATGTCCTACTATGTTCCTTGGTTACTTTACTGTCCCTGTGACTGACCCATCCTCACAGTTCCTCAACCTGCCCAGGTCCATCCTCAACCTCATCGCCCATATCTGCCGTGCAGGAGAAATAGTTAACTCTCACATTCTTCTGACTTTTCTAGCTCTCAGATCCTTGATGTAACTGTACCTGGTACAGAATCATGGAGATCCCTTGATCCCTCACTCTTCTCATAACCTCTCACCATCTCTTCGGCTCCCTTACACCCCTGTCGGCTAGATGCCTGGCTGATCACCTGGACCACACCTCGCCAACAACCACACATTCCAGGCATCGCTACCCCTTTATCATACATGTCTGGCAAAACATCACTCTAGATCCACAATTCACATTCTCCTTTCCAAAACGAGAACTGGTAACAGCTGCTGGGGGTGGGGGGAATCACAGAGGCATGTGGATTGATATCCCTTCAATCTCATAACTTCCGATTTCAGTAGGTCTTCAGAGCCGCTGTACGAACTTTCTTTCCCTGGCCCATTGCTTTCAATGGCCTATCCAAATCTTCATGATTTCCTTGAAGCTCCTACCCAACCTTCAACTTACTCCCAAGCAAACAACATTTCCTCCAATTTCTTCATCAAAACAGGAGTTATCAGGTCTGAAAGGCTGTGACTTCCTGTCCTCCCTAATCCAGGAAGCTGCTACCTCAACCACCATCCTTACCACCTTCCTTTAAATCTCAGAACCTGAGAACGTCCACCTCTAGTTCAAGTTCGATTTTTCCAGCTGTACTGCCAATCCTATCCTATACCATTACCATCCCCCATAAAACTCTGCTACTCAAAGTGCAATCCCCACCCAGCAGCAGTGGCATCGCCTAAGGGCTTATTGGAAACGCATAATCTCAGCCACCAACCCCCTGCCTCACCAGCTACTGAAGCAGATTCTTCACTTTAACAGATCCCTAAGTGAAGCATATTCACACTCAAGTTTAAGAAGCACTGCTCCTGAACTTTGCCTTTGAGCAACAGTCTCCCCCTAAAAAGAACCATATAAACCATGATCTAGAGTAGGGGTCAGCAACCTTTTCCTTGCTGGACCAGACTGTAAATATTATAGCCTTTGTACTGTGAAAGCAGAGTCAGAGACAATATGTAGACAATTGGGCATGTCTGTGTTCCAATAAAACTTTGTTTATTTAAGAAAAAAAACAGGAAGTGAGCACAATTTGACCCCCAGACCATATTTTGCTGATCCTTGGCTAAAATACAGATGCTGGGCTGATTTAATACTCAGTGATGATTATTCACCATCCCACCCAAAGCTTCTACAAGAGGTTGAAAAAGAACAATATAAAGAATCAGAAGATGAGGGTTCTGGCCCTTGCCTGACTAGTCATTATAGCTATATTATCTTAGACATTTGCTAAGAATTCCTGAACCACCACTTCCTCATTTTTAAAAAGGGTATAAGAATAGCTGCTCTTGCCTTCCTCACAGATGTGCTTGAAGGACAAATGAGGACATGCTGTGCCAGTGTTTTGCAAATTAAAGTATTACAGTTGTTAGTTTCTTTTGTGATTGCTTCTTTAATAATTCAGGATAAAGTAAGGATCTTCAAGAAGTTGCCTACTCCTCCTCGATAACTGGAAAGTAAATTCAGTTTTTGTGCAAGATCAGTCACATGCTCATAGCCTTCTTAAAAACCTGTCAAATTTGTGCATTGCGTAATTCTGGACAGGCATCATTTTCACCAGGACTTCACTTAGAAGAGAAACCAATTCCCAAATCAGCATATATTAAACAATAAGGCAGATTGTTCATTGGGATTTTTGGAATTTAAAGAACAAAAGCAGCTTTGACAATCCTTGGAAAAGAGCATTTCCAACAGCAGCACAATTGTGTTCTTCTCAGCAGACTCCCAAGACACTACTGACCATCAGCGAGGCACAGTAATGGCTTTTTCCTTTTCCTCTGATCACATCTGTTATATACTACCTAAATGACTAGTGAATAGCTTAATTTGCCAGTGCGCAGGTGACTAAATTCTGCTTTCAAATGCCTGAAATTTAGGAGGCCATAGCTGCACAATGTCTCGAGTCCAAGGATTGCATTCATGGCGTTGCAGCATTCTAATCATTTGTAAACCCTTCTCCACAAGCACACATAGTAAACACAGGTTGAATACCATTAATTGCCTGGTCCTTGGGACCTAAAAAGAACCCACAGTCTTTTTCTTCTTTAAAGCCTGATAAGAAAAAAAAGAAAAAAGAAAAAAAAAAGATGGAGTTCCCATTGTGGCTCAGTGGGTTATGAAATGGACTGGTATCCTTGAGGATGGGGAGGGGGGGAGTCAATCCCTGACCTTGCTCAGTGGGTTAAGGATCCAGTGTTGCCACAAGCTGCAGTATAGGTTGCAGATGCGGCTCTGATCCTGCATTGCTGTGGCCAGTAGCTGCAGCTCTAATTCAACCCCTAGCCTGGGAACGTCCATATGCTGCAGGTGTGGCTCTAAAAAAAAATGAAGATGCTATTAACTCCTGCCAGCTGCGCTGGTAGATGCTGGGCCACAGGGAGTGGTAATTCCCAGGCCATCCCGGGACTACGTGGTCTTCCTTTCACAGTTGACACAGAGCTGAAATTGACTCAGTCAGAGTTCCCGTCTTGGCGCAGTGGAAACGAATCCAACTAGGAACCATGAGGTTGAGGGGTTCAATCCCTGGCCTTACTCAGTGGGTTAAAGATCCGGCGTTGCTGTGAGCTGAGGTGTAGGTCACAGATATGGCTCGGATCTGACGTGGCTGTGGCTGTGGTGTGGGCCAGCAACTGTAGCTCCGATTAGACCCTAGCCTGGGAACCTCCATATGCCATGGGTGTGGCCCTAAAAGGCAAAAAAAAAAAAGAAAGAAAGAAAGACAAACTGATTCAGTCAAAGAAATACATTACCTGCCCTGATATACACCTGATGAGCCTGCTGCTGCTGCTTCTTTTTAATCCGAGAATATTGCCGCTTCAGGGCGTTGATATCTGTGGTCATGCGTTCCATCATCATACTGTTAAATGCTGCGTGGTATTCACTTCGGCAGGAATTAATCGCTCCTGGACTCAACTCTGCAATGTTATTGGCTCTCAGACTCTGGTCCCCATTTGGTTCTGTATGACAGAGAAGAGACAAGGAGATGGTGTCTCCGGAGGAGAACAGGACTAACTGGGGACTGACCATACTATATAACCTGGGGTAGTATCTTAACTGCTGGGAAATTCTAAGCCACCAAAAAAACACACACACTAGAATTTGTCTAGTGCTTGTTTTTATTTGGTCCTGAAAATATTTCTGCATTTTCTTGTGTTACAACTTTTTTGGCCATGCCCATGGTATGCAGAAGTTCCCGAACCAGGGACTGAACCCTCACCACAAGAGTGACCCAAGTCACTGCAGCGACAAAGCCAGAACCTTAACCTGCTGAGCCACCAGGGAACTTCTTCTGTATTTTCTTACTAGCCTAAGTGTGATGTGAAATGAGTTGTGTGAGTTCATTGTTTGATTTTACTACCACTTTGTGCATCATATGGACATAAAACCAGCTGTTTCCAGATAGAAAAACTTTGCCATCTTCTAAAATTCCCTTAGAAAAACATAACTCTAGGTAACTCTAGATAGCTCAGCTCAGAGTTAAGATTTCCATATAACTGCATGAGGATTTGTAAGGGATTCATAGTTTGCAGCGTTGAGTCAAACATTAAAAGTGAGTTTTTCTTATGTTAAAAATAGCAAGATATTCTATAAGATTATTAAGACTTCAGATCACGTTATCACTAGAAAAAAATGTTTTTATTCATTTAACAAGAAGTTCCTGACTGTCTACTGTATGTGCTATGTCTGATGTGGTTTCTGCTCCTATGACTCCTACAACTCGTAGATTTGTCCCTTAAATAAAATTGAGTTTACATAAGAAAGAGAAATAGGTCCTGTGTGAGAGTACGCTCACAGCACAGGTGAAAAGGAGATGAAAACAAGGCTTTCCTGACACAATATGTAGGAGTTCTCCTGTGGTGCAGTGGGTTAAGGATCCCGCATTGTCAAGAGAATGGCCCTGGTTGCTGCTGCAGCACAGGTTCGATCCCTGGCCCAGGAACTTCCACATGCCACCAGCATGACCAAAAAAAAAAAAAAGAACAAAAACCCCACAATATGTAAAACCTGCCTTTAAAAAAAAAAAAGATTAAGATTTCAAGCATCCTACATCTCTTGAATGTGTTATTCAAATAAAGACTGAACATCTGATAAACTTACTTTCTTTTTTACTGAAAATACTTCTATAAGGAGAAGAAAATTAAAAGTGGAACTGCTAAGCTAAACTAAAGTAAAACCAACAAGGAAGACTAAGGATGAAACTCAAGAGAAAGTGATCCTACCATCTAAGAGCACATAACTGCACAGAAAGAATAACAGGGGAAAATAAATGGGACACAGACTTAGACTATAGAAATGTAGATTCAAAAGGGTTAAAGTACATATTGACCCCTGGCTAGAAGCCAAATGCTAAAATTCAGGCAACAAAAGGCAATACAAAATCAATAGGACTCTTGTTGAGTTCAGATTTTTTTTTTTTTTTTTTTTTGGCTTTTTAGGGCCGAATCCATGGCATATGGAGGTTCCCAGGCTAGGGGTCAAATTGGAGCCACAGCTGCAGGCCTATACCACAGCCACAGCAACAAGAGATCCAAGTCACATTTGCTACCTACACCACAGCTCACAGCAACACCAGATCCTTAACCCGCTGAGCGAGGCCAGGGATCGAACCTACAACCTCATGGTTCCTAGTCAGATTCATTTCCACTGAGCCACAATGGGAACTCCTGAGTTCAGATTTTTAAAGGCCGTTTGAAAACATGACGGGGGCGGGGTGCATATCAAGGACCTACACACAAAACAGCGTGAATCACACCTTAAGCAGGCTAACACTCAAAACAAGCTAAAGCTTGGAAAAAATAGTCAAAACTTCCATGACCAAAAAAAGAGAATAAACGAACTAACAAGAAGCCTTCTAAGCAAGAGCAAAAATGAGAAAACAGCCCCGTGACTTTGAGAAGGAAATATAAAATCAGCAGATAGAAAGAGAAGGCAGAGGTTAATAATAACATCATTATTTCCGTCTGTCTTCTTTCAGCAAGGAGGATGGTCTTCAGACTAGAAGAGGTAGAATAAATGTCCTAAAGGGAGAGCTGCCACTCAAGATAGGAAAGAACATAGTGGGAGAACCACAAACTGTTTCAGGAGAGTTCATTGCATAGATAACATTCAGACCCCAGGAAGTCTATTCTCGGTAAGAAAAAATATATATATCTAGCACAGCATTCAATACACAGGACCACTTTTTAAAGAGTGATACTACCAAACTGCAGGACATTTAAAGTTGAACTTACAGAATATTAAAAGTTCTGGAAGGCAGGAGTTCCCTTCATGGCTAAGTAGTTAACAAACCTGACTAGGATCCATGATCCCTGGCCTCGCTTGGTGGGCTGGGATTTTGGCATTGCCATGAGCTGTGGTGTAGGTTGCAGACGCAGCTAGGATCCCGCATTGCTGTGGCTGTGGTGTAGGCTGGCAGCTCTAGGTCCAATTCGACCCCTAGTCTGGGAACTTCCACATATGGCAGGTGTGGTCCTAAAGAGCCCCTCCCCCCCAAAAAAATTTTTTTTAAAGTTCTGGAAGGCATATTTTAAGAAATTCTGGGAGTTCCCATTGTGGTGCAGTGGAAACAAATCCAACCAGAAACCATGAGGTTGCGGGTTCAATCCCTGGCCTCGCTCAGTGGGTTGAGGATCTGGTGTTGTCGTGAGCTGCGGTGTGGGTCGAAGACGTGACTCGGATCTGGCGCTGCTGTGGTTCTGGTGTAGGCCTGCGGCTACAGCTCCAATTAGACTGCTAGCCTGGGAACCTCCATATGCCACGGGTGTGGCCCTAAAAAGGACAAAAAAAGACAAAGAAAAAAGAAATTGTGAACTTGGACCATGGAAAAAGCTTCAGGGGACGTGATGGCTGTCCTCAGGACTTGAAGAGACATCCAGCAGAGGAAAGGAGTAGACTTGATCTATTTTGTTCTGAAGAGAAGAACTATTACTAGAACTGGTACGTGGAGGTTATCTCCTCAAAGCTAGAAACCATGGGCTAAGCAGAGGAAAGTAGCAGAACGTCTCATGCGATCCTGGGTGTCTGGTCACTGAAATTTAAGAAGAGGTTGCCTTAGTGTTTTAGCTTTAGAGGGTATTTCTATAGTGCAAAAGAAGCCAGTCTATAAAGCATTCAATTAAATTCAAATAGAATGTGGCAAGTATCTATTATACGCCAGGCTCTGCGCTAAGGAACTGAGCATACCAAGGTGAGTCAGGTGAGTGGGAGGCAAAAATGGTCATAAAGAAAAAAATATGTATTATGCATGCAACACAGAACAGAGAGCCTCACCTAATGAAATAAGAAAGAAGATACTTTTAATAAAGACCTTTAATAGTGGTAATCAGATTGAGAAACAACAGGCATTTATAGGACACAATAATAGTAATACCCTTGCTACAGTGAACCAACACATTGTGATCATCGAAACAGGTGCCACTTCCTTACCTTTAACCTGCTTTTGGTACTTCTGCAGTTCAGGTGCCAGGAGCCCACTGAAAGGTCCGAGACACCCCACTGCATTAGCAATGGCATCTTCATCGTCTGGGTCATTCTCCTCATCGCTGTCTCTAACCTTACTGTGTCGTCTTGAAAAACATAAAAAAAGAAGGAATATTGAAAAAAAAATAGTGGTATTGTTTTAAAATAAGTAGTACAGGAGTTCCCGTTGTGGCGAAGCGGTTAACGAATATGACTAGGAACCATGAGGTTGCAGGTTCGATCCCTGGCCTCAATCAGCGGGTTAAGGATCCGGCGTTGCCATGAGCTGTGGTGTGGGTCGCAGACGCGGCTTGGATCCTGCATGGCTGTGGCTCTGGCGTAGGCTGGTGGCTACAGCTCCAATTGGACCCCTAGCCTGGGAACCTCCATGTGCCGTGACAAAGGCCCAAGAAATGGCAAAAAGACAAAAAAATAAATAAATAAAATAAGTAGTACAGTCACATGATTTAAATGACATATGTAATTTATATAGAACAATATATATAATTTATAGAGAGAGAGATAAAGTCCATCTCCATCCCTCTCTACTTCTTTGCTGTTCTTGCCCTCACCTAATTCCAAGAGATGACCGCTATTTCTAGTTTCAGACATATTCTTCAGCTTCCTGATCAGTTAGATAAGCAAATATGACTATATAGCCTTTCTCCTTTTTTTTGGAAGTATTAGCTTAAAATGTATGAATACACTCTTTTACACCTTGCTTTTTATTCACCTAGGAAAAAACTTCTCTCCATATTCATACCCAGAGCTTCTTCCACGTCCTTTTTTTTTCACAGCTGTACTGTATTGTATGTATATATTATTGCATGCATGCATGTATTGTACGTGCATTATCATATGTATGTATGTACTCTATTATATGTATGTGGCCCATGTAATGGAACCAGGTTGCTAATGATGCACACTTGAGCAGTTTCTCATATTACACAATTATATACAATGCTGCAATGAATACACTTATACATACTATTTTGCATGTGTGCAAACATTTTTGTGGGATAATTTAGAAAGGTAGAATTGTTGGGTAAAAGGATAAATGTGTTAGTAATTTGGGGAAGTACTTCAAATCCTATGGCAATTAACTTCTCACCAGCAATGTGTAAGAGCATCTGTTTCCCTATAGCCATGTCAACAGCACATTAATCTTTTGAATTTTGATCAATCTGATAGGTGAAAAAAATAGAATCTCAATCTCACTGTAAGCTGCATTTCTCTTAGTCCTAATGATACTGCCTTTCATGTAAACTGCCTATTCCTATCCTTTTATCATATTTCAATTGGGTGGTCATTTTATTATAGACGTCTTTGAACTTTATGTATGAGAGAAATCAGTTACAAATGTTTTTCCACAAATATTTTTAGGTCTGCTTATGGAGGTTTTCTTTTGCTCTGTTTTGGTTTTAGCCATGCAGGGAAAGTATTTTCAAAGCGCTTAATTTTTTTTCCTTTATTGTTTTTTGAGTCAGTTATTAAAACCTTTCCAATTCCAAAAAACTAAAGACATCCTTCCGTATTTCTTTCTGCTAATTGTATTATTTCATTTTTTTCCCATTTAACTCTTTTGTCTACATTTATCCGGATATAAAGTAGTGTAAAGTAGGATTCTAATTTTACTTCTTTCCAGGGTGGGTCTCATTGGCCCAGTACCATTTACTAAGTAGTGTATCTTTTTCACTGTAGATGTGGAATCCCACATTTTCATATACTAAATTCCTATGTATGTATATTTGTCAACTTCTGGAGTTTACAGTATTTTAAAGTAGCCGATCTGTCCCTTCAGGCACCAGCTCTACACTTTTTTAATTACTGAGCTTTTTAATATTTGATATTTTTAAATAAGCTGTAGGGTTGCTAACCATCCCTTCAGTTTATATTTCAACCTTCTTCGGAAAGCACACTTTCAAAAAATCTCCCTCTGAAATTTAAGTCAAAACCTCTGGGAAAGAGATATTCTGATTTTCAGCACCAAATGACTTGGAGTGTATTTCTGGGGCTTCACGAATATTAAGCTACAATAACAAACTAACGTATTGAGGCTTCCATCATGAAAACAACCAAGAAAAAAAAAAAAAATTCTTACCCAGAAACTGAGGTGGGTTTAACTGCGGCTGGGAATGGCGTAATGTTGTAAGTATATTTTTCCCTCAGCTCGGCCAGTTGCGGGAAAGGGAATGGAGCCATAGAGTAAACCGTCTGAAAAACAAGAACAAAAATGCCCAGTCTGAAAGGGTGGCCTCACCTAGCTCTTAGCAATCCCACAAAGACATTCAAGTTTTATGACTTGGGTGTGAAGAGGCAGATTCTGCTCCTTCCATGTAGGTGGAGAGGTTTCACTTTAACATTGTTTTAGAGTCAAAAGCCTACTGATAAAACAACCGTGAGTCCTGAAGTCAATCCAGCTGCAACTGGGAGCTCCAACTGGTGAACATGGGGGCGGGGGGGGGGGGGGGGGGGGGGGGAGAGGAGGCGGCAAATGGGGGCAGTGTGACATCTTCCTGCTCATTTGATAGGTGGGTGATTTCAGAAATTACTTCCTTCACAAAGAACCCATCAATCTTCTTCATAGGTACGGCTCGTTTTTCAAAGCTTCCTGATGATTTTTATAGACATTAAATGTCAGCCTTCCAGATAAAATTAAGTCTAGGGGATGATCTTGTGATCACCTGCAAGCCTTCTCCAAAGACATCACCTTTTCAAATGTCTGTGGATGGGTTCTCGGTGAAAATTGCTAACTGCTATTTTTAGAGGGAAAAAAAAAGGAAAAAGTTGACAGGGTGTAAAGCATAGGCTGTTAGAAATCTATAAATAAAAATGGGAAAAGCACCTGTGCCTCCTCCAGAATTTCAAGATTATATATCATTCTACCAGCTGGAGGGAAATCATCTTGCTTGTTCTTTCAATTTTATTAAAAATTGCTCTAAACATATTTCTGCAATCATTCAGCTCGTATTCACCAGAAAATGTATACTAATCACACCACCTTTCATTTTTTTTCCAGAAAGCCACTCAAATTTTCTGATGACACTTTTCTAGGAAAATATTTTGAAGGGGTATTTTTTATTTCAGCTGGTTTATTTTTCTGAAGGCTTAAGAGACGTCTAGTATCTGCACAGGTAGGAAAAGGAGGGATGAAAGGGCTTCCTGGTGCTGCAGCCTCACCCCACAGCTCAGAGCCACCACCAGGACAGCCCACAGGAACTATGATTCTAAACATCCTCCCCAAACCCTGCGGCGTCCACTTACACCCTAGTGTAACATCCCAAGATTCTGAACGACGAAGTGTTGGCTAAAATTCCTTCCATGTGATTCTCCATTAATTATTACAAAAAGTTACGTAGCTTTTAGGGACCACAAACACCATCTCTAAGTTGTCTTATCGCATACATCCTTGATGACAGATGGTCCTCAACTTACAATGGTTCAACTTAAATGATTTTTCTGGAGTTCCCGTCGTGGCACGGTGGTTAATGAATCCGACTAGGAACCATGAGGTTGCGGGTTTGATCCCTGGCCTTGCTCAGTGGGTTAACCATCTGGCATTGCTATGAGCTGTAGTGTAGGTCGAGGACGCAGCTCGGATCCCGCGTTACTGTGGCTCTGGTGTAGGCTGGTGGCCACAGCTCCGATTGGACCCCTAGCCTGGGAAACTCCACATGCAGCAGGAGTGGCCCTAGAAAAAGACAAAAAAAAAAAAGATTTTTCGACTCGACAGTGGTGCAAAAGTGATACATGTTCAGCAGAAACTGTCCTTTGAATTTTGAATGTGGACTTTTCCTGGGATAAGAGGATACCCAAGATCCTCCCCTGATGCTGAAAAGGAGCAGCAGCCACCACTCCCGGGCAGTGACATGATCAAATGATTACAACTGTTCTGTACCTGGACAACCAGTTTGGTTTTCATGGACAGGTCAGTATTCAATAAATTACATGAGATAGTCAACACTTCAATATAAAATAGGCTCCATGTTAGGTGGTTTTGCCCAACTGCAGGCTAACGTAAGTGTTCTGGGCATGTTTAAGGTAGGCTAGGCTGAGCTGTGATGTTTGGTAGGTCAGGTGTATTAAACACACTTTCAACTTAAGATGGGTTTATCCGGATGTGACCTCAGCGTAAGTCCAGGAAGATCCGTGTACCCAAGAGGCCAAGAAGAAGTACGAATTTACTAACAGTTAGCTGTTCCCCCTGGAAAGAGGCAGAAGGCACCTGTAATTCCCACTAGTCTGGAGTGTGAGATTAAGCTGCTTCCTAGCCTCTCTGGGTCTCCTTTTTTTTTTTTTTCCTTCACTTTTTAGGGCCACACCCACGGCATTTGGAGGTTCCCAGGCTAGGGGTCTAATTAGAGCTAGCTGCCGGCCTACACCACACCCACGGCAGCATCAGATCCAAGCCCCATCTGCAACCTACACCACAGCTCATGGCAACACTGGATCGCCAGATCATTAACCCACTGAGCGAGGCCAGGGATCCAACTCACAATCTCATAGTTCCTAGTTGGATTCATTTCCACTGCGCCGCGACAGGAACTCATCTGTCCTCCTTTTCATATGAAAAAGGAAAGCCTGAAACTCCAGATGGTGATTACCTCTGAGAGGGGAGGGGTGGTGGGGTCAGAGAGAAGTGTATGAGGGTGTCCACCTGCCTGTTTAATGTTTTATTTCTTGAGTTGGGTCATGGGTAAATTTTGTTACATTTTTTTTTTTTTTTGTCTTTTTGCTATTTCTTTGGGCCGCTCCCGAGGCATATGGAGGTTCCCAGGCTAGGGGTCGAATCGGAGCTGTAGCCACCGGCCTACACCAGAGCCACAGCAACCACAGCAACTCGGGATCCGAGTCGCGTCTGTAATGTACACCACAGCTCACAGCAACGCCAGATCCTTAACCCACTGAGCAAGGCCAGGGATCGAACCCGCAACCTCATGGTTCCTAGTCGGATTCGTCAACCACTGCGCCACGACGGGAACTCCTGTTACATTATTTTAATACATTTTGTATCCCTGAAATACTTCATACAGTTTCATTAGTAACAATGGATGGCATAAACGCTCACCTTCTCTGACCCCACAAAAGTTGCCTATAGCTCATGGCCCAAGAAGATGTTTCATTACCAGCATAGAATTCTTCCCTCCTGCTCTTGCGATGTGTCTTAGCTCCACATACCCTTCTGTGGGAAATGGAGAGATGTGAAATCCTCTCTTCAGCACCCTAACTTTGGGTCCTGAGCAGGGCACCTCTGCTTGGGCCTCAGTACAGCAGCACCAGTCTCTGAAACCTCAAACGGGATCACACTGCTGGGCCAAGAGTCAGCCTACTCCTCACCCGTGAGACTTTTCTTCCTTAACAATTTATAAACTTGATTCAGATCAGAAGAAACCCAAACCCGATGCAATGAATAGCATGGTGACCACAGTCAATGATACTGTCTTGTGTGTTTGAAAGTTGCTAAGAGAGTAGATCTTAAAAGTTCTTATCGCAAGAAAAAAAAATTTTTAATTTGTAACTACGGGAGTTCCCACTGGGGCACAACAGTATTGGCGGCATCTTTGCAGCGCCAAGAGGCAGGCTTTGATCCCCAGCCTGGTACAGTGGGTTAAAAGACCCCACTGTTGCCGCAGCTGCAGCGTAGGTTGCAACTGCAGCTCAGATCTGATCCCTGACCTGGGAACTCCATATGCCATGGGGCGGCCAAAAAAAAAAAAAATTGTAACTGCGTATAGTGATGGATGTTGGCTAGACTCTTTGCGATCATTTCACAATATATGCGAATATCAAATCGTTATGCTGTACACCTGAAACTAATATAATGTTATGTGTTGATCATATCTCAATGAAAATAAAGAAACCCATACCATTTGGGTTTCAAATTTAAAAGATGAAGTTACTAATGCTAGGAATTTCAAAATTCTCTACACACGAAGCAAGATGGCTCATTGGAGAAAATTAGTACGATGAATAGCTGAAGATTCACTTGTGTTTTATTCTTTCCAGCTTTATTAAAATTTCTCAGGAAACTCCCCTGGCCAGCCTCATGAAGGAAGAGTATAAGAAAAGAAAGGGGGAGTTCCCATCATGGCTCAGTGGTTAACAAACCCAACTATTATCCATGAGGACTCGGCCCCACTCAGTGGGTTAAGGATCCAGTGTGGCCATTAACTGTGGTATAGGTTGCAGACACAGCCCGGATCCAGCGTTGCTGCGGCTGTAGCATAGGCTGGCAGCTACAGCTCCAATTAGACCCCTAGCCTGGGAACTTACATATGCCTAGGGTGCCTAAAAAGCCTTTAAAAAAAAAAAAAGAAGAAGAAGAAGAAGAAAAGAAACAGAAGTACATTTTGCCCCTACTCTGTCCCATCCTGCCCCAGGGTAAATGGTCTGGGCTCTTACTAAGCTCCCTCAAGGCTCACTCAGCTAAAGACACTGGACACAAAAGAACCCAGGCTCCACTGACCTTTCATTCTCTATTTCCAGTCTTCCTTTATCATTTATTTTTAGTTAGTCCCTCAAAGAATAAATTGGTCTTCTTGAAACAAATTTGTTTATAGAACTTCACATATATTCACTCACTTATTTAAAGGTGTCAGCGGGCATATTTATCCCATGAAGATACACCATACACCACGACAGTTCTCAGGGTACCTGAGAAGCTCCAGGTTTCAATTGCATAAATCAGGGATTTACAACAGATTCCAAGAAAGGAATTTTAACTACTCACTTTAGAGCCAAAGTATATATATAGCACACTCAAAGTATCTTAGGGTTAGAAAGGAATTTAGACACAATTTAGTTCAACCTCCCTCCCAGGCCGGAGTTCCCTCTAAAGCATTTCCAACAGATGGTCATAAAGGCTCTGCTTAAACAGAATTACAGGTGCACACAATTTTGCAAGGCAGACTATTTCATTTTTGACAGCACGAATTCATCAAACAATATCCTTCTATTGGACAAGCATCCTCAACCATGTAATTTCCACTCCATCACTGATAGAAAAAAAGAGAACAGTCCAAAGGCAGATGCTGCTTCATGGCAGAGCTCTCCTCAGGGAACAGTCAATTATTGATAACCACTTTAGCTTAGGTTTTTCCAAGCACCTAAAACCTGTCTATTAATTGCAACTAACTTTTGTCTATATTACATTCAACCCTTCTCTTTATTGCCCTCAAAGAATTCATGAGAGACTTTGTCAAAAAGTCTTACTGAAGTCCATATACACTATTTCATCAGCATTCTTCCAATCTCTTTTTCTAACACTATCCTTTTTTTTAAAAAAAATGGCCACTGCTAATAAAATAAAAGAGCGATGTGATTTATTGGGTGGAAAACCCAGTACACCATTTTGCATGTGGCACCGAGAACTAAAAAAAAAAAAAAAAATAGGGAAGACCAAACAGGGTGAATCCTTTCATCTCTTCAATTCAAAAATAAAGACCTTCTCTGCCATCCACATTTTTCATCTGGAGTCATTTCAGTTTTGCTGACAGATTTAGGATCCATTGTAATTGGATTACAGCCATTGAATTAAGTTTTTAAGAGTGAATACTGAAAAGAGAGGGGCTTGAAATCATATTCAGCATTTCTCTCCTTAATACTCTATCATGTCAGGAAAAATCAACCAGTCTATTTACTGCCCAAACTACCAACACACATTTAAACAGACATTTATATTTAGGTACTGCTGAAAAGGAATTGTATTTCTCTTTTTCAGTACAGACATGCTTTACAAGAAACACGAAAACATAAGTTGTACAAAACTGGGCTCAGTTCATCTTCACCAGATGTTTTCCTCCGCAGGAGAAATGCTACTAAAATAGAATCTAATCATTCAAGCCACAGCCTACGTTTTTCCTTCTAGGATTCTCTCAGAGCAGAGTACGGGGGCGGGGGGGGGGGTTCTTTTTTTTTCCTAATCCCTAAGATTGGAAATTCCTAGAGGACAAGGACGGCATATCTCAACATATCTATTAGTTCTGGCAATGTTTAAACTTTCAGTGAGATAAAATGATGCTCTTGCTTCTAAAGGGGATTTCATCTTTTAGAAAGCCATGTTTTGAGTAAGGTGGAAGCTCTGTGCTGGGTGGTGGGGAAAAGCACTAGGCCAGATAACGAGCTTGGGTCCCAGTTCTGGGTCTGTCTCTAGACGACCTAGGAATTTGGCAAGATGCTCTCCTCTGTGCCTTAGCTTCCTCTCTGTAAAGGGACAGAGTGAGGTGAGTAGACCTTCAAGCTTCTTCAAACCAGTGTTTCCCTAAGTGTTATCTCAAAGCCATTTGCATCAGAACCACCTGTGGGCCAAATACCTGGCTTTTAATACATTCCTGAGATGCTGCAAATACACTGTCAAGGTTGACAGTGTATTTGCAGCCAAGTGTATTCTTAGCACTATGTTAGGTGTTATGGGGAATACAGGGTAATAATACAGAGCCCCTATATTTCATTAGAGATAAGAGTAACATATTTGAAAAAAAAAAATACCAACCGTATAAAACAACTTTTAACACGCATTATGTCAGTTGTTGGAAATCTTGAGTTCTGAAGGAGTCGGGAGGCGGCAGCATAGATAACAGGGGCTGGGGGGCAGGAGGGCGACAAGACTGGGTGGGACCCAGTGGGCAGAAAGGATTTTGACAGAGAAGGTGTCAGAGGGTACCACAATCCCCATCATAGGGATGGGTCCAGACCACAGGGGGCTGGGCGGGGACAGAGCTATGGCAGAGCAGTAGGTTCTGGCTATGAGGCACTGGGGAGTCCCTCTGGATCAGTTAGGAAAGGGGCAGCCGAAGAAAACCTCCACTGCAACCAGTGACGACCAGCCCACTTTCCTCGCCCCATAAACTAGCCCTCTTCTTCCTAAGCCAGAAACTTATGGCTGCCCTTGTCTCCCCCTTTTCTTTCTCCCGCAACCCACGTCCATTACCATGGCCAAGCCTGGTCACTTCACCTCAGTACTACCTCTGTTCCCTTCATTCTTCTACCCTTCACTCCTCCTCAAAGGCCTCCTGCTATCAGGCGTGACTCCTTCAGGCCCACCCTTCACAGAGCTTCCCCGTAGCTGACATTAGACACTATTGAGACCATTTCCCTCCTCTTCTTAAGACCTCTCAGACCCACGGCTCTTCTTCTTCCCTTTCCAGAGGCCACACAGAAGCCCAAGAACTCCAGCAAGCATAACCTCACCACCATTGCCCTGAAGGTCAAGTCCACACTCTTTTGTGTGTGTGTGTGTGTGTGTCTTTTTGCCTTTTTAGGGCCACATCCAAGGCATATGGAGTTCCCAAGCTAGGGGTCTAATCAGAGCTGTAGCCATCAGCCTACACTAGAGCCACAGCAACATAGGATCTGAGCCACATCTGCACCACAGCTCACGCCAACGCTGGATCCTTAACCCACTGAGCAAGGCCAGGGATCGAACCCGCAACCTTATGGTTCCTAGTCAGATTCATGTCCACTGTGCCACGACAGGAGCTCCTAAGTCCACACTCTTTACCATGGGTTATGGTCTTCCCTCTCTACCAAAGTCATTGTAGCTTCCTACCCAACCATGAAGGCTTTCACTGCTGATGCCTGGGCTCATGCTGCCCCCTCACGAACTGCCTCTCTGCTCTGCACCGCTGCTTCCAACACCTACAAACATGTCCTCACACGGGAATGCACCCACGCATACATACACCCATGCATATACACACACACACACACACACACACACACAGCCTGACCTACTCCTATTCATCTTTAAAGGGAAAACCAGACATTAATTCCCTCAAGGAAATCTTCTGACAGAGAGAAGATTTATGCTCAATAAATATTTGGCGACGTTAATACAGGGCTTAGAAAACTTGGCCGAAGCATTTTATTTACTGCAGTTAATGACGAAGAAGCATGGAAGGTCTCAGGAAGAACCACACAATGACCACATGCAGTAAGTGTGGACAATTACTCTGGCAGCAAAATGCGGACTGTATTAGCACAGAGGACCCAGGGAGGAGGGCCATCATCTGTGAGTGTGGTTTCATTCGGCAGAAGTTTATTGAGAAAGAGAAGGCAGAAAGGTAGTCGAGGGCTCTCTATCGGCGTTTGCGTAATGAATTGCCAGATGTCTCGTGCAGTGCTAGCAAAAGGCAAACTGCTTCATGTTACAAGCAAAGCACAGTCCCCGTCCTCAAGGAACTGAACGTATCACTGGGAAAATGAGACAGAGCCTCAGATCAAGGGAGAATGTGATGAAGGCTCACGGGATTTACACGGAAAAGGTCGTGGTGAGTCAAGGACAGAGAGGCTTTGAGTTGAAATGATCACGATGTGTTTCCCGAAGCAGGTGGCATCTGAATGGGGACTTTCCCAGGGAGGCAGGCCTGAAACACGTGAGGGGAGAAGAAAGAGACTGAACAGAGAGCAGAGGTACAGAGGAGGCACAGTCCCAGGCATTTCTGTGAGCACGGCCATCAGGGTGACTTCACTAGAGTAGGTCAAGGGTGCGAAAGGGAGGAATGAGAACCATGACTGAGAAGACCTGTCAACGCCAGACAGTCCGCGGCACGGGATGATACACTGAGAAGCCCAGGCTCCGCGAGGCAGGCAGTGAGTTGTCAGTCCCTCAAGTTTCATGAGTGAGGGAGAAATGGATGAGTTCTCAGAGTCCAGCTTCGGGCACATGAAACAGGCAGTTCTGTAGGATGTAAAAGATCTCATACGTGGAAAACGCCAAGCGTGGCGTTGCTGTTGTGGCTCAGCAGCTTAAGAGCCCGACATGGTGTCCTGAGGATGCGGGTTCTGTCTCTGGCCTCGCTTAGTGAGCTAAGGATCTGGCGTTGCCTTGAGCTCTGGCACAGGTCGCAGATGTGGCTCGGATCTGGTGTGGCTGTGGTGTAGACTGCAGCTGCAGCTCTCAGTTAACCCCTAGCCTGGGAACCTCCATATGCTGCAGGTGCAGCCATAAAAAGGAAAAGAGAGGAGTTCCCGTCGTGGCGCAGTGGTTAACGAATCCGACCAGGAACCATGAGGTTGCGGGTTCGGTCCCTGCCCTTGCTCAGTGGGTTAACGATCCGGCCTTGCCGTGAGCTGTGGTGTAGGTTGCAGACACGGCTCGGATCCTGCGTTGCTGTGGCTCTGGCGTAGGCCGGTGGCTACAGCTCCGATTCAACCCCTAGCCTGGGAATCTCCATATGCCGCGGGAGCGGCCCAAGAAATTGCAACAACAACAACAACAGACAAAAGACAAAAAGACAAAAAAAAAGGAAAAGAGAAAACACTAAGTGTGGACCTTGCACAGAGAACCACGTTCAATAACAACGCACTTCCCTCCGAGAAAAAATGAGTGAGGAAGCTGTGGCCCAGATGTGTGAGAGGAGTTGGAATCAGAGCACAGATGTCAGGAGCAGAGAGAGCACATCCTTCCGAGACAGGAAGGAAGGAATTTAAAAAAGAAGAGATGAGAATGCAAAGAAAAGTTGAAATGAAAAATATCAATTGGAGTTTCTGCTGTGGTACCGCAGGTTAAGGACCTGGCATTGCCACAGTTATGGTGTAGGTGGCAGCCACAACTGGGGTTCAATCCCTGGCTCAGGAACTTCCATATGCCACAAGTGTGGCGCACACACACACACATGAAAAAAAGTGTGTGTGTGTGTGTGTGTGTGTGTATCCAAATGTTCAGGGAAGTTGTGTCAGGTGGCATATGGAAGTTCCTGGGCCAGTATTTTCAATGAATTGTGTAGCTGTTTGCTAAAAGTGGGGGATTCTGAGATGGAGCTGGGGGTGCCAGGAAAGGAGCAAAGGAATGGAACCTCTTCACTTCTCAAGTCCTAAATCAGGGCCTGAGACTTTGTTGTCTAACTGGGGGCCCAGCACCCAGAAGTGACCTCAGGCATGGAATCCAACATGAAAGCTAAAACCAAGAAAACAGAGAGATAAGCCCCAGGGAAAGGAGGAATGAAGGCCCAAGGACAACCTTGGACAAGACACACTGCTGGTCTGTGAGCAGGAGGAAGGAGAACCAGGAAGAGAAGCGGCAGTCAGAAGCACAGGAGGAGAGTGAGAGGAAAAACGCCTTATAGAATCTAATGGAAGAGAGAGAGTTAACAAATCAGCTGTCTCTTCTACATCCACTGCCAATTTTAATGATTTGGTGAACATGAGGTTGAGATACAGTAACATACCAGAAAATAACAAAACCCTCAAGTCTTCACTTATGATCCATATGTAATAATATGAGTTGAAAATGTGGGCAAAACAAATAAGCCAAAGTGCTGATGAGAATGATTTCCCTTTTAAAAGAATGTGTGTGTGTGTGTGTGTGTGTGTGTGTGTGTGTGTGTGTAAAACACAGCTTATACGTGGCACATAAATAATAGACAGCATACACACACACACACACACACCTCTATATGTATGACTGGGTCACTTGACTGTACAGCAGAAATTGACAGGACACCGTGAATCAAATACAATTTAGAAAAAGAATAATCTCCTTTTTACCCTCAACAATCCCTTCCCCAAAATAATTATTTCACCCCATAAGTCTCCCTTTAAGGCTAAAGTATCAGATTCAGGATAAGCACTTCATGAATGGTGGTGAGACGGGGGAGGTGTGCTGATAGTTTTTTTGTTTCTTTTGGTTTATTTTTGTGTGATACTTTATGATTCTTAAGAACACAGCTGGAATGAAAGCTGTAACAAATATCCATTATGCATTTCTTCCCTACCTTGTGATGCACATTTTTATCAAATTATATATAGACTCTTGGTCCCTTGAAAACCTAAATCTGAGGACTGGACAAAAACATTTCTCAAGACCGCTGCCCTGGCACTGCTTGCTCCCACGGTACTGGGTTCCCCCGAGCAGGCAGGGTATGTTACCCACTCACCTGCATGAGTTCATGGCTTTCCAGAAGATCATTCTCCAGCATCTCCTGAGTAAGGCGCCCCATGGTGCTGTAGAATTCATCTGCTGTTTCACAACATTCTATCTGCCTGAAGAGAGAAAGGACAGAAAAAGGAATTGTTTAGGACACCTACGCTGTCTGTTATATATGTGCCGCAGGCACAAGCTGCATTTTTCTCTTGCCTTCAAATCAACCAAATTAGCAATCAACTAAAATAAAAATCCAGAGTTCCCATTATGGCTCAGTAGAAACAAACCCACCTACTATCCATGAAGATGTGGGTTCAATCCCTGGCCTCACTCAGTGGGTTAAGGATCCAGCATTACCACAAGCTGCAGTGTAGGTTGCAGACGTGGCTTGGATTCCAGCATGGAGGCTTGGATCCAGCGTTGCTGTGGCTGTGGTGTAGGCCGGAAGCTGTAGCTCTGATTCAACCCCTAGGCTGGGAACTTCCATATGCCACACCTGCAGCCCCAAAAAGTAAAAAAAAAAAAAAAAGAAAATCCTAGGCTACACTCACAGTACAGCCTGTTGTAGGCAGAGGAAATATTAAAAAAAAAAAAATACGAAGGGCAACGTAGAGGTACTTAATTTCAGGTTGAGTTCCTGTCTTTGCTATACTGCTCCCCAGACTCAGCCCCATCTGTGGCATCTTTAATGTTTCCAAGTGACACAATCTACACATCAGAACATCCATCACTGATGATAAATAATAACTAGGAAATTGGGTACCAAGAACAATGGTCCCCTGCAAGGAATCTGGTGCTCTTGATCTGGAAACTGCAGTATCCTCAATAGACTGAAACCAAACCATGGTAGAATTGAAAGATGGAAAATACAAGAACTTTATCTGCATGTCGCACCAGTTCACAGGATATTTTCACAGTAGTTTTATCAGCCCTTCTCGGGACACTGCTGCAAGGTGGCGATTACACTCTGTTTCTTGCATTTGGTTCAACGTGTAAATAAAGAATCTGTCACTTGCCATCCTGTGAGATAGGTGAGACTTTAATCCTTCTTCTGGAGGGGAGGGCAAAAGGAATAATCCAAAGCAAAGAGCACTGTGGACTTGTTTTATCTATTACAGCATTCTTCATATAGGCCAAATATGTGAATATATAATATATATAACTCTCTTTGCCCACCATTAAGACATACTCTGGCATCTGCCAGTGTTGGGAGATTTCCACAGAGCTGTCCAAAAAAATATACGATAACAGGAAACCTTTAGGCTCCGCAGTGCTGTTCAAATCTCACTGCCACAATCATGTAAATAAATAAGTGAAATGAACTGTTGAAGTGTTATTTCGAAAAGAGAAGCATGTGGGTATACATGAAAAAGTGATTACGTTGACCCTGCGGTGAAGGGTGAGGAAGAGAAATAATGCTTAGGGAAGTTTGGAAAAATGTTCTACAAGTCGACAAAGAAGAAAAGGGATTCCTAAGATGTGGATCCAAGAGACAGCAGACCTCACCGGGGGAACTGCGTGTAGGTCCACAGACCAGGGCAGGGGAGCTGGCGAGAGTGGAGGGTAGAGAGATGCAGACAGCAGATCGCAAAGGCCTCACTGAGCCCCCTCAGGACAGGAGTCCCTGAACAGCCTTTAGTAGGGAGAGTGGAAATAGCCGCGCCCTTGGCAAGGGCACGCTGGAAGTGGCATGGCAAGTGTGGGATACAATGCAGAGGCCAGAAAGGACAGTGCCAGGCAGGGGGCAATGAGGGAGGGGGCTGAGGCAGCCAGATCAGAGAGGAAAGGCCACGTGCAAGAGACGCCAGTGGGGCTGAGCTGATGGTCTACAGCCTACGTGTTCCGCAAGTACCCTTGGTGTGTACAGAGAGGAAATTTCACATTGCAGAAGCAAAGTGAAGGGAGGGGGCCCCTGGATAACCAGGTGGAAGGCCCCTATGTTACTCAGGTACACATAACCTGGAGATCACCTGTATGCTGTTTATGATTTTTCCAGTGGAAAGTCTGTGGGGAAGATTACAGGAATTGGAGTCAAAGAGATCCAGGATGAAGTCCCAGCTCTGCTACTCATTGGCTATGGGATCTTGAACTAGTTAATGACCTGTCCTGGGATACTCTCCTCACTTGCAAAAACAGGGAGAATATCCTACCTACTTCACAGTGTTGTGGGGAGAATCAAATGAGGTAATGCGTTTAAAGCTCCTAAAGTAATACTTCAGACAGATACTTCATGTTATGTACTGGTTGCCTTAAACCTTTGCTTCACAAGTTGTATGCTCAAAACATGTAGAATTATACTGAGCAAGACTCAGAATACATTTAAAATTCTATCAGTCTGATTCATAGATCCCAGAACTTTATCAACGGGAGCCACTTACAATCAGTAGAGTCACATTATCAAAAGCATAGATTATACAGCCAGGGTACCGGGGTTGAAAAAATCAGGCCTTTCCACTTACTAACTGGATGCTTTAGGACAATGGACTTAACTACTCTGTGCCTCAGTGCCCACATCTGTAAAATGGGGTGATAAGAGTACATACCTCAAGGGATGATAGTAAGGACTAAATGAATTAATTTTACATCTACAGTACTTAGAACAATACCTATCCATTGCAAGCACTCAATGAAGGTTGGATTTTTAAGTGTAGTTCTTATTATTTCAACAGTGGGACATCCTTGGGATGACCTTGTGAATAAATGCTGATCCTACAGATAACAGATAGATGGGAATAAAATAAGAACCACCCCTTTCCTTCCTTCCTTCCTTCCTTTCTTTTTCTAATGGCCGCACCTGTGGCATAAGGAAGTTTCCAGGATAGGAGGTTGAACAGGAGCTTTAGGTGCCGGCCTTCACCACACCCAACAGCAATGCTGGATCTGAGCTGCAACTGCAACCTATGCAGCAGCTTGTGGCAATGCCAGATCCTTACTCCACAGAGTGAGGCCAGGGATCAGATCTGTATCCTCACAGACGCTATGTTGGATCCTTAACCCTCTGAGCCATACCAGGAACTCCGAGAAGCACCTCTTTTCAACTCTTGCCTTATAATTAAGAACTAATAAAAAGGAGACTATAACTGAGTCAGCATACAGTAACGCACCTTAGTATTTTAATCCTATTAGTAATTATCACGCCAGTTAGAGTATGATAGTGTTTGATGAGAAACCATCAAAGATCAAGGAGTTTATGAGGTGTAGAATAGGTTGGAAATACGTGACTAAAGAGGTGGATGTTGGAAGAAAGTAAAGAGATAAGTAAATAGCACAAAAATAAAATCTCCCACAGATGAATTTATTTGCCTAGGGAAAAGTAATACACAATAAAACAAAGGCAAAGGAGGTAGCAATGTGACATTTAAAAATACTTCCACACAGGACCTAATCAAACTGACAAGATTTTGCACAGCAAAGGAAACCATAAAACAAAAAGACAACCTATGGTATGGGAGAAAATAGTTTCAAATGATGAAACTGACAAGGGCTCAATGTCTAAAATATGCAAACAACTTATACAGCTCAACAGCAAAAAAAAACACCCAACAACCCAACTGAAAAATGGACAAAAGACCTGAATAGACATTTCTCCAAAGAAGACAGACAATGGTCAACAGGCACATGAAAAAATGCTCAACACTAATTATTAGAGAAATACAAATCAAAACTACTATAAGGTACCACCTCACACCAGTCAGAATGGCCATCATTAACAAGTCAGCAAATAACAAATGCTGGAGAGGGTGTGGAGAAATGGGAACCCTCCTACACTGTTGGTGGGAATGTAAATTGGTACAACTACCATGGAAAAACAGTATGGAGGTAACTTAGAAAACTATATATAGACCTACCATATGACCCAGCAATCCCATACTTGGGTCATATATCCAGACAAAATTTTCCTTAAAAAATACATATACACCCGCATGTTCATTGCAGCTCTATTCACAATAGCCAAGACATGGAAACAACCTAGATGTACATCAACATATGAATAGATTAAGAAGATGTGATGTGTATACACAATGGAATACTACTCAGCCATAAAAAAGGAACAAAAGAATGCCATTTGCAGCAACATGGATGGAACTAGAGGCTCTCATCCTGAGTGAAGTCAGTCAGAAAGAGAAAGACAAATACCATATGATATCACTTATATCTGGAATCTACTATATGGCACAAATGAACCTTTCCACTGAAAAGAAGCTCATGGACTTAGAGAATAGACTTGTGGTTGCCAAGGGAAATGGGGAAGGAATAGGATGGACTGGGAGTCTGGGGTTAATAGATGCAAACTATTGCATTTGGAGTGGATAAGCAATGAGATCCTGCTGTATAGCACAGGGAATTATATCTAGTCATTTATGATGGAACATGATGGAGGATAATGTGAGAAAAAGAATATATATATGTGTGTGACTTGGTCACTTTTCTGTACAGTAGAAATTGACAGAACACTATAAACCAACCATAATGGAAAAAATGAAAATCATTAAAAATTCAAAAATGTATTAAAAATAGGAGTTCCCATCATGGCATGGTGGAAATGAATTCGACTAGGAACAGTGAGGTTGCGGGTTCGATCCCTGGCCTTGCTCAGTGGGTTATGGATCCGGCGTTACTGGGGGCTGTGGTGTAGGTCACAGGTGTGGCTCGGATCCCATGTTTCTGTGGCTGTGGTGTAGGCCAGCAGCTACATTTCCAATTAGACCCCTAGCCTGGGAACCTCCATATGCTGTGGATGCGGCCCTAAAAAGACAAAAGCCAAAAACAAAAAACAAACAAACAAAAAAAAACAAATAAAAAATACTTCTACACAATAATGACTTTTTTTAAATCCCTGAAATGATAGTTGGTGAATCTTATTAAAAAGTAAAAAATGCTCCAAGTCTCCCAGGAAACAATTTATCATAAATAAAATGGCAAAAAATAAAAGGTTTTCTAAATAAAACACTGGCAGTGATTTATAAGTTTTCTGACATGTCTGTGGGTACCCACTCAAGTCATTTATAGCTCAAGAAAAGAAACATTAAAAACTTCTCTGCATCTTCACTTAATGATTTCATCCGGATGTCTCTTCCATTACACAAAAGGTGGAATTTTAATGTAAGAGTCATAAAATATTAGAGAAGGGTGAAAATACCCTAGTTTTTTTTTTTCAGCTCTGCTACTAGTAAAGAATGTAAATAAAATCTGTTTGGTAGTAATGAATTTCAAAGCAGAATTAACTTTTTTTTTTTTTTTTTCCTTTTTAGGACCTTACCCAAGGCATATGGAAGTTCCCAGGCTAGGGGTCAAATCGAGCTACAGCTTCCAGCCTACACCACAGCCACAGCAATGCCAGATCTGAGCCACATCTGTAGCCTACACTGCAGTTCACAGCCACGCCAGATCCTTAACCCATTGAGCAAGGCCGGGGATCGAACCCGCATCCTCATGGATACTAGTTGGGTTTGGCTACCACTGAGCCACAATGGGAACTCCCAACACAGAATTAACTCTTGATGAAAGGAAAGAAGTTCTGTGTATTCTATCATTGACTAGGTACCAAGCACCGTGCTGGACACCCTTATACACAGTATTTCATTTGACTTTATCACAGCCCTGAAAGGCAGAACAAAATAAAATATAATGATTCAAAGATAAGCCAAATTGCAGTCTTAACCAACAGATCCACCCAGTCCTCTTCAGATCTGCCAGTTCCCCTTCCCCCCAACCCCCCTCTCCCTCCCTCTCCCCAACCAGTGTCAGGAAAAATGCTGACAGTGTGGACCAGCCAGGATGTCAGCACTGAGCAGGAGGAGACCTACAGGCCCGAAACAGCCTGCCCCCTTCTCTGATATAGATTCCACCTGCCCTAATATTCACCGAAGAGCCAGCTGAGAGTTCAGAAGGGGAAAGCAACTGCACAGAGCTCACAACTTTCTCTTTCCTCCTCACACTTCAATTATCAATGCTTTACATGTCAGAGCATAAAAAGGGCATAGGGCTCTCACCACCACAGAACAGGACAGGAGGGGAAGTCACTTACTCTCCCAGTTTCGCCCAGATGGCCAGCGACACCCTTAGGATGATTTCTGAACCTTCAAAGAAGACTGAATCCCAAATCTTCAAAACTGTTTGGTTAGGGAGGCACGTCGCGAAGAGAGTCAGAAACCACTGCATCGTGAAGACATTGGTAAGTGGAGGCTCATATCCACCTGAAATAAAATAAACCCTCTGCATTTCTTCAAAATCAATGGTGGGCAAGGCATAAAGATACCCTCTTTCAGTCTCCCAGGTCCACCCAAGTACGTTATATTTCCTGACTGATCTCTTTCACAAATTCTTTATATTTCAGCAAGCTTAACCTAAACGTACTTTTGTTCCACCTATTGTGGGGTGCTGAAAATTAAGGAAAATGTTTTCCTTACCAACAACAGGATAAAAAGAAAGGATTTTTAACCTCTCAAAGTCAAAAGCTGATTTTTTTCAAAATCTCCTAAAGCCTACTTTTATTCCAATGCTGCTGATAAAAAGAGAATTGCTCATTAGCAATTACTTGTATGCTTCTTACTTCATACATAGTTTTCGAGCACAATGGAATTAAACCAGAAATCAGTAACAGAAACAAGGCTGGGGAGTTCCCACTGTGCCACAATGGGATCAGCAGTGTCTCTGCAGTGCCAGGACACAGGTTCAATCCCGGACCTGGCATAGTGGATTAAAGGATCCGGCACTGCCACAACTGTGGCTGGGATCTGATCCCTGGCCCCGGAACTCCACAGGGCAGCCAAAAAAGAGAGGAGTTCCCACTGTGGCTCAGCGGTTAATGAACCCAACTAACATCCATGAGGACATGGGTTCGATTCCTGGCCTCGCTCAGTGGGTTAAGGGTCCAGCGTTGCCATGAGCTGTGATGTAGGTTGCAGACAAGGCTCTGATCCTGCCTTGCTGTGGCTGTAGCATAGACCAGTGGCTGCAGCTCCAATTCGACCCCTGGCCTGGGAACCTCCATATGTGGCGGGTGAGGCCCTAAAAAGACAAAAGAGAGAGAGAGAAGGCAAGCAAGCTAGGAGAGTTCCAATTGTGGCCTAGTAGAAACGAATCTGACTAGTATCCATGAGGACATGGGTTCTATCCCTAGCCTTGTTCAGTGGGTTAAGGATCCGGCATTGCTGTGAGCTGTGGTGTAGGTCACAGATGCAGCTCGGATCCTGCTGCTGCAGCTGGGATGTAGGCTTGCAGCTGTAGCTCGAATTCGACCCCTACCTAGCCTGGGAAATTCCATATGCTGTGGGTGCAGCCCTAAATAGTATTTGGAAAAAAAAAAAAAAAAGCTGGAAAATCCCCAAATATTTGGAATCAAGCAGCAAAATGAAATTTTAAAATAGTTGTAACTAAACTTTACCCAGTTTTAAAGATCTGGGACCCAGCTTACTTTGAAATGTTTTTAATTCACTAACAAAACAGAGTCCCCTCCATTTCCTTATGATGGCATAAGTGTATTTTAATGAAATATAAAAATTTAGATATTTGGGCTAATCACCCCTCCGCCCCAGTTACAGTCAGAAGGTGCATTTGCCCAAATACAAAAGAGATCTGTTCTCCCGCATTCATTTCTTCCTTCTTACCTATGAACAATGGACTATCTTTGTTCACAGACCAGAAAGAATCTGAAGTCACTACTTTGGCAAATACAGGGCACTTGAGGGAAATCTGGAGCCCAGTAAAGCATATGGACAGAAAAGTTTGGTCTCATGGGAAGTTTTATGAAATCCCCTTCAGTGCACATACTGCACAGCCAAATTACACAGGATTATTCAAGTGACTTAAAAGGAAATGCTTAGAGACATTCAGGTATGACTACAATTTCCCGTATATTTTAATTATAGATTAAGTCCTCAAAATCCTTTCATATTTTCCCAAATTTAGGATGCATGGGTCGGGAACTGGCAATCATTTAAAGGAAACATAACAAACTTCTGATTTTCTATTTCTGGTAATCTGCGCATAGCTGGGGAAGTGCAGGCAGTGGGTATAATGACAGCTATGAACTCAGATGCTTGGGCAAGCCGACTGGACGGTGGAGACCCAGAGCTACCTGCAGAGTCACCTATCGCCACCCCACTCAACCCAGTCCCTTCCCTGGGGACTCAAGTTCCACCTGGAGATCCAAAGGAGCCCTTCTCCAGCAAGAACTGGCCCCTTCATTTCAAGTAAATCTAGATACCCTTTGCATGCATGAATAAAAGCAGCATTAAACATCTCAATCCAAAAGACTGCTTTTATCTCTTACGACTTTATGAAAACACATATTCCATTTTCCGTAACCTCAAGGGTTCAGTCTGTGCCAAACTGTACCTGTAGCTCAGTTTTAAAGAACTCCTATAGTTTTGGAGTCAACTTAGAGCCGTTTAACTAGATGGCCAGACATGGATACTGTTCTTTACCTAGAGTACAATATATAGTTGTTGATGCAGTACTGGTGAAGTAATAGGTTCCTAACTGACTTTCTAACCATAAGCAATTAGAGGTTCAACATGTGGCCCTCTGTTTGTTTGTTGCTTTGTTTTGCTTTGGGGATTTGTTTGTCTTTTTTAAGGCCTCACCCTAGGCATATGGAGGTTCCTAGGCTAGGAGTCGAAATGGAGCTACAGCTGCCAGCCTACACCACAGCCACAGCAATGCCAGATCCAAGCTGCATCTGTGACGTACACCACAGCTCATGGCAACGCCAGATCATTAACGCGCTGATTGAGGCCAGGCATAAAACCCACATCCTCATGGATACCAGTCGGGTATTGCTGAGCCGCAAGGGGAACTCCTGTGGCCCTCTGCTTTTTGTTTTTGTTTTTAGTTTTGTTTTTGTTCTCCATACATCTATTTCCTCACACCAAACTCTCACCAAGAGAAACATCTGAGGCGCTTCCATTGTGGCTCAGCAGATTAAGAAGCCAACTAGTGTCCGTGAGGATACAGGTTCGAAGCCTGGCCTCACTCAGTGGGTTAAGGATCCAGCGTAAGTCACAGATGAGGCTCGGATCCTGAGTTGCTGTGGCTGCAGTGTAGGCTGGCAGCTGCAGCTCTGATTCAACCCCTGGCCTGGGAATGTCCACATGCCACAGGTGCAGCCCTAAAAAAGAAAAAAAAAAAAGAGAGCGAAACATCTGAAAACATATTCAATTTCCATTCAAGGCACTGAATCATCACTACCTCCACTTTCCTTGTTTGCAGTCCTCTGAAGGGTATCCAGGTGCTGAGATAATTCAGGTAGCTTCAGTCTCAAGAGGTCTCGGAAGACAGCCATATCTACAGACAGGGCCCGGAGATTGTTGACAAAATAGCTTTCAGGAAGTACCTTGTCAATAAGGTAAATCATAATCTGAAGAAAAAATAAAGAATAAGACTGCTTCATAAAAACCGGTATACTCGGTTTAAACCAAGTTTCCCTGTGCAGGCAAACCCTGTTTTATGGCACTTTGCACATATTGCAGGATTTCTTTTTTTTTTTTTTTTTTAACAAATGGAAGGTTTATGCTAACCCCAAGTTGAGCATGTCTAGCTGAGCTATTTAGCCAATACCATTTGCTCACTCTGTGTCTCTGTCATATTTTGGTAATTCTCACAGTATTTCAAACTTTTTCATTATTATTATATGTATCGTGGTGACCCATGATCAGGTAGCTATCTTTGAATTACTACTATGACTCACTGAAGACTCAGATTATGGTTAGCATTTTTTAGTAATATTTTTTTTTTGCTTTTTTTCTTTAGGGCCACACCTGCAACATGTGGAAGTTCCCAGGCTAGGGGTCGAATTGGAGCTGCAACTGCAGGCCTACACCATAGTCACAGCACCATGGGATGTGAGCCACGTCTGCAACCTACACAACAGCTCACAGCAATACCAGATCCCGAACCACTAAGTGAGGCCAGGGATCGAACCCTCATCCTCATGGATACTAGTTGGATTCGTTTCCACTGCGTCACAATGGGAACTACCAGCAATAAAGATTCTTCTTATTTAAAAAAATACTATATACTAACATGTCCTACATAGGACATAATCAAATGGGTAAAATGCAGTTAGCCAAAGCAAACTATCCTTTACAAGCATCAGCACCAAATGTTCTGGACTTTCTTTTTTGTCTTTTAGGGCCACACCTGCAGCATATGGAAGTTCCCAGGGTAGGGGTTGAATCGGCACTCCCCAGAGCACAGAAAGAGCAAAATGTGCATTGACGAAGAAGTAGCCATCTCACATTTCAGTTTTCAGCATATCACAAAGCACTGTTTTCAAAAAAAAAAAAATATATATATATATGTATATGTATGTGTATATATATATGATCTCCCAGATCTACCAAGGGCCCGTTTTTCCCTCATCCTTTGCTTGCAACTTCTACTTTCAGGGTCATGGTTTTGAGTAAGTCAATAAGGATGGGGACATACTCTCAAAAAGGCCTCCTCTGAGGCCTTTATTACAGGACTGAACAGGCCCGGGGAGCCACGTTAGCCTCCTTTGACAAGGATAGAATTGACCAGGTAATTGTATCATCACCCTGGGAATAGGAACTTAGCAATCAAAGGAGTAGACTCAGCCTGTGTGAAGGGAGGAAGTCCTGGAGGGAAGCAGGCCAGCAGAGGAGGGAGAGGAGATCTTCAGCAGAGCAGAAGGTCCTATCAGGGACCTCATGTTCTACCAGAAAGAAGAGGGATTGATAGGATCATGAGAGCAAAATTTATTTATTTTTTATTTTTTATTTTGTTGTCTTTTTAGGGCCACATCAGCAGCATACAGAGGTTCCCAGGCTAGGGGTCTAATCAGATAGACCCCTAGCCACAGCAACGCCAGATCCAAGCCACATCTGTGAACTATACCACAGCTCACGGCCACACAGAATCCTTAACCCACTGAGCAAGGCCAGGGATCAAACCCAAAACCTCATGGTTCCTAGTCGGATTCGTCTCCACTGCACCACGATGGGAACTGCCATGAGAACAAAATTTAAAAGTAACATTCTATTTCTGCACTTCCCATCTAGAATAAGTTATAGAATATGAGAGATTTTTCTGAATTATATAAATGAATTTATAAGTTTTTATGAAGCAACTACAATTCCTCAAAATTACAAGAAAACAAGAAAAAATTCCAATTATCACAGTAATTCTCGTGACATAATGAAATGCATCTGTCCAAAGGCATCTCAACATCTAACATAAGACATAAAAGCCAGCTATGTTTTACGTCAGCTGTCACTCTATACCTACTACTATATTTCAAAGACCAAACATTCAATTAGAAAAAAACAGGATAGGAGTTCCTGCTGTGGTGCAAAGGGATCAGCAACATCTGCAGCACTGGGACACCAGTTCAATCCCCAGCCCAGCAGAGTGGGTTAAGGACCCAGAGTTGCCACATGCTGCAGCATAGGTGGCTCAGATGTGATCCCTGGCCTGGGAAGTCCGTATGTCGTGGGGTGGCCAAAAAAGGGGGAAAAAAAAAAAAGGTAAATAATGGCAAGAGAACAAAGACGGTCTCTTCAATAAATGGGGCCAGAAAAAACACTATACCCTCCACCAAAAGTAACCCAAAAGGGATCATAGATCTAAAGGTAAAACCTAATACAACAAAACTCCTAGGAGATAACATAGCCTATATGGGGATGATTTTTTTTTTTTTGTCTTTTTGTCTTTTCTAGGGCCGCACCCATGGCATATGGAGGTTCCCAGGCTAGGGGTCTAATTGGAGCTACAGCCACATCAATGCCAGATCTGAGCTACATCTGTAACCTACACCACAGCTCACGGCAACACCGGATCATTAACCCACTGAGTGAGGCCAGGGATCGAACCCATAACCTCATGGTTCCTAGTTGGATTCATTCACCACTGAGCCATGACGGGAACTCCAGGAATGACTTTTCCAATACAATACCAAAGACACAACCATAAAAGAAATCCTTGGTAGGCTAGACTTCATTAAAATTAAAAACTTCTACTCTGTGAAAGACACTGTCAGAAAGATTAGAAAACAAGTCACAGACTGGTAGAAAATATTTGAATAGATACATCCAACAAAGGACTGTCACCTCAAATATACAAAGAACTCTTAAAATTCAACATTAAGAAAATAACCCGATTTAAAAAATGGACCAAAGACCTTAACAGACACCTCACCAAAGAAGCTATACAGATGGCAAATAAGCATATGACAAGATATTCCACATCATATGTCATCAGAGAAATTCAAACGAAAACAGCGAGATACCACTATACGCTTGTTACAATGGCCAAAATGTGGAATACTGACAACACCAAATGCCGACAAGGATGTGGAGCAAGTAACAAAAACTCTCAGATTTTGCTGGTAGGAATGCAAAATGACATAGTCACTTTGGAAGACAGTTTGACAGTTTTTGTTTTTGTTTTCACAAAACAAAACACACTCGTACCACAATTGCACTCCTCACTATTTACCCAATGGAGCTGAAAACTTATATCCACACAAAAACCTGCATGCAGATTTTTACAGCAGCTTTATTCATAATTGCCAAAACTTGGAAGCAACCAAGATGTCCTCCAGGAGGCCCGGATAATGGAATATTGTTCATCACTAAAAAGAATGATACTCTCAGGCCATGAAGAGACCTGGAGAGACTGTAAATGCATATTACTAAGTGAAAGAAGCCAATGTGAAAGGCCATATTGGAATTCCCATCATGGCTCAGAGGAAACAAATCTGACTAGTATCCATGAGGACGCAGGATCCACCCCTGGCCTCAATCAGTGGGTTAAGGATCCAGCATTGCCTAAAACTTTGGTAGAGGCTACAGATGCATCTTGGATCCCAAGTTGCTGTGGTGGTGGCATAGACCAGCAGCTGCAGCTCTGATTCAACCACTAGCCTGGGAACTTCCATATGCCGTGGTGTGGCCCTAAAAAAACATACATACATAAATCAATTAATTAAATAGAAAAGCAACGGGGAAGCTTCAAATTTTTAACTAATAGTTTAAAACAAAACAGTTACTAAAAAAAAACAATAAATGCAAAAAAGCAGGGAAGATGGTTTCCCTATTTCTGATAAACTACTTATTTCTCTAATCATTACAACTTGCAGAGGCCAAAGAGTTGCTGGAAAAGCACTGACATCCAATATTTTCCTTTGCACTGGAAGTGTCTTCATGAACCCAGTCTTCCTCTGCATATTAATTGTCTAACCACAAGATTCCTAAATGACGATAATGTCATTTCATCCCAGAGTTCATTTTCTTAGAGACAGAAATATACTCAGTGTCTCAGCTTTGTCTAATCCCTTTTTTTTTTTTGTATTTTATTTTTAGGGCCATACCTGAGGCATTTAGAGGTTCCCAGGCTAGGGGTCCAATTAGAGCTGTAGCCACCGGCCTACACCACAGCCACAGCAAGGCAGGATCTGAGCCACATCTGCAAACTACACCACAGCACACAGCAATGCCAGATCCTTAACCCACTGAGCAAGGCCAGGGATTGAACCCACATCCTCATGGATGCTAGTTGGGCTCGTTAACCACTGAGCCACGATGGGAACTCCTAATCCCTCTTTTTATGTGAATTTTTAGTTTCTCAAGTATCACTGAAATTTCATGATTTGATTGGCATGTATATGTCCTTCCCCAAAGCCTGTACCCCACTCTCCAGACTGAACTGTTTATTCCAACTTTTCAACTGAAGAGTTCTCATTTTATAGTCATACAAATTACATCTGAAAAAAACCCAACTAAAGCTGACAGACTGAGTAAACAAAATTGCTTTTTAATAAAAAAAATGTTTTAAACTCATGTGCTGGATTTGTCTCTGCCTCCCTCCCCCACCCCTGCCTATTTGATGAACAAGGAGCTTCAAAGCTATTTCCTTAAACACATGAATGGAAAAAGAGAGAGGGTGAATACAGATTTAAATCATGTCAGGTTGGATTTACAATTAATTCCACCATGATGTGTAGAAAACCAGAAGAAAAACGTGTTTATTTTTCCACATGACATTAGTGAGTGATTGAGAATATCACTAAGGTATTCACCACGATCAAATAGAATTGGAGGCTGGGGGAGTGTCTTGAATACAAAGAGGAAGGATTCAACCCATCCATTGCAAAGCATTGCAATCAACAGCAGTTTCAGGGTTCAAACACAAATTAGCAACTCCACATTACCCCAAGCAAATAAGGCAGTGGCCATCTCCACATATGAAATGCTTCATTTCTCATCCAGACTATCTGTGGTGACTCACTGAGTCACATTGAGACCTATAAGTTTGAATGGCTAGCATCCCATCTCAAAGCATTTTTTTTAACTAAAAAAGAAGGCCTTAGACATTAAAGATTAAAAGATAATAAATACAGAGTTCCCACTGTGGCTCAGCGAGTTAAGAACCTGACATAGCATCTGTGAGGATGCAGGTTCGATCCCTAGCCTCATTCAGTGGGTTAAGGATCTGGTGTTGCTGCAAGCTGCAGCAGAGGTCGCATATGCGGCTGGGATCTGGTGTGGCTCTGGCTGTGGTGTAGGCCAGCAGCTGCAGCTCCAACTCAACCCCTAGTCCAGGAACTTCCATATGCTGCACATGTGGCCATAAAAATAAAGGGGGAAAAAAGACAATAAATATAATTCACTTCCAGAATTCTTCTCCATCAGAGACATTCACTCTCAGCATTATTTCCTCCATACCTCACCCAGAGATGAAAGAGTAAAGCAACCTATTGAGAAGATCCAAGCATGGAGTTCCTGTCATGGCGCAGTGGAAAAGAATCCGACTAGGAACCATGAGGTTGTGAGTTTGATCCCTGGCCTTGCTCAGTGGGTCAAGGATCTGGCGTTGCCATGAGCAGTGGTGTCGGTGGAGGACACGGCTCGGATCCTGCATTGATGTGGCTGTGGCTTAGGCAACTGTAGCTCCAATTTGACCCCTAGCATGGGAACCTCCACATGCCGAGGGTGCAGCCCGAAAGAAAGAAAGAAAGAAAGGGAAGATCTAACCAGAATTAAGCCTAACAAATAAGGCAGTTTATGTGTGATGCAACCTCCTGGTGCTCCAAGCTCTTCCCCTTGAATATTAGTTGGATCTTATGACTGGCTTCTAATAAATAAAACATAGTAAAGATGATGGAACGTTGCTTCTGCTGCATATCTGTAACATCATCTCATCTGCCTTGTTCATTCTCCTCTACTCTCTTGCTCATTCTGACGGATGCCAGCCACCATGCTATAAATGCAGAGACCCACATAGCAAAGAAATGAAAAAGGCCTCCAGCCAATAGCCAGCAAGAAACTGAGACCCTCCGTCCAACAACCTGTGAGGAATTAAATCCTGCCAACAACCATATGAGTGAAGTTGGAAGTGAATACTCTCCCCACTCAAACAAGCCTTCAAATGAGACTAAAGCCTCAGCCAAGAGTTTGAAGGCCACAACGATGGGACTCTGAGCTGGCTAAGCTGCGCCCAGATTCCTGACTCAAAGAAACTGTGAGGAGGAGCTTCCGTCGTGGCGCATTGGTTAACAAACCTGACTAGGAACCATGAGGTTGCAGGTTCGGTCCCTGGCCTTGCTCAGGGGGTTAAGGATCCAGCATTGCCGTGAGCTGTGGTGTAGGTTGCAGATGCGGCTCAGATCCTGCGTGGCTGTGGCTATAGTGTAGGCCAGCAGCTACAGCTCAGATTGGACCCCTAGCCTGGGAACCTCCACATGCCTCGGGAAAGGCCCTAGAAAAGGCAAAAAAAAAGACAAAAAGACCAAAAAAAAAAAGGAAAAAAGAAACTGTGCAGTAAAACACATCTGCTCTTTGAAACAACTAATTTGTTATGCAGTACCAGATAATCAGCACAATTAGTATTTCATTTGCTTTAAAAATATGATGTCACTGGAGTTCCCTTGTGATTCAGTGGAGTAAGGATCTGGCATTGTCCCTGCAGCAGCTCAGGTTGCTGCTCTGGTGCAGGTTCAGTCCCTGGCCCAGGAACTTCCACATGCCATGGGCATGGCCAAAAAAAAAAAAAAATACATGATGTCTCAAAAGGGAGACTAAAAACTTAATTCTCCTCAAATGTGACAGCTACATGAGTCTGTCATGTGACCAGGCTTTAACCTCCAGCACATGGTATCACGAGTAATTAGAAAATGTAGTAAATACCTTGGAAGGAGGTGGGGCACCAGGGAAGAGAAATTACTGTTCCAATATTTCACTCTATGAAGAATTTCGGTTGCCTTCTTCAGAGCCTGATACTCACTTTCAGAGCATCCCCTTCGTTGCCTTCCACCACTTCCAGGATTAGTGCAGCCAGGATGTTAAAGCCTTGGCAATATCCAACATTCTTGTTCCATCGGGCGTAGGCCAGCAGAACCCGCTTCAACACAACCCTGTCCTGCTCAGCCTCCTGGCCACAGTAAGAACTGCAGCCTGTGCGGTGAAGATCCTAAAATGAGAGGGAAACAATACTTTTTTAAATAAGTCCTTATGATCTCTAAAAAAAACCACCAAAACAAACAAACAAAAAACACCTTGGAGTTTCTGCTGTGGCTCAGCAGGTTAAGAACGTGACATAGTAAGTATGAGGATGCAGGTTTGATCCCTGGCCTCACTCAGTGGGTTAAGGATCCAGCATTGCCACAAGCTGTGGCATCAGTGGCAGATGCGGCCTGGGATCTGGTGTTGCCTTGTCTATGGTGTAGGATGGCAGTTGGGGCTTCAATTTGACCCCTAGCCTGGGAACTTCTATATGCCGCACATGCGGCCGTAAAAAGAAAAAAAAAAAAAAACCTTTAGTTATTTCTTTGCCTCATTATTAAGAACAGTTAGATTATCAACATGGATTTCAGTTTCCAAAAATGTATATGCAATTTAGGTAGTTTTACAAGGACTAAAGCTTTTTTTTTTTTTAAGTTTTCTAATATGCTGAGGAAATTTTCAAGAAGAATTTCAGTCCGGCAAATTTTCTACCTAAAGTGTTTCCAGAGTTAACACAAAAAGGGACTCAGAATTAACAAAAATTGCATTGTAATTGCATATAAATTGACAGTTTATTTTAATAATACATCTCAAATAAAACAAGTCATTTCAACACATATATGAGAGATGCTAACATTATTCCTTTCTATAAAAACATATAATGTTTAGCTATCAAAACTTCAATTAAGGAGCAAAATGAAAATAATTTAAAAATACAACCTGCACTGTAAATGGACAGAAAAATCATTTTGTCCAAGTTGTTTTTTATAAATTTGTATAAAAAGGACAGATATACTTGCTATGCTTTAATATTTAATGAGGGCAATATCTATAATTTAATTAGCAAGCAGAGACTGTTTTCAGGAACTGAAGTCATTTTATCAATATATTCACTTCATGAAAAAAAAGACTCTTAATAACATGATTATTATAAAATGTGCATTGCCTTAATTCACAACTTAGAAAGAAAATATTTCTAATGTGGAATACTTCATCTCCAAGAAACAAATTTAAAAAAACAGCACATGTGTGGATAATGCAAAGGTTTTTCAAGCACACAATATAAAATTCCGTACTTTTTTTGGCATTTGTCTAACACAGACGAAGTTAGATGAGAAAAAAGCTCCTTTTAGTTAGTACTTTCTCCTGAAAAAAATATCTCCAAATCTGCCCAAAACATTAGCCATCTTTTGGTGGCCAAAATTTAGATGAAACAACTTTCCTTTTAAAACCTCAGCTTAGCATCACACATAATATACTCATATAAAATAAAAATATGTTCTAGAGGCTTATGTAAGAGAATAATAATGGATTAAATCAAATCAGCATCCCTGGGTTTTGGCAGCAGGCTCTAATCAACAAATCCAGGTAGGCAAGCCACAGCTGCCTCCATAGCTGTCTTGAACACTTGACCTATCCAGTTTAAAGTAGACCCACCAATCTAACTATCTTCATAAACTGACAGCTAAGAATTATCAAAACCCTAATAAGCACCCTATTATTCTAACATGAAATAGACTTAACTTTAAATTTCTCAGTGACTTTTATGTAAAATCCAGTTACAAAAGAACTGACCAATGCTAAAAGAAAAAAAAAAAGGAATTTCAATTTCCTATTGTGTGAGCAAGATAACTAAGTTGAATATGAATGGAAACATTTTCTTCTTACTCATAACATACAAATTTATGAAGAAAAGGCATCATCAAGTTCTTCATTAAAAAGCTGTTAACAAGGAAATTAGGACGCAGGAAATACACAGGCATTTAAACAATAAGGCTTGATCCTCTGTCCAGGAAACACGTGGCCCTTAGACTCTTCCTTCTAACTTAGGACAATAGGCCAAACTCAGGAGCATTACCTTGACTATCTGAATCCCCATGGAGTCATCATCCGGATTACTCCTTTCATTGAAAGTGAAGCGCATGGTTTTGTCCCAGTCAATGGCTATACTGTGCAAATAATGATCTGCCAAGGTCAACCAAACCTGAAATATTAAGAAAGAAGAATGATAAAGTAAAAGACATAATTTCATCTTTTTTTTCTTTTTTTCTTTCTTTTTTTTTTTTTTGTCTTTTCTAGGGCCGCACCCGTGGCATATGGAGGTTTCCAGGCTAGGGGTCCAATCAGAGCTGTAGCCACTGGCCTACGCCAGAGCCACAGCAACAAGAGATCTGAGCCGAGTCTGCCACGTACATCACAGCTCACGGCCACACCAGATCCTTAACCCACTGAGCAAGGCCAGGGATCAAACCTGCAACCTCATGGTTCCCAGCTGGATTCTCTAACCACTGAGACACATCAGGAACTCCTCAGCTTTCTTTATTAGGAAACAGTGACTGCATCCAATAAGAAAATGACAGCTATTCCTAGACCAGATAGAGTTCACATGTAGAGATCTCTAAGAATCTCATTGAAATATCTGCTGTACTAAACAGCACCAATTAGGAATTTTCATTTTTTCTTTCAATGAATATGTATTGAGCTCCCACTAGATATCAGGCAATGATCCAGCCACAAGGGATACTGTTAAGAAAACAAAAATGATTTTCAAATTTTATTTCAGTTCATTAGAATAGCTATATTATCTTGTGAGCTTGTTACACTTGGCTTTGAACTGCTCTCTATGGTTGGGCAAGAGCTACCTGGTCACTCGTAGAGACTGGCCTTTTTTCCACCAGAGAGTAGAAAAAAAGGTCTCTGTTGCCTTTTTTTTTTTTTCCCCCACAGCCACACCTATGGCATACGGAAGTTCCCAGGCCAGGGGTCAAATAGGAGCTGCAACTGGAGACTACGCCACAGCCACAGCAACACAAGATCTGAGCTGCATCTGTGACCTACGCTGCATTTTGCAGCAACGACAGATCCTGGAACCCACTGAGCGAGGCCAGGGATGGAACCTGCATCCTCTCCAGTACCATGTTGGCTTCTTAACCCACCTAGCCACAATGGGAACTCCCTGGCCTCTGCCTTTAAATCATCCCTCTTTCACACACACAAAAAACTGACAGATGGGTTCTCATAATGAATAACTTTTTTAAAGGAGACACTGGAGGGAGTTACCGTGTAGCTCAGCAGTTAACAAACCCAATTAGAATCCATGAGGATGTGGGTTCAATCCCTGGCCTTGCTCAGTGAGTTAAGGATCTGGCATTGCTATGAGCTGTGGTGTAGGCTGCAGATACCACTCTGAACCCACACTGCTGCAGCTGTGGCATAGGCCAGCAGCCGTAGCTCCGATTCAACCCCTAGCCTGGGAAGCCCCATAGGCCATGGGTGCGGCCATAAAAAAAAATGCAAAAAAAAAAATTGAAAAATGAAGGAGTCTCCAGATATTCTTATTGCTTTCATTACCTTATCCTGAAAAGCTGTTTCATAACGCAGAGTTTGTTGTTGTTGTTGTTGTTTGCTTTTTAAGGCCACACCCGTGGCATACAGAGGTTCCCAGGCTAGGGGTCCAATCAGAGCTACAGCTGCCGGCCTACACCACAGCCACAGCAGTGCCAGATCTGAGCCACATCTGCGACCTACACCACCGCTCATGGCAACATCAGATCCTTGACCCACTGAGCAAGGCCAGGGATCGAACCTGCAACCCCACGGTTCCAAGTGGGATTCGTTTCTGCTGAGCCACGACAGGAACTCCCATAATGCCATTTTTAATGTATTTCATAATGCTGTATCACAGCATTCAAATGTTCCTGGGCCAGGGACTGAACTTGCATCACCTCAGTAACCAGAGCCACCGCAGTGACAATGCCAGATCCTTAACCGATAGGCCAAAAATTCCCCACAATGCCATTTTTAATGTACATTTCAAGGAATACCCAATGTTCGAATTCTAGGAATATTAAGACTAGGTTTATAGGTTAATAAGAGAGTATTCCAAGTTTTGGTATTGAATATAATTTAGCAGGAATAACACTGGTTGGAGTTCCCTCATGTCTCAGCAGATTAAGGATCCAGCATTGTCACTGCTGTCACTCTCGTTACAACTGTGGCATGGGTTGGATCTCTGACCCGCGAACTTCCACATGCCTTGGGTGTGGCCAAAAAAATACATAAATAACTAAGGAACAACACCGATCATTATCTCCAGCCAGACTTCTCTCCTAAGCATCAGGATCATGTGTCCAAATGCCCACCTAACACCTCCAACTTAGACATCTCATAGCCGCCCCTACCTTAGCAGATCCAAAAGCAATCATCTAACCCACCGCCACCCCAACTGCATAGACATATATACAAAGACACGCACCTGCTATTCCTCTCTAGGTAAATAGTAAGTACCCTTCCGGTAGCTCAGGGCAATCTTGAAATCATCACTGACATCATCCTTACACCCTATATTCAATCCAATAGGAAGTCATGTCAACTCAGCCTTCAAAATACATCTAGAATCTGACCCCTTCTCTCCATCTTCTCTACCACAACCCTGATCCATCTCTTGCCTGAATTATTGCAAGTCTCCTACTGGTCTCCTTAAAGCTGCCCTTGTCCCTTCTGTTCTCAAGTTAGTAGGCAGAGTGGTCCATTTAAAATATAAGACAGGAGTTCCCGTCGGGCTCAGCAGAAACAAATCTGACTAGTGTCCATGAGGACGCGGGTCCTATCCCTGGCCTTGCTCAGTGCGTTAAGGATCCAGCATTGCTGTGAGCTGTGGCGTAGGTTGCAGACAGGGCTCAGATCCCGCATTGCTGTGGCTGTGGTGTAAGCCAGAGGCTACAGCTCTGATTCGACCCCTAGCCTGGGAACCTCAATATGCCTCAGGTGTGGCCCTAAAAAGACAAAAAAAAAAAAAAAGAATGAAAGAAAGAGAAAAATACTTAAAAATTTATATATATATAATGTCATATGGTGTTATTCCCCTGCTCAAACCTTCCCAATGCTTCTCATGTCACACTGGGCAAAAGTCCTATTATGGCCTATAAGGTCCTACACGATCTGCCATCCCCTAAGGTCATCACTTTACCTCTATGGCCCTCTCTCCTTTGCTTTCCCATTCGTTAATGGGCTTCAGCCACCCTGGCCTCTTGCTTTCACTCGCATACTCCTGAGATGGTCTCCTCTGGGGGGTTTCCTATTTGGAATACTTTCCAGCAGTTAGATACACAGTCGCCTGCTCATCTCTTGAAGGTAAGCAAACCTCTTTAAGATATTCAAACATCCCCTTGCCATTTAAAATGCTACCTGCTTCCCTCCATTCCCCTACACTCTCCTTTTTCCATTCTCTGCTGTATTTCTACGCATAGCATTTAGTACCATCTGAAATATTTTGTATTGTATTTTTTGTAAACTCCATGAGGACAAAAATTTGGGCCTGTTCATTTGTTTTTTTGGGGTTTTTTTTTGTTTTTTTGTTTTTTTTTTCCCTACTGCCATATCCTCATTATGTGTAGAACAGTACCTGGCATAGAATAAATAGTTAATAAATACCTACTGAGTTAATGAATAATGAAGAGGAACAGATTTCAGATTACCAAATCTAGAATATCCTTTTTGACATTCCAGATGCTTCAAAGAGGGACAGAGTGATGGTCCTTTTGTATTTTAGTCATGCAAATCCTCCTCACCTTTCTCCTCCATTCCTTCGGTATTCCTGTTGAGAGTCTGGCAACTGCCTTGAGAGCATCATACCACTAGAAACAAAGAAGTATTGTCAAAGGGATAATATTGACCTCGTTAAGCACTTTTCAACCTTCTCCCCATCTTGACATTCATAGAGTATGATAAAATTAATACAGCATCCTGCAGTAAACAGTCAGAACTTCTTTCCACCAGATACGACGGGTCTAAGGGCTATGACTGCCCCCAAGCTCCCCCACCGAGGTACCCTTAACACACCTGTGATCCATCTGCAGTATACACACAAGGTTGGGAAGTGCTGGTTCAGCAACCAAAACATGTTATTATAGATTTGGAACGATAGCATTTGGTTTTAAAAATTCTTTTCACACTTGAACCATTAAAAGAAAGTGCAAAAGTTTTTTTTTTTTTTTTTTTAATGCTTTCTTGCTCATTTGTTTGTGGTCATTCATTCATTTAAGAACTATTTTTTTGTTTCTTTTTTAGGGCCACACCCTAAGGCATATGGAGGTTCACAGGCTAGGGATCAAATCAGAACTGTAGCTGCCAACCTACACCTCAGCCACAGCACTGCTGGATCTGAGCCACCTCTGTGGCCCACACTACAGCTCACAGCAATGCTGGGTTCTTAACTCACTGAGCGAGGCCAGGGATCGAACCCACGTCCTCATGAATAACCATTAACCACTGAGCCATGACAGGAACTCCAAAAGTACAAACCCAAGCCACATAGCCACACAAATTATTATATCTATTAATTTTAAAAACTTACTCATCTTCTTATGCGTATCCAAGCACATGCTAATTTCCCTACTTTAAGAATATATCCTGGTGTACCCTGTAAATACCCCGAAATAAAGGTATTTTCAAAACCAAAAATAAAATTACCTGCTGAAAACCATTTTGACCTAGAGATGGCTCAAGAGTGAACTTCAACTTTGTGTCAACTCCTAAAAGAAAAATAAATAATTAACAGTTATTTGGGGAGAAAATATGCTATAACAAAAATAAAAGTAAACATTAACCTGATTCTACTGAGTCATAAAATTTTTACATCTATTTTTACCAAATTGACGTAATTTTTGTTAAAAGAAAAAGAATATTGATTATTTAAATAGAAAAAAATATCCTATGGTAATAGAATGGAGCTTGTCACACAGAATGGTGATTTCTTAGCTGTCTGGAGTAGTACAAAAATGAAAAAAAAGACACCACAGGCTTGGAGTCATACAGACGTCCATTCAAGTTTGGTTTCTAGAGACAAACAAATTATTTAACCTGCCTCAATCTCAAATCTTTATCCTTAAGATGAGGATAATGTCTACCTCAGTTAATTGCTGTGATGATTAAATGTAATTAGTATTTGTGAAACTTAAGAATTCTAGCACAGTCTAATTAGTATTTATGAAACTTTAACAGAATTCTCCACCTACTGGATTTGTTTTCTAGCACACTTGCATGGACGAAATCTATTAAGGAACCTTCAGTGAAATATCAAAAGTTATAAAAAATAATGTTACTACCTTCCCACTTGTGGAATAAACCATTTCAACAAGACCGTTTGGAAATTTTCATGTCTTTTAAAATTCTGTCATGATAGACTTATTCACGAAGGTAAGTTTGAATGTTTAATTATAGTCTACAAGATAAAAGTATAACTGACTTCTATTTCCAGGTTATCTACAACTTTAGATAAACTTCCTTGACTCAAACTCCAAATCTATGGAATAGATTAAATAAATAGAAGATTATTGAAATTACATGACAATTTTTATTCCCACTTAAATTGTAATAAAAATAACGTAGTCAAACCTGAAAATGCTACGTATTCTTTTTCTACAGTTTCAAAATCAATGAAATGACATTTTGAAACAGTTTTAAAGTGACATTCCTTAAAAGTTCAAGGACCAAGACACACCAAACATTATCAATAGTGCTCTGTTTTACAATTTACGACTGTCATTTATGATGACATTTTTGCTTCTAAAACGTTGAATGGTAGATTAGGCATACTGAAAACCTCTTCACATCTTCCACTACTTAGGGAACAATCTTCAGAATTTGTCCAATTATAATAATACACTTGTCTTTTTAAAAACATACATATGGAGTCAAGAAGGTGAAGAGAGATGTGTCTGATTCACCCAAGCTTATGACAGGATGTAGAGACTGTTCCTGGAGTCCTGAAAGAGTACTATGAGTAACATACATGAGTTGGGTCCCAGATTTCTAATGTCAAGCTGTGTGTGTTAGAGAACCCCAGGCATCCAATCAGTGACCTGAAAATTCTTTTCAGTGCTTCAGGACCAACACCGTATTCTGCCTAGATGGGAAAGATTTTCTTTTTCAAAGGTATTTGAAGCACCCTGAGGATCCTCATATCTCTGAGTTGGTTTAAATGAAGTCCTCCCTCAGTAGAGCACAATGATATAGTGGCCAAGGGAGTGTCTCCAGCTGGAGCACATGATTTAAGACCTGATAAAAACGGACCTCTTTGTGAGGTTGCTGTCCAGACCACAGGGTGCTGAATGGAGGAGCGTGTAGTCATGGCGTTTGCTTTATTTTAACAAAGACCAGGAAATTCAGTCCCACACTCTTATCCAACCGGCCTAAAAGCCTCAGATTCCCTGCATGTATGACTGAATATGCTCTCTTGACTTTTTCAGAGTACCTGCTGGGCATCATGCCGACTGCCTTGCAGTGCTGAAACCCGGCTGGGCTTAGCAAAACCACAACTATTTTCTCACGATCAAAAATGAGTCCCAGGATTTAACTGGAATTGATCATTCCCTGCTTGCATGCAAAAGCTGAAATCAGGTCATTTCCACCTCTTCTAACTGAATAAGGGCGGGGAGAGGTTTATGTTTCATTTGGTAATCACTGGCTGTTTCGGATTCAGAAATACAAAACACTTTTAACGTGGGAAGGAGATTTCTTTTCTTAAGGGTAAAGGAAAACAGTGAATAACTACTATGGTCTCTGCGACTAGACACTTCCTTGGGGAGAAAAACAAAGAAACCACGAGGTTCGTAAAGGCAGCGACGCGTTCCACCCTTTGGGGCTCAGCGCCTGAGCTGATTCTCTCCTGCAGCCTCAGGAAAGCATGTCCCCAAAGGAGCTGGGAGACGGGGAGTTGGGGGAGTATGAACCCGCCTGGCGGTCAGCTGGTGCCACTCCAGAGACAAGTGTGCACTAAGCACGAGTACGAGTACAGCCGGCTCCCTCTGCTGCCACCTCTAGCCAGAAATCCCTATGCCCAGGGGCCCGCGGCAGGGCCGGGCTCATAAAACCCCGGGGAGGGATCCCCGGTGGCGGAGCAGGCGCGGAGTTATGCAGCCTGAAGAAGCACGTAAACACGGACCGACAGCAGAAAGGGCCTAGCCTAGCACAGCCGGGAACGGTTTTAACCTAAAGAAAAGATCTCCACTTTTCAGTAGTGTTTCCTGCCCCCTCTCCACCCAGACACACAAATTAGAGGCTCCTGGCGAGGTGATTCTGACACTCATGAAGCAGGGGGGACCCTCAGGAAAATGCACCCCATATTTTTTCTTCGCAGCCGTTGCCTTCTCTTCCAACCTCAAGTACCAAACCTGTGACTTTCTCCCCCTCGCACACCTTTTTAAAGGTTTAGCTTCTTGTGAGGCCGGAGCACAACTGGTTACTCGGCCTCTGAGAGCCGGGGCAACCGCCAGCACTTTCCCACCACGCGGAGAAGGCCAAGCGCACAGCTCGCCAGCAGCTCCAGGCACAAGCAGAGCGGGAGTGTGCACAGGCCGCGGGGTGGGGGCGCGCAGGCAGCCGGCGGGAGCAGCCAGTCCTCCGCGCCTTGGGAGGCCGCTGCCCTCGCTCGAGCCTTGGTCAGTGCTCTTCCCTCCCAGGAGGACCCTGTCTCACCAGCGCCCAGCCGCGGTACCCGGGCCCGCGGGCACTCCCTAGCCTAGGCGGGGACAGAGACACCAGCTCCGGGGATGCCGCACTACTTTCCGGTGCCCCATCTGCCGCCTCGGGTCCTCACCGGGCTCCAGGGTGCAGAGCAGCCGGGGCGCGGTCCGGGAAATGCAGCTGCGCTTCTTGAGCACATTGCTCAGGATGGTGCCCACGCCGCCACCGCCGCCGCCACCACCACCACCCTGGCGCTTCAGGCATCTTCCTCCGCGCCTCAGGGAGCCGGTGAGCTTGTCCTGCCGCATCTGAGAGCTCCCCGGGCTCAGATGCAGCCAGCCTCCGCCTGGGTCCCCACTGCCCCGCCGGCGTAGCGGCTCCACGCGCGGGGGCTTAGTAAGACCACCTAGCCTAGGTTCTCTTGGGAGCAGCGAGAGTGTGGCAGGCGCTCAGGGGTCAAGGGACCCTGAAGAGCACCGCGGGCACTGCCGAGCACGAGGCAGCTGGCAGGCATCTGCAGTGCGGTGCTTGCAAAGCTGAGGCAGGAGAGGGCTTGGGGCGGGGAGGAGGGCGGGAGCAGTGAGCGAGCGAGTGCTCCAGAGACTGAGGCGGCGCTCCCGCCCCCAATCCCGGCATCACCATGCGCAGGCGGGGCGGCCTTAGATCCCTAGCGCCCAGTCGGCTCCCAGCACCTGAGCCTGGGAGCCGTGGAGCCCCTGAGCGGGTGGGTGAACAACTAACTGCAGCCGGGACCAAGAGCGGCGACAGAGATGTGCGGGTTTCTCCCAAGATCTTGGAGGGCCTGAAGGAAACACCAAAAGAAGCAGGTCTCAGGTGCAGAACACCAGCGAGATCCAAGTGCCCACCCCATCCGAGCAGCGAGCAGGAGCAGCGTCGAAGATCTGTCAACAGACGGCAGGACGAATCCAGCAGCACAGCAGAGAAGTTGGTGGATGGTGAAGCACCACCTTCGTACCAAATTTTGTTAAACTATTTCCTGGCATCTTAAAGAGGCACGGGGGAGCACGTTAAATTTGTTCTTATTATTCTATATTACTGCTATTAATATAAAGTGTATAAATTATTTATAAGTAAATATATAATTATAACAATAATAATGATTGTTTCTTTTGGAAGAACAGATTTCAAGATAAAAGTGATCCATTTAAAAGCAGATTTTTTTTTTAAAGTGCTTCCCCTATCTCTCCAGCCAGAGGCGTCAGTATTTAGAACTATTAGCAATAATTACTTCTTAAAAAGTCATCCTTAAACCATGACATTACGACATTCACCAATGGAATATTAATCATAAAGATGAATGAGTCATAAGAAAGAAAGGATATAGAGAGAAATACAAAGATATTTGTACATGCTTATATTTAAAAAAGGAACACCAGGTGGATTTTTTTTTTTTAAGTATTTCTATGGAAGGGAAGAGAGAGGAAGAGAAAACATTTCTCTGGATGTACCTTACGTAGTTTTGACTCTGGAATAACATGTTATATTAATAATATTAACAAATTGCACAAAAAGAAAGTCCTAAAAATTGAAAATGAATGGAAACAAATGTACCCAGCTAAATGCCTTGTTGATAGCCTAAGAACAAAGAAAAAATGAGTAAGTTGCTTTATAGTATTATTACTGTTCATAAGTGGTGGTATATATTCTAAGGGCAAGTAGAGCTGCAAAGAAATCTTAAATGTCATTCAGTAGAATTACTAATAATATCTGTTATTTTTTTAAATGCTTATGTATATTATAGGATAACCTAAATAATTATGTAAATGTCAAAAGGAACCAAGATGTTTTCAGTGTAACAGAAAATATGAGTGTGCAAAGAAATTGTTTTTTTAATCCTGCAAGAGTATATTTAAAATAGAAATAAGAGTTTGAACTCATCTTTTTTTCTTTTCAAAAATACATGGAAAGCCACTGAATAGGTTTAGAACTAAGCACAAGCAAGCAGCAATGAACACCCTCAGCACTCAAGATGTGGTCTCTAAAAAGCACTCCTCACTAAAAGGAACCACGGCCCCTTTGAAGTGTGATTGATTCCAGATTTGGGCCAGAAAAAGTACAAGACGAGCCTGAAACACCTTGATGAATTCAGGAAGGAAGGACATGCTCCAAGACTAGTGGGGTCATGTCAAAAAGACATGAGAACCACATGAATAGGATATTACTGGCCAAAGATGAAACACTTTAAGCATCAAGAAACAATGGCTGCCAATCAACAGATGGATGGATAAAGATGATGTGGTATGTATACCACATCAGCCATAAGAAGGATGAAATAATGCCACTTGTAGCAACATGGATGCAACTAGAGATTATCATACTAAGTGAAGAAAAAGTCAGAAAGACAAATACTATATGATGTCGCCTTTATGTGGAATCTAAAACATGACACAGATGAACTTATTTATGAAACAGAAACACAGTCAGACATAGAAAACAAAACTGTGGTTACCAAAGGTGAAAGGAGGTAGGGAAGGGAAAAATTAGGAGTTTTGAATTAGCATATACAAACTACTATATATAAAAAAATAAGTTTCAACTTATAGCACAGGGAGCTATATTTAATAACTTGTAATAAACCACTGTGGAAAATTTGAATGTGAAAAAATATGTATATCAGTATAACGTAATTTGCTGTATATCAGAAATTAACACAGCATTGTAATTCAACTATACTCTTTATACATTAAAAGTAATAAATAAAATATTTTAAAAACAATGACTGCTATTGATTGAAAACTATTGAGTATTTTTTAAAAGCATTCCTAATGGTATACTGAAAGAACTAAAAAAAGAAGTCACTTATATGACTCTGGCACACTGTTTTGTAATCAGTACCTTCTGGACTTTGTGAATCGCCTGTGGGATTTGAGGACAATGTCAGAAATAACACTGAGCATGAAATACACATTTCATGTAAAAGAATCTGTTAAAATGAGATTTGTCATCTGCAAAAGTAAAGCCCAGTGATAGGGCTATGGAAGCTATTCGGTTATGCCGGCATGACTGAGATAAAGATGGCTTGAAAAAGGTGGTCCTCTGCCTCCTCACCTTAGAAGATGAGGTCACTATTGAGCCTGGTCGTGATGAACTGTTTGGCTTAGATTTCCCAACACTTCATACCAAGCTCGGGGACAGAAATCTAAGGTTCATCAGCCTGATGTTTATGGTTTCAGCACATGTTCATTCTCCTTCAACTTTCTCTTAACCTTAATAAGAAGTCCACTGACTATTCTGGCCTGAGAATAATCAATGAAAGATGTCTGATGTTCAGCTTCAGCCAGTTTTTTAGAGGGCACCGCAGACCCCCCCGGGTGAAGATGGTGACGAACACCCAGAGCAAAAGGACGAAAAGGAGAAGGTGAGGGAAAACCTCAAAACAAGCTGGGAACTGCACGTACAGCCTCATCTTCCAGCGCTCTCATCTGCTCACGTGGCAGCGAGTTTGTATTCTCTTTTAAGAAGAAAGGCTATTCACGCTCTCTGTCTAGCCCTGGGCCAGCAGGAAGGACGGCCTTGCCAGCCAAGAGGAGCAGCAGAGCTCCACGCTACAACGCGGCCTCTGGGGTAGAGGGGAGGACATCCAGGGCTGGCTGACATCCGCCACTCAGACTACCCTGCTTCCTTTGGCTCAGGCTCCAGGCTCACTAAACAAACTTTTGATTAGCATCTGGCTTCCCATAGGAACTTTGCACCAAGGAGAGAGCACAGTGACCAGTCAGCAGCAGTTGGTATCCCCAGGTCTGCTCGACTCTCAGTGAGCTGAAGAAATCAGGTCTCTGGGCAGCCAAAGCTCCAGTGTAGACTCTAGACTGCCAACCCACCCAAGTGTGTCGTGACTGACAAAAAGGCCTGTCTCTGAAACTCTTCTTCAGTTACAGCACCTTTCTTGGTGAGAAGAGCTTGTTTACTTTCAAGATGAAAATTCTATTTCATTCAAATTCATTAAAAGGAAAAAACTGGGGGGGGGGGGCGGGGGTGAGGGTTAAAAAAAAAAAGCTATCTTGAAAACTTCCCATTCTGGAGTTCCCGTTGTGACTCAGCAGGTTAAGGACCCACATTGTCTCTGTGAGGATGTGGGTTCTATCTCTGGCCTCGCTCAGTGGGTTAAGGATCCGGCGTTTCCGTGAGCTATGGTGTACATCACAGTTGCAGCTCGGATCCAGTGTTGCTGTGGCTGCGGCGTAGGCTGGCCGCTGCAGCTGCAACTCTGATTCGACCCCTAGCCCAGGAACTTCCATATGCTGCAGGCAGGGCTGTGAAAAGTAAAAATAAATAAATAAATTCCCATTCTAAACTACATAGACGTTGACCAAAAAAAGAGAGAGAGAAAGTTTCTATTAAGCAAGATGTAACGAAGGAATTAAATAATATTATTTTGTTTACATTGGAGAGGAAAGCCAAGACTGCCAACTTTTGTAGCAAACAGATAATTAAGCACTAAAATACAATGCTCTAAAAACAGCCATGGCACAAGCCTAGCATTATATTTATTGTATGACTCATAGTTTCTTATTCATGTCTGGAATATTGTTTTCCAAAAGCAAAAGATGTCATCTGAAGTCAACGTGCAGAGGAAACAATGCCAGCATGAACTCTGCTTGAGGATCTCAGATGGTGAGATTTCCAGCCAAAGCCAACTTACCACCACTCTTTACTAACTGGGCGATCATTACTAATAATACCAGCGAATTCACATTTGGGCAAATTGGACTTGAGCATGGTCCAGAGCAATAACGGTTTAAGCTAAATTTGGGAAGAGGAGGGCTCCATGAAACCTTAGTCTAGGATGAGAATCTGTTGTTTGGCTTGCTGAAGGGAAGGACTGCTTTGAGGAACCACCCCGAATGGCTCTGAGAGTCCAGTATCCATGGAACATCCCCAGGAATGCAGGCTCCTGGACCAAAACAAGGAAGTAAGAATCACTCAGCGACCTCTGCATCTTCGGGCCTATGTGCTGGCAGTGAAGCTTCCTTGAGAACAAACTATTCCTTTAATGGAGAAAGGGAACAAGTCGGAAGGAAAAGTAAATGGAATGTAAGAAATAAAAGGTGGAGTTCCTATTGTGGCTCAGTGAAAACAAATCTGACTAGTATCCATGAGGATGCAGATTCGATCCCTGGCCTCACTCAGTGGGTTAAAGATCTGGAGTTGCCTTGAGCTGTGGTGTAGGTCAGAGATGCGGCTTGGAACTGGTGTTGTTGTGGCTCTGGTGTAGGCCGGTGGCTACAGCTCCGCTTCTACCTCTAGCCTGGGAACCTCCATGTGTCATGGATGCAGCCCTAAAAAGACAAAAAGAAAAAGAAATAAAAGCTATGTCCCACAGCTTCCAGAAGGGAATCAGGTTTGGGACTTCTATGATTCCCAAATGCTGCTACTTAAAAAAAAAAAATCCTTCTTAAAATAAAAAGGGTCTATGTTTTAATCTTCAGGGACTGAACTGAGCCCATGGTGACAACTACCAAGAGAAAAAGCTCCAGAAGCCTGCAGTGAGGAGAAAGGAAAACCACAGAGAGTTGGTCTGTTCTGGAGAGCTGGGCCTGGAACTCATTCTCATGGCTTCAGAGCACTCTGGCGGCTCTTTTCCAGCCCACAAGCCTCTGAGGGTGAGAAGAAATTGTACCTGACATCAGGCCCAGTGCTACCCCCATCTGTATTTGTGCTAATGAAAAGGGTGATGGTCTGGCAGCACAAAATTCAGTCTTCTCAGAGTTCCCGTCATGGCTCAGCGGAAACGAATCTGACTGGCATCCATGAGGACGCAGGTTCGATCCCTGGCCTCGCTCAGTGGGTTAAGGCTCTGGCATAGCCATGAGCTGTGGTCTAGGTTGCAGACGCAGCTCAGATCCTGCATTACTGTGGCTGTACTCTAGGCCATAGCTACAGCTCCGATTCAACCTCTAGCCTGGGAACTTCCATAGGCCATGCGTGCGGCCCTAAAAAGCAAAAAAATAAAATAAAATAAAATAAAAGGCGCTCTTCTCCTCTCTGCTTTCCCCACAATTGCTGAAGTTCTGTGAGCAACTCCTAAAGAGGAAAAGTAATATCTTCTGAAGAAACAGTAAACTGTGACCAGTCCCATAAGAAGTTAATGCTATCCTCAGATCCACCTAAAAGTAAGGCCTTAATAAGTAGTTCTTCCAACTCATTATCCAGGATGGAGCCCACACAACTATGAGCTCATGGTGACAAGCATCAAAACCATTTTCCTTTATGAAAGAGAAAGAGGCAGGGCAGCAGGAAGAAATCAAGGGGAAAGGAAAAATTTTACAAGGATCCAATACATCACGTGATGGACATGGCACATTTTGTTTTCTATTTGTATGGTTTCTCTTCTTAGTCATAAAAGCCTATTTCTCTACATAAATCTACAGGCATCCTTGAAGACAATCAGGTAAGGCTTTTGTATTTCATCTCAGAGAAAGGATTCTGTCAAGCGCGAACAGAGAAGCTTTGAAATGCAACACCAGATCACAGCACTGCCTTCTCTCTTTTTATGCTTTCACGGGACCATTCTTTTAATCAGATATTTTCAAAAACAAAACCACTGCTAACAATCCCCCCTCCCCCCCAAGCATGCTCAAATTTCTTGGATGGAATATTTTAAGAATAACCAATTTTACTTACAGACCAGAAAGCTTCACACTCAAAACTTGCCTATATAAAAATTTAATTCCTAGCTGGAGAGAGGTCCCATTTCAGAGTACCATACTGGAAATGTATGTAAAAGCCTGCAGCCAGGTCCATGGGACCTCAGACACAAAGCTAACCCAAGATTTTCTATTTCCTAGGAAGTTTTTTCTTGCTTCAAAATAACTGAAATTGATTCCATAACATGTGAGGTATATTTATGTTGACCATATAAAGATGCCTTTATATTTCTTTTATTCAATCATTCATTAGTGAAATAAACACTTATTCCTCAACCGTGTAGGAAAGGCACTGTGCTATGGCCTGTGGGGAATAAAAGTATGAATTCAGTACGTTCTCTGCCCTCAAGAAGCTTATAGTTTATTGAGGGACAAAGTGGGTAGTGACAGGACAGTATGAAAGATTCATTTAAAATACTATGCAAAGGAGTTTCTGTGGTGGCGCAGCAGAAACAAATCAGACTAGGAACCATGGAACCATGTAGGTTCGATCCCTGGCCTTGCTCAGTGGTTTAAAGATCTGGAGCTGTGAGCTGTGGTGTAGGTCACAGATGCAGCTCGGATCCTGTGTGGCTGTGGCTGTGGCATAGGCCAGTAGCTATAGCTCTGATTAGACCCCAAGCGAGGGAACCTCCGTATGCTGTGGGTGTGGCCCTAAAAAGAAAAAAACAAATAAATTTTTAAAATAAATAAAATACTACACAAGGAGTTCCTGTTGTGTCTCGGGGTAACGAACCTGAGTAGTATCCATGAGGATGCATGTTTGATCCCTGGCTCGAATCAGTGGGTTAAGGATCTGTCACTACCATGAGCTGCAGCCCATGAGCTGCAGCATAGGCTGCAGCTGTGGCTCAGTTCTGGCATTGCTGTGGCCGTGGCATAGGCCAGCAGCTATAGCTCCAAGTGGACCCCTAGTCTGGGAACTTCCATATGCTGCAGGTGCGGTCCTTAAAATATAAATAAATAAATAAATAAATAAATAAATAAATAAATAATAAATAAATTACTATGCAAAAAAAAGATTACTACAATTTATGTCAGAGTCCTGCCTATGTTTTCCTCTAGGAGTTTTATGTTATCCAGTCTTTTTAATTCAATAAACATTAAATGTCAAATATATCTATAATTTTGTAAAGTTCTGACTTGACTAGGCAGTAGATATTATGGAATTATATTAATTCTTTTTTTAATTTTTTATTGCACTATGGTCGATATGGTCTTACATTTATGTCTTTAATCTATTTTGAGTTTATATTCACATGTGATGTTAGAGAATGTCCTAATTCAATATTTTTACATGTAGCTGTCTGGTTTTCCCAGCACCTCTTATGTTTTTTCTCCATTGTATGTTCTTTCTTTCCAATGTTGTATATTAACTTACCATAAGTGCATAGATTTATTTCTGGGCTTTCTATCCTGCTCCCTTGATCTGTGTGTCTGTTTTTGTGCCAGTACCACACTGTTTTGGTTACTATAGCTTTGTAGTATAGTCTGAAGTCAGGGAGAGTGATTATAGCAAATATTTTACAATAACTAAAGTGGAGGATAACTTTTAAAACTTTGAACCACTATATTGTACATCTGTAACATAGAATATTATGCATCAGTAATACTTCAATAAAAACTTAATTAATCAAATACTAGGCAAGTACTTGGAGGAATACCATTATCTCTATCTCCTCCTAATTATTATACATGCCAATGTTTTCCCGGGGCTTCATTTTATTGACCTATTAAATTTAACCTAAAAGCAGGCCAAGGACAAAGCTCATCTGCATTCTTCTCACAATTGTGATATTCAGGTCTATACTTGCACATCAGTAGAAGTGGAAGCCTGAGACCCATCACTTTAGAAGATGAAATAATTGTTCAACCTGGTCACAACTGATGATGCAGCTCAGATTTCCCAACCTTTACACCAAGCCATGTTGACTTTTTTTGACACAGCTGAGGGATATGAAAGGAGAGGTTTCTCATACCTACTGATGTAGATTCATTTGGCTTAGAAATATATGTTCCCAGAGAGGAAAAAGATGATACCTTTGAAAAAAATAAGCTTCACTTTGCTGGTGAGACTAGAAAAGTATCAGGAAGCAGAGAGAGACTCAAATTAACATCAATGTTGGCTTGGCTGGCCTGGGAGCCTTAGATCTCCAGCTGGAGTCACTCAGAAGAAAAGACATACAATGTGTGAGTGATGAGACAGCTCATGAAAACTACACCTGGTAAGGCCTCCAGGAGGCAACGTGGTGTGTCAGAAAAGTCCTGGCCATGGCAGCAGGCAGACCAAGGTTAGAATTCCAGCGCCCATACTTATTAGCTCTATGTCCTTGGGCGAGTTAGTTAATTTTTGGGGTTCCGTTTCCTCATCTTTAGAATTAATGATACTTACCTGAGTAATTGTGAGAACTGAGTGGCACGGTCAAAGTCAAGGTCTAACACAGCAGTGCTACAAAGGCACTCAATATATCTGCCTAAGGGTGTCTCCTTGGTGTTTGCTGTTTATGGTACAAGGTAAAGGTTAAAATGGCCCCGTTCGCAGTCTACCCAGCAGAGGACCAGGACCTGAGCCCCAGGGAAAGTCTAACTGGCCAGAACACTGCCCTGAGGTCCTCACCAGAAGCTCTTCTTTTGTTTTCTTACACTGGTGCCCTCACTCAATAGGAGCAATATTGAGTTTAGCTTCATGTTCACTCCAAAATGCAAAATCAGAACTATTTAATGGGGTTATAGAGAGTCGGACATCAAATTTTAAGGACGCTCTGACTGTAATAAAACATAGCCTCAGGAGATTATAAATGTTCTTTCTTTGTAGTTCTCAGGCAAAGACTGCAAGCCCAGCAGTCAGGAGTGCTGTGAAAGGACATTTAAAAGGAGGTAAGGTTCAATTATCAATACCAGTAAAACAGCTTCCAACACAATGATTCTCTGAGATCAGTTAAATTGATATTCAGAGTCCATTATTCTATAAGAACTCCTCAATCCAATATAAATGTTGACCAACTATAATGCTTGGAGAATACAGCTTGGATTGTTAAAGTTTCAGGTAAACTGAATTTTAAGCAAAAAAAAAAAAAAAAAGATCCATTTGGCTTCAATCTTCATTAAGGATTTGGGGGGGGGGTCTTTTTAGGGCCACACCCGAGGATATGGAGGTTCCCAGGTTAGGGTTTGAATCGGAGCTAAGCTTGCAGCCTATGCCACAGCCACAGCAACGCAGAATCAAGCTGCATCTGCAACCTATGCCACAGCTCACAGCAATACTGGATCATTAACCCATTGAGCAAGGCCAGGGATCGAACACAAGCCCTCACAGATACTAGTCAGGTTCGTAACTGCTGAGCCACGGTGGGAACTCCAAGGATATTTTTTAAATGTATCATTACACTTTCTTAGAAAGAGTAGTCTGGGAGTTCCAGTCGCAGCTCAGTGGTTAACGAATCTGACTAGGAACCATGAGGTTGCAGGTTCGATCCCTGGCCTTGTAGGAAAATGCATGTCTCCTGAATTATTTGGGTGACAGATACTTGGAGGTAAGAGAAATTTTATGGCATGTCAGTCAATAGAGATCTCAGCATTTTAAAGGGTACCCTATCTGTGACTTACACGCAGAGATAGAGAAATTAATTCATATAGACTTGAAATGGTCGTATATGGTTCTAGTTTTTGCAAGTCAAACTCAAGTTTTGGTGAAAGAGAAAAAAATCTAAAGGAAGCAGATGCTTTTAATAAATATTCTATGTGCTCCCTCTCTTTTTGAGGCAATATGAATGTGGCCTCTTATACGTGTGTACTTAATATAGCAGCACTGGCACCTTTAATTACCACCGTCTTTAGTCCCAGCTGACCACAGAGTGTCACTTGGCAGTACATCAGTCTGGCCTAGTGCCAGCAGCAATCAGATATGACAGCTCCTAAGGAGGGAGTAGATTATGTCCAAATTATGTTACCTCTGGTTTCTCTAAATTTTAAGCCTTCCCAGTACTTGAAAACTAAGTACCACACTGTGTCTTAGGAAAATTCAAAGTAATTTTCTAGCACAGGACCTGAAGTACAGTAGAGACTCAATAGCCTTTTTAAATTGCATCTATGACACAGAGAATACCAGGTTGGAATCCTGCTGATGGGACATTTTTAAATGGCACCTGCGTTCATACCTGCATTTCAGATGCCACACTTCTCCCACCCCCACACCTGATTCATCCATGCCCTTGAATTATTTACAGGCGGACCTTTTCTTCTCAACAGATCATAAAGTCTTTTGAGCACAGGGGCGAAGACTCTTCATTCTGGGCTCTCCCCTCCCTTGCCTGCAGCTAGCATGGGGCTTGTACACTCAGTACATGAACAATAAATAACGTCATAAAGTCATCATGGCAAGAAGAGAGCCAGACTTTCCCACTCATTAAAAAAAGGGCTTTTTATTCAACTACAAGAGAAATAAGCAGATGTGTTTATGAAGTTATTTTGATTGACATTTATGCAATGTACCAAAAAAAAAATCAAACACTATTCTTCGTCTCCCTGACAAGTTTCCAAAATATGTGATGCTCAAATACCACCTGTTTGCTCTACTGATTGGGTGAAAGACAATCCCCAAATTCTAGATATAATGGCAGTCGGCATAGCAGAGTAAAAAAATCAGACTCTAGAACATGCTACCTGGATTTGAAACCTGGCTCCACTCAGTAACTGCAAAAACTTGGGTAAGTTAATTATCTCACCTTTCCTCATCTACAAAATGGGACAACTATCTACCTCATAAGGGGTATTCTAAAGATCAAATGATACAGGGAAAGCACTTAGCATATTGTCTGGCTCATGGTATGTTCTATATACACAACTTATTGGATCATTAATGTCTAGTATTAAAGGCACTTAGAATATTTTTTAAAGGAAAGACATTTTAAGTTCATACATCAACATTGTGTAGATTACAAACAATGCCACCTGGTCACTTGAGCATCTTTGCTTATTAATTGCGTTACCTTCCATTTGGACATAGAGATTTTAGAGTAAAACTAGTCTAAGAAGCCAATAAAAAGGAGCATTAATTTAAATTGACAAATTGTTCACATTTCTCATCATCCTGATTTTTTTTTTAACATGTTACTTGAGGAGAATTCACTTCAGTGCAGACAAGCTAATCCTTTCCTGTCCTTCATGCATTAATAAAGTCCCAGCGTTAATTACCCAACAGCCTCTTGCTTTGCAAGATCATTACAAGGAAGAAATCAATTTTTCACAGCAGAATTTAAGTAAGCAATTTTCTTCTCAATCTTTCTATTCCTCCCATTTTACAGCTTTTTAAGTAATGCATGCAGTTTTCTAAAATTTGGTTCAATCATTTTGTTTTAAAGGGTTTTCCCAGTGTAGTCCATCATTCATCAGAAAGTTCTAGTCTTTCAATGTATTTTGATTATTTGCAATATAAATGAGTTTTATGGTGTATTCTCTTTTTTTTTTGTCTTTTTTTGTCTTTTTAGGGCCACACCCACAGCATATGGAGGTTCCCAGACTAGGGGTCGAATCAGAACTATAGCTGCCAGCCTACACCACAGCCACAGCAATGTGGGATCCTAGCAACACCACAGCTCACTGCAATGCTGGATCCTTAACCCACTGAGCGAGGCCAGGGATCAAATCCACAACCTCACGGTTCCTCGTGGGATTTGTTTCTGCTGCACCATGATGAGAAGTCCAGGTTTATGGTGTATTCTACCCATTTCTACATGTATCAACACCAACTCCTCAAGTTAGGGGTTGCAAATAGACTCTAAAAGGAGAAAGAGCTTGTCAAAAAAATCATTTTTGTAGGTTTGTCAATTCTCTAGGACTATATTTTCTAACAGAGATGTGTGAAGAGAGAAGGAGAAGAGGAGAAAAAAAATGACAATGACAGGTACCAGCTATCTGCTGTGGATCAGGCACTGTCGGCTAGGTGCTTTTAAATATCTTACCTCATTCTTTTTTTTTTTTTGTCTTTTTGCCATTTTCTTGGGCCGCTCCCTCGGCATATGGAGGTTCCCAGGCTAGGGGTCCAATCGGAGCTGTAACCGCCGGCCTACGCCAGAGCCACAGCAATGTAGGATCTGAGCCAAGTCTGCAACCTATACCGCAGCTCACAGGCAACGCCAGATCCTTAACCCACTGAGCGACTCCATTATCTTACCTCATTCTAACCCAACAAGGTATAAACATGATTCCCCCAAGAAATGGGAAATAAAAGGAGAGTGTCCACATATATTATCAGGATAATTTTTTACTAAGCATGGGGGGTAATGACTAAAAGAAAATACATTCAAATATAAATAGTTAATTCCAAAGGATGGGAATTTATTGTGTTTTCCTTAAACTTTTCTGTTTTTTTTACTCCTGAAGGAAAGAAAAAAGAAACAAAGAGGTTAAATAGGTTTCCCAAGGTCATACAACTAATAAGTGGTGAAGTTGGGATCTGAACCCAGGTCTATCTCACTAGAAAGCCACACTCTACTCACCACAGCAATAAAATACGACCAGATATCTTTGATCTGAGCAAAGTCAAAAACATTTTAGAAATTCTGAACGAGACCTGTTCACATGCTCATTTACGTTACCAGGTGAATGAAACATCCCTCATTTCCTCAAACTCCCCATATATTATGTACCTATTAAAACAAACAAGATACTGGTGGAGATAACAGAGAAGCAGCATCAACAAGGTCAGCCTGGCATTGCTAGTCAAACAAAAGAATTCTGTGATGCCAGAGCGAACACGTGAAGCTTAGGTAAGGATAACCGAAGGCCAGCAGTATCCTATGTGATAGGAGGCAGGGTGTGCAGGAGTTAATTAGAGACTAAAGCGAGATGGAGCTTGGTGGAGACCTCACAGGCAATCCTTTCTGCATCAATCCACCCTATAATTCACCCAGGAAAAATCTGGGCCACCTTGAAGTTCCCCCCACAAAATTGCAGCTATGACTTGTCTCTGAAAATAATTTGCCAAATGTGAAAGAGAAAACAGGAAGCTGATTCATTAGCTGGGAAAGCAACAAACCAGACCTTGCCATGAGAGCAAAAGTCAAATCACGAGGACGTGGGGTATAATCGCTCTTGAATAATATTTGTGCCATTGTTGTGTTCCCTCTTGTGCAGGGACCAGCTGTCACTGTGTCTCCGAGTTAGGATAACATTTGAGATGATTCAAACTAAATTGACCAGACTTTAAAAAAAAAAAAAGTGTTTGAAAACTCTCACGCAATATCACACACAGCAGAAAAATCTCATTAGCCACTCACTGATGTTGAAGCTTTGATGCCATGAGTCAATGCTTCAGATGCTCGCTTGCTGTAGGCCCAACATCTGCATTACAAAATGTGGATATATGACTGGTCAGAATGACTATTATCAAAAAACACACTCATACACTCTTGGTGGGAATGTAAATTGGTGCAGCCACTGTGGAAGACAGTATGGAGAATTCTCAGAAAAACTAAAAAGAGAACTACCATATGACCTAGCAATTATACTGCTGGGTATATATCTGAAAACAAACAAACAAAGACCCTGCTCATTTGCGAAGATACATGCCCCCCAATGTTCATAGGAGCATTATTTACAATTGCCAAGATACAGAAATAACCAAAATGTCCATCAACAGCTGTAGGGATAAAGAAGACGTGAGGCACACACATGGTGGAATACTATTAAGCCATAGTAAAGAATGAAATTTTCCCATTTGCAGCAATATGGATGGATCTGGAGGGCATTATGCTAAGTGAAATAAGTCAGATAAAGACAAATACTCTATGATACCACTTACATATGGAATCTAAAAAATAAAACAAACTGGTAAATAAAACAAAAGAGCAGCAGACTCACAGACAGAGAAAAAAACTAGTGGTTGTCAATGGAGAGAAGGAAGTGGGGAGGGGCAAGATGGGGTAGAGTGAAGAGTTATTATGGGCTTCTACCAAATCATGTGTGTGAAAATTCTGAAGATTGCAAAGCATGGACTTCCCACTGTGGGGCAGTGAGTTAAAGATCTGGCTTGTCTCTGTGACATTTCCAGTTTGATCCCTAGCCTGGTGCAGCAGGTTAAGGATCTAGCATTGCTGCCTCTGTGGTATAGGCCACAGATATGGCTCTGATTCAATCCCTGATCCTGGAACTTCCATCTGCTGTGTGTGCAGCTGAAAAAGTAAAAAAAAAATAAAAATAAATATTTTTTTAAAATTGTAAAGCACGACAGAATTTTAAAATGCTTCCATTCAATAAAAAATAAACAAAATACTAAGTGAAGTAAGTCAGAAAGAGAAAGACAAATACCATGTGATATCACTTATATCCAATCTAATATACAGCACAAATGAACCTTTCCACAGAAAAGAAACTCATGGACTTGGAGAATAGACTTGTGGCTGCCAAGGGGGAGGGAGTGGGATGGACTGGGGGTCTGGGGCTAATAGATGCAATCTATTGCCTTTCAAAAGAAAAAGCAATAAGATCCTGCTGTATAGCACTGGGAACTATAGCTAGTCACTTGTGATGGAACATGATGGAGGATAATGTAAGAAAAAAAATGTAGATATATATGTGTGACTGAGCCACTTTGCTGTACAGTAGAAAATTGACACAACACTGAAACCAACTATAGTGGAAAAAATAAAAATCATTAAAAAAATAAACAAAATTTAATGTACAATGGATTCAAAATGAACTTCAAAGAGAGATGCTGAGAATGCCTTCACCATCCTGCCTGGCCGCATCCAGGTGAGTCGGGATGACCTAGAGGGAAGCTATAGGCGGCAAATTGAACTACGGCTGACACTTTCACGAGGAAAAATTTAGGTTTAGGCCAGTGATGCGGATTTACATCTAACTCCCAATCCTTCTGGCTCCCTAACAGCAAGAGCAGTGGAATCCTAAAATAGATTACTGGGGCCCAAAGAAAATGGGAAGAAAGCCAAAGAACCTTTAAGAGCAACAACGCCTAAGACTCAGGTCAACAGTCAGCCACCTCTTGTGCTCCCTCCATGCTGCAGCTTCCCTCTGCGTCACCCCCAAACCTTCAGCAAAGTGAGGACTCAAAGCAGCCTCATGCCAGTCGTGCTCTGGAGACTCACAGAGGGGGATGGGTTCTGAATGAAGAGAGAAGCTGATGCTGCAGGGATAGCTTGGGGCAATGGAGAAGCTGGATGGCCCCAACCAGGACAGATATGAAACTAGCCGCTCCACCACTGGGTCCCCTAACAAGGGCTGTTGGGAGTAGGGGCTGTATTTTGCACTTGCCTGCCTCTAGTTCAGAAGATCACTGTTCCTTTCTCCAAGGCCTTATAATCATGGGAAATGGGGGTGGGGGAGCAGCGGGGGCCCAGGGTAAGAAAGGGGGCTTCATGCTGAACAGAGCGTGGGAGGGCTGCTGCCAGGAAAGCCTCCTCTCTCTGATTAAGAGTAGCCAGCAAAGACAAAAGCCTGATGGGGAGAAGAAAGCAGAGGAGGAGGAGGAGGGGAAGACATTCTGTCAAGACACCCCAAACTCCAGGAGGCAGAGCAGCAAGTCTTCAGCCTGGACCTGTAGCATGACTGACCCGAAACTGCAGGTTAAAGGGATGGTTATGAGGCACAGATGCAGAAGGAAGCCTCAGAGGCAGTTCTATATGTGGAAAACAAGCCTTAAGATCAATGCCGGGGAAACGAGAACAGGACAAAAAGCAGACAGATGAAGAAAAACGGTTCAGCATGGAAGCCGAAGGAATTCAGGGTATTAAAGGTGTGTTTTTTTATGTGGTGCTATAATGACGGCACAAGGATGGGCTTCTCATGCTTAAAAAGTCAGAGCTGCCCCGTGTTCAAGGCAGCATTATTCACCAAAGCCAAGGGGTGGAGGCAATCCAAGTGTCCACTGATGGATGAATAGATAAAAGTGTGGTGCACACATTCGGTGGAATAGAAAGGAAGGAAATTCTGAAGCACGCTGCTACATGGATGAGCCTTAAGGACATGATACGAAATAAAATAACCAGTCACAAAACAATACATACTCCATGGTGGTTGCCACGGACTGAGGAGAGAGAGGAATGGGGCGTTACTGTTTCATGGGTGCAGAGTTTCAGTTTTGCAAGATGAAGAGTTCTGGAGATGGATCGTGGTGATGGTTGCAAAACAAGATGACTGCACTTAATACTAAGGAGCTGTGTAGTTAAACATGGCTAAGACGGCCAAATTGACATTATGTGTATTTTACCACTTTTTTATTTTACTTTTTTTTTTTTTTGGTCTTTTTAGGCCACACCCAAAGCATATGGAGGTTCCCAGGCTAGGGGTTGAATCCGGCTACAGCTGCCGGCCTACTCCACAGCCACAGCAACGCAGGATCTGAGTCATGTCTTTGACCTACACCACAGCTCACGGCAATGCCAGATCCTTAACCCACTGAGCAGGGCCAGGGATAGAGCCCACATCTTCATGGATACTAGTCGGATTCATTTCCACTGAGCCACGATAGGAACTCCCCACAATTTTTTAAACAAGAAATACTTTAAAAAAAAAAAAAAAAGCTAGATGGAATTTCCGTAGTGGCTCAGCCGTAACAAACCCGACTAGTATCTATGAGGACAAGGGTTCACTCCCTGGCCTCACTCAGTGGGTTGAGGATCTGGGGTTGTGGGGAGCTTCGCTGTAGGTCTCAGACGTGGATTGGATCTGGCATTTCCGTGCCTGTGGCGTAGGCCAGCAGCTACAGCTCCAATTCGATCCCTAGCCCGGGACCTTCCATATGCTGCAGGTACAGCCCTGAAAAAAAAAAAGAAAGAAAGAAAGAAAGAAAAAAACAAAAAACAGAGTTGCAGATCAGCAACTGGTGTTGGGAAGTTTTGGACATGCCTCTCTTCCAGCAGAATCTTCCAGGACACAATTCATCCTCAGGCAAAGGTGGCACCTACCCTGTGCAAGGAGTGAGCTAGTCACTGGGTAAGTATGGCACAGTGCAGCAGACCAAGGAACAGAGTAGGACAATGCCACAGGGCCAGGATGAGCCTGAACAGAGTCAGCCCCAATTCAGACTATGCGGTCAAAACTACTTTCCAGGAGTTCTCTTGTGGCGCAGCAGATTAAGGATCCAGCATTGTCACTGCAGCAGCTAGGGTTGCTGCTGTGTCACAGGTTCAATCCCTGGCCTGGGAACTTCCATATGCCATGGGCATGACAGAAAGAAAGGAAGGAAGGAAGAAAAGAAAAGAAAGTATTTTCCAGAAGAAATGATGCCTCAGCTGGATCCTAAAAGTAAAAGGGACTATACAGACAGAGGTAGTGGAGAAAAGAGTACCAAAGAAAATAGCATGTGGCCAGAGAGAACGCGGTGAATTTTTGGTACCACCTGCGATGCATCTTGCCTGGAGCACAGAGTGGGAAGGAGCAATCTGAAGAGAGGAGGATGGAGAGTCACAAAGCATCCACACATCAATAGGGAAAATTATTTTTCTGGACAGTGACAAACCAGTTGGGGGTCAGGATGCTTCAGCTTCTGATCCAGAGTGAACTGTGTGGAAAGAATGCCATTAAGGGCACGGTAGGACAAGCACAGAATAGGGAACTGAGACTCAATGAAGCACCCAAAGTATCCATGTGGCCATAAGATCTTTGTGGGGCAGGGGTGGTAAGACACTCACAATATTTACCACCTTAACCATTTTTTTAGTGCACAGTTCCTAAGTGTTAAGTACATTTACACTCCTGTAAGAGCAATCTCCAGAACGCTTCATCTTTACAAACTGAAATTCTGTACCCATTAAACAGCTCCTCACTTCCCCCTCCTCCAAGCCCCTGGCAATCACCATTCCATTTTCTGTCTCTATGAATTTGATTGCTCTAGGTACCTCCTATAAGTGGCACCTATTTGTCTCTTCACGGCTGGCTTATTTCACTTAGCATAACGTCCTCGAGGTTCATGCATGTAGTTGCATTATCAGAATTTCCTTCCTTATAAAGGCTGAATAATATTCCACTGTATGCACGTACCACATTTTGTTTATCCATTCATCTTTCAATGGACATTTGGGTAAGGTTCCTTCCACCTTTTGGCTATCATAAATAATGTTTATGATAAACATAGGTGCACAGATCTCTTTTCCAGGTCCTGCTCTCAATGCTTTGGGGGATACAGTTGACCTTTGAACAACACAGATTTGAACTATGCTAGTCCTCCTATACACGGATTTTTTTCAATAAACACTGCAGTTCTACACAATTTGCACTTGGTTGAATCCACAGACGTGGAACTGCAGATACAGAGAGACTTGAGTATCTGAGGATTTTGGTATCTGAAGCTGGCCCTGGAATCAATACCCGACAGGCCCTGAGAGACACCTGTATATGCAGAATTGCTGGATCATGTGGCAAGTCTATTTTTATTTTAGGGGGAACTGCCATACCATTTGCCACAGCAGCAGCAGCATCTCACTTCCTCCCCAAAAGTGCACAAGAGTTTCCATTGTTCGCACGCTCTCACCAACACTAATTTTCTGTTGTTGTTGTTGTTTTTCTTAATAGCAGCCATCCTAATGGGTGTGAGGTGGTTGCAGCCATTTGATTGGCCCTTCTGAGCCTCCAGTTTCCTCAGCTGTAAAATGAGTACATTGGACTAGATGATCCCCAAGGATCTCAAATGTCATTGTTCTATGAATTGAGAGGTGATTTAAGTTGATTTACTGGGAAAAACTCAGTCAGGCCATTCAATCGTTGTGAGGCTCACATTCCCTAACCATATTCACAGCACTGACACACACTCTGGATTTGGTTTCAAGTAAAACACAGATGGAAATTCAAGTGCAAGGACTGTAAACTTAATGGGAAAGTTTAAGGGAGCCTGGTCCCAGCGATCACTGGAGAGGACGTGGATACTGCTGGATCCTGAAGGTAACTGGTCCACACAGGGGTGGGGAGGGGGGAATTTCACATTCCACTGATCTCCTTACAGGAGGGGTTGATTATTAGCAATGACTAGAGCAGAGCCCTTCTACTCATTGTTCAACTTTCACTCATATAAAGGGATAAAGTGATTGCAATTAATTTCTTTTGTCTGCACCTGCATCATGCAGAAGTTCTTGGTTCAGGAATCAAACCTGAGCCACAGCAGGAACCCAGGCCACAGCAGTGACAATGCCAAGTCTTAAATCACTAGCCCACCAGGGAACTCTCAACTAAATTTTTTTTTCAGGGCCGCACCCATGGCATATGGAGGTTCCCAGGCTAGGGGTCTAATCAGAGCTACAGCTGCCGGCCTACACCACAGCCACACCAACACGGGATCAGAGCTTCATCTGTGACCTACACCACAGCTCACGGCAACACCGGATCCTTAACCCACTGATCAAGGCCAGGGATCAAACCCACAACATCATGGTTCCTAGTCACGATGGGAACTCCTCAACTAATTTTTTTTTTTAATGGTTAGGCTGAGATGATGAGAGAGACGGACGAGTCAGAGAGAGAAATGGTCATTTCCCCAGGAAATGTGTTATGTTTTCCAATATGGGGTGAATCCTCCCCACTCTCAAATACAATGGCTAAAATTGTGAGAGAGAATATGCGTTTTCCTCAATAAGATACCCTGAAGAAGAGTCACCCACAAGTCCCAAGGAAGAATACTGTTTTTTCAGACACGTAAACTAAAGGCAACAGGATGATGTGCAGAAAATCCAGCAACAACAAAAACAGAATCCAGGACTCCTGAACTCATAACCCAATACTGTTTGCAAATTTTGTTCCTCCTCTAAAAAGAAGAATTATTATTACCACATCTTTCCAAGAATAACAACAACCAAAAAACTACCAATATGGATGCACACAGACTTAAGCTGCATGTAAGTCCATCTTTCTGTAGGAGTCCTGCAACACTGTGGACCCCGATGTGGAAATCAAACCTGAGAAGCCTCCTTAACTGCCTATTAAGAATCATCATCCAGGGAGTTCCCGTCGCGGTTCAGCAGAAATGAACCTAACTAATACCCATGAGGATGAGGGTTCGACCCTTGGCTTAGTTCAGTGGGTTAAGGATCCAGCGTTGCTGTGGCTGTAGTGCAGGCTGGCAGCAACAGCTCTGATTCAACCTTCGACCCACAGCGTGGGAACACCCATATGCCTCAAGTTCAGCCCTAAAACGCAAAAAGAAAAAAAAAAAAGATCATCCAACACCTGAAGACCACACACCTCACATGATAAGGGTTGAGTCGTTTATACCTTCTGTGGATTCCTCAGAAGGTGATCAGCAGCAGCCCAGAGAGGATCACACACGTAGGCTGAAAGAGATCTGCCCCCAAAAGGATCGAGATGCTATTGGAGAAAACAAGAAATGACTTTTAGGAGTTCCCACCATGGCCCAGTGGAAACAAATCCAACTAGGAACCATGAGGTTGTGGGTTTGATCCCTGGCCACGCTCAGTGGGTTAAGGATCTGGTGTTGCCGTGAGCTGTGGTGTAGGTCGCAGACGCGGCTCAGATCCCATGTTGCTGTGGCTGTGGTGTAGGCCGGCAGCTGTAGCTCTGATTAGACCCCTAGCTGGGGAACCTCCATATGCCACAGGTGCGGCCCTAAAAAGATACAAGACAAAAGACAAACAAAAAAAAATGATTTTTGCACCTTTTTCCCACTAGTTTTTAATTATATTACAGAACTGATTCTAGAAACTGTGTGAGCTGACCAATCAGAAAACTGCTGGTTATCAGGGAAGACAGACTGGGCAGTAAGAACAGAAGGCAGGTCCAAGATGATGGAAAGGAGCAACCCTGCCCTCTGCTGGCAATCCTGGGTAGTGGAAGTAAGATGTGAAGAGAAGATTACCTTGAGCTGGAGGAAGTAGACATTGAGCTGGAGGAAGTAGACACACCCACACAAAAACCAAGGCACCCACCTACAGCAACTTTCATACATGGCAGAAACCTTACAGGAGAGATCACAGGCCACAGACTAAACTTGAATGTTGCCTTAATGGCCATGTCCTGGAATATGCCTATTTGCAAATGGTGTTGAGAAGGCAATGATGGATACGACCAAAGAGGGCCTTCTGTCTTAAAGACTAGACATGGGAGTTCCTGCTGTGGCTCAGTGAGTTAAGAATCCAGCTGCGGGAATGCCCGTCGTGGCTCGGCAGAAACAAATCTGACTAATATCCATGAGGATGCAGGTTCAATCCGTGGCCTCGCTCAGTGAGTTAAGGATCCAACGTTGCCGCGAGCTGTGTGGTGTACTTCACAGACACAGCTCGGATCTGGCATTGCTGTGGCTGTGGTGTAGGCCGGCAGCTACAGCTCTAATTCGACCCCTAGCCTGGAACCTCCATATGCCTCAGATGTGGCCCTAAAAAGACAAAAAAAAAAAAAAAAGAATCTGACTGCAGCGGCTCAGGCAGCAGCAGAGGCATGGGTTCCACCCCCAGCCCAGGGAGGTGGGTTAAAGGATCCCATGCTGCCACTGCTATGCTGTAGATCATAAATGTAGCTTGGATTCAGCCTCTGGCCTGGGGACTTCCATGTGCCGTAAAATAAATAAATAAATAAAAGACTAGGCATGGGCCACGATGTACATTCATTAAAAATGATTCTCTTTATGATAGTAAAATACATTTCTATACAGAGTCCATTACAAACATCTACTTCTTCATGCCCTCTACAGAAAAAGTATTACATTACTCTTCAGTGACATCAAAAGTGAAATCATGATGGCAATGCCAAGAAGCAGGTAGGAAAAAAGGAAGTCCTATAGTTTGGAGAGGGAAATAGAGCATATGCATATTTAGAATTGAGTAGGTAAATTTCTACATTGCAGTTAAGGAGATATTCTATAAAAACACAGCTGAATTATCTGTCTTAGATATTCTCCTGCTGCCTGATACATAAATTTTCAAACTATTTTTCAGATTTTCTTTCTAATGAGAATACACTTTTCTCCACTCACTTCATCTTCACATAGAGATAAGACTGTACTATCAGTATCAGTTACTACTGTGTCCTAACATAATAAATATCAACTTATCAAATAGCTATTTCTTCTTTATTTTTTATTAAAGTGTAGTTGATTTACAGTGTTATGCTAATTTCTGCCATATAGCAAAGTGACTTAGTTATACACATATACACTTCTTTTTTTTTACTTTTTAGGGCCACACCTGTAGCATATGGAGGTTCCCAGGCTAGGGGTGAAATCGGAGCTACACCTGCCAGCCTACCCAACAGCTATAGCAATGTGGGATCCGAGCTGTGTCTGTGACCTACACCACAGCTCACGGCAACACCGGACCCTTAACCCACTGAGCAAGACCAGGGATCAAACCCGCATCCTTATGGATCCCAGCTGGGTTCGTTAACTGCTGAGCCATGAAGGGAACTCCCCATTCCTTTTTTTATATTACTTTCCATTATGGTTCACCCCAGGAGATTGGATACAGTTATTTGTGCTATAACATAAGACCCTGTTGTCTATTCATATTATTTTTTAAACTTTTTATTAAAGTATACTTGATTTACAGTGTTCTTTCAACTTTTGCTGTACAGAAAAGTGACCCAGTTATATGTATATATACATTCTTTTTCCCATGTTATTTTCCATGATGTTCTATCACCAGTGATTGGATATAGTTCCATGTGCTATACAACAAGACTTCATTGTTTATCTATTCTAAATGCAATAGTTTGCCTCTACTAACCCCATACTCCCAGTCCATCCCATTCCCTCAACCTTAGAAACCACAAATCTGTTCTTCATGTATGTGAGTCTGTTTCCGTTTTGTAGATAGGCTCATTTGTGCCATATTTCAGATTCCACGTATGAGTGATAGAGTATGCTATTTATCTTTCTCTTTCTGACTTACTTCACTGGTATTAATATCTCTAGTTGCATCCATGTTGCTGCAAATGGTGTTATTTCATTCTTTTTATGGCTGAGTAGTATTCCACTGTGTGTATGTACCCCATCTCCTTAATCTACTCATCTGTCAATGGACATCAAATAGCTATTATTAAGTAGCCACAGCCTCAAACAGCTTTCAGTCTAGCTGAGAAGGCAGTTCACATACATTAATGTTCTATTTCAACAGGCAGTTACACTAGATTCATTCTGAGGTTTCCTCTAGCTCCAATTTTATATCCAGAAACACTAGGTTATTAGCAGTATCCCAAGTGCTTGATCCTCACAGCCTCTGCACCATTATCTCTGTCTGGAATATTTCCCCACTCCACCTGCTTTGGCCCCCGAGCACATTTCTGTCATTCTTCCAATCCTAGTTCTTCTTTGAAATGATTCAGGGAGGATCTGGGTGATTCTCACCTTGAACCCTATTACCCCTGTACACACAGGCAGTTGCCTACTTTCAGATATAACACGTGTCTCCAAAACACATTTTTTTTGTCTTTTGTCTTTTTTTTTAAGGGCCGCACCTATGGCACATGGAGGTTCCCAGGCTAGGGGTCTAATTGGAGCTGTAGCTGCCAGCCTACACCACAGGCACAGCAACGCCAGATCCTTGACCCACTGAGTGAGGCCAGGCATCGAACCTGCAACCTCATGGTTCCTAATTGGATTTGTTTCTGCTGCACCATGACGGGAACTCCCCAAAACACATTTATATGTCATCTTTTCAACTGAAACACATAAAGAGGAGCAATTTCTGTTCATGTTATTGGAGAAGAGTAAATTATCTTTTCCCAAAGAACTAAAAAAAAGTCTAAAATCCCTAATTATGATTATCCAATATCTCCTTAAATAATCCTATCCTATCAATTTTTTTAAAAGTGAGGAAACTTCAAAATTGTCTTAAAAAGGCAAGTATCCAAATGCTGGTGGAAAAGGCAGCCTCTAAACCTCCCCAAAGCAGGAATAATAGCAATAATAGTAAATACTATGGCCAGACACTGATCCATAAGCATTTTATATAATTTAACTCAATTCTGATAACCACCCTATGAAGTGGGTATTATCATCATTCCACACCTTTGTTTTTTACTGATGAGAAAAATGAAGCAGAGATATGTCAAAGAACTTACATGAGGTTACACCTCCAGTAAGTGGCAAAACCAGGATTCAAGCCCTGATGGAGAAGAGAAGTTTAACAAGGTTCTTAGGGGAGTTCCCTGGTGGCGCAGCAGGTTAAGGATCCAGCAGTGCCACTGCCGTGGCTCGAGTCACGGCTGCAATATGACATAAATTTCTGGCCGTGGGGCAAAAATACCAGGGTTCCCAGAAAAGCTTAAAAGAGGAAGAAGATTCCCCCTGCTGGCTGGATATATAGTTTTCTTTTGTCATAACTGATTACAAGGGCACCACTGCCAGGGCAGCCCGGAGTCACCAAACAGAGGAATGAGTTCCAGCAATAATTCTTAAGTATAGTTGATTTACAATAATGTGTTAGATTTAGGTGTACAGCACAGGGATTCTGGTTTATTGTTTGGTTTTTGTTTCTTGTAGATTATATTTGACACTGCTCTTAACTCTGCCATGCCCTACTTTGCTCAGCCTTAAGGCTGAAAGGAAACAGAAATCAGGCTTACATTCTCCTCCAGCTCCAAAATATTATGTCTTGGAGATTCAGATTTTTTTTCTCTAAAAACCAGTTCTCTTTGTAATGAGGTCATAAGAAACATCTAGTAGTTTGTTTTTTTCCCAAAGCCACAGGAATCTCATAAGTTGGTGGTTCAAAAGCTATTACAGTACTTTCAAATATTTCACTAATTTGCAGTATGGACAAGAATAATTAAATTACGACACAATGGGAAAAAATTGCAGCTGAAAGACACTGAAAGTTCAAAGAAAATGAGAGGAAACTGTTGCTAAAATATACTGTAAGCAATTATAATGCAGTTTCTTTCATCTAGTCATAGTCTTACTAAGTTACTTTAGGGCAGAGCAAACTGCTAATTAGGTATATCAAAACATACCTAAATCTGTCATCAATGTTAACAAATTTATGCCAAAATTCACAATTCTGCAACCAAGTTCCACAGTTAAGGCAGGAGCTCCTGTCATGGCTCAGTGGAAACAAATCTGACTAGGAACCATGAGGTTGCCAGTTCAATCTCTGGTCTCGCTCAGTGGATCAGGGATCCAGCGTTGCCCTGAGCTGTGGTGTAGGTTGCAGACACAGCTCGGATGTGGTGTTGCTGTGGTGCAGGCCGGCAGCTGTGCTTCCCATTAGACCCTTAGCCTGGGAACCTCCATATGCTGCCGGTGCAGGCCTAGGAATAAAAAAAAACACAAAGTTAAGGCAAATCTAACTTAATCTAAATGCTTACTTGTTTATACGTCAATTATATCTCAATAAAGCTGAAAAAATGCTAATTTCTTTCCCTCTATCAAAACTAATGAGCTTATGAAAAGGGAATACACACATTCAGGTTAAGGAAGATTGAAAAAAATTCCATGTAATTTTGGTCGCCACCAAAAATCACACTAAAGATACAGTTAAGGACGGGATTAAGATGGCAGAATAGAAGGACTGGAGCTGAACTTCTCTCCTAAAAACAACAAAATTCACAACTAAAGACTGAGCACACTTCACCAAAATGGACCAGAAACCTTAAAAAAGATACCCTACTCCAGAAGAAAAAGAGGAGGCCACATCAAGAGGTAGGTGGGGTGATTTCACGATATAAACAACCCCATTCCTCCTGGGTGGGAAGCTCCACAGACTGGAAAGTAACTGGTTCACAGAAACTCACCTACAGGAGTGAGAGTTCTGAGCCACACATCAAACTCTCACGTGTGGGGATCTGGCACAGGGAGAAAGAGCCCCGGAGCATCTGGCATTGAAGGCCAGTGGGGCTTGCACACAAGAGCTCCATGGGACTGGGGGAAATGGAGAACCCATTCTTAAAAGGGGCACACAGACTTTCACATGCACTGAGTCCCAGGGCAAAGCAAAGTCTACATAGGAATCTGGGTCAAACCTGACCACAGTTCTTGGAAAACATCCTGGGAAAACAGGGGTGAATGTGGCTTGTTGTGAGGGAAGGACATTGGAAGCAAAGCTCTCAGGAACATTCAGCAGCAGTGCCTTTCTCTGGAGATGGCCATTTTGGGAAAATCTGGCCCCACTCATTAGCACTGAGAAGCCCCAGGGCAAACAACAATCCAGGTGGGATCACAGCCCCGACCCTCAGTAAACAGGCTACCTAAAGACCCCTGCAAGCACACAGCCACCTCTAACCCATCCAGAGACAAAGCCCCACCCACCAGAGGGATTAGAATCGACTCCTCCTACCAGGGTGCAGGCATCAGCCCCTCCCATCAGGAAGCCTACAGCAAGCCCCCATACTGACTTCAGCCACAGGGGGGCAGACACCAGAAGTAAGAGAGGCTACAATTCTATTATCTGTAAAAAGGCCACCACACCAAAAACCTATAAAAATGAAAAGACAGAGAACTATAACTCAGATGAGGGAGAAAGAAAAAAAAACATAAAAACAGCTAAATGATCAGGAGATTCTCAGCCTCCAGGAAAAAGACTTGAGACTGTTGATGCTGAAGATGAGGCAAGACATTGGAAATAAACTGGAGGCAAAGATGGATAACTTACAGGAAACACTGAGCAAAGAGATACAAGATATCAAACTTAAACAAGAAGAGATGCAAAATACAATAACTGAAATAAAAAATTCACTAGAAGCAGCTAACAGCAGAATACAGGAGGCAGAAGAATGAATAAGTGAGGTGGAGGACAGATTAGTGGAAATTACGGATGCAGAACAGAAAAGAGAAAAAAGATTGAAAACAAATGAAGACAGTCTCAGAGAACTCTGGGACAACATGAAACGCACCAACATCCGTATTATAGAGGCACCAGGAGAAGAGAGAGAGAAGGGGACAGAAAAAATATTCCAAGAGATAATAGCCAAAAACTTCCCTCACATGAGAAAGGAACCACTCACTCAAATCCAGGAAGTACAATGAGTACCATATAAAATAAACCCAAGGAGGAATACACCGAGACACATATTCATCAAACTGACCAAAATTAAAGACAAAGAGAAAATCTTGAAAGCAGCTAGGGAAAAGAAACAATTAACATACAAGGGAACCCCATAAGGTTATCAGCTGATTTTTCAGCAGAAACTCTAAAGGCCAGAAGGGAGTAGCATGATACACTTAACATGATAAAAGGAAAAAACCTCCAACTAAGATTACTTTACCCAGCAAGGCTCTCATTCAGATTTGAAGAAGAAATCAAAAGCTTCACAGATAAGCAAAAGCTAAGAGAATTTAGCAACACTAAACCAGCCTTACAGCAAATACTAAAGGAACTTCTCTAGGCAGAAAAGAAAAGGCCACAACAGGAAACAAAAATACCACAAATGACAAGGCTCACCAGTAAAGGTATATACACAGTAAAGATAGGAAATCATCCATGCACAATTATACCACCAAAATCAGAAATCATGAGAAGAGGAGGATACAAATGCAGGACACTGGAGATGCACTTGCAATTAAGAGAACAACAACTTAAAACAATCTCATATATATATACACAGACTCTTATATCAAAACTTCAGAATAAATGCAAACCAAAAATCTACACTTGATACACAAACAAATAAGAAAAATCAACTCAAATACAACAGTAAAGATAGTCATCAAACCAGAAGAGGAGAGAACAAGAGAAGAAGGGAAGAAAAAAGAGCAGCAAAAACAAATTCAAAGCAATTAATAAAATGGCAATAAGAACACACATATCAAGAATTACCTTAAATGTTAATGGACTAAACGCCCCAACCAAAAGACATAGACTGGCTGAATGGATATAAAAACAAGACCCAAATATATGCTGTCTTCAGGAGACCCACTTCACTTCTAGGGACACATACAAATTGAAAGTGAGAGAATGGAAGATAATATCCCTTGCAAATGGGAATCAAAAGAAAGCTGGAGTAGCAATACTCATATCAGACAAAATAGACTTTAAAATGAAGAATATTTTCAGGGACAAGGAAGGCCACTACATAATGATCAAAGAATCAATCCAAGAAGAAGATATAACAATTTTAAATATCTACACACCCAACATAGGTTCACCACCATATATAAGGTAACTGCTAACAACTTCAAAAGGAGAAATCGACAATAACACAATCATAGTGGGGGACTTTAACACCCCACTTACAGCAATGGATAGATCATCCAGACAGAAAATCAATAAGGAAACACATTAAACCAGATGGACTTAATAGATATTTGTAGGACATTTCATCCAAAAGCAACAGAATACACATTCCTCTCAAGTGCACATGGAACATTCTCTAAGATTGATCACACCTAGGTTACAAATCCAACCTCAGTAACTTTAAGAAAATTGAAATCATATCAAGCATATTTTCCTACCACAACACTATACAACTGGAAATCAACAACAAGAAAAAAACTGCAAAAAAGACAACCACGTGGAGACTAAACAACATGCTACTAAACAACCAATGGATCACTGAAGAAATCAAAGAGGAAATTAAAAAATACCTGGAAGCAAATGACAACAAAGATACAACACTCCAAAACATATGGGATGCAGCAAAAGCCATTCTAAGAGGAAAGTTTAGTAATACAAGCCCACCTCAGGAAACAAGAAAAAGCTCAAATAAACAACCTAACTTTACATCTAAAGCAGCTAGAGAGAGAAGAACAGATAAGACCTATATATACATACATGTATTAGAATATTCTTTATGATAGAATAATTTTAAAATAATAATCATAATAAATAATTTTAGAATAATAGATTTTTAAGTAGTAAGTGAATTCCTATTTAAATCAGTGATAATGTTTTTTTGTTTTGGGTTTTGTTTTTTGTAAGGGTTTTTTGTTGTTTGGGTTTTTTGTGGGGTTTTTTTTGGTGGGTTTTTGTTGTTGTTGTTGTTGTTGTTGTTGTCTTTTTAGGGCTGTACCCACAGCATATGGAAGTTCCCAGGCTACGGTTGGAATCTGAGCTGCAGCTGCTGGCCTATGCCACAGCCACAGTAACAGGGGATCCAAGTCACATCTGCCACCTACACTGAAGCTCTTGGCAATGTGGGATCCTTAACCCACTGAGGGAGGCCAGGGACTGAACCCACATCCTCATGGATATTAGTCAGGTTCTTCACCCACTGCACCACAAAGGGAACTCCAGAAATATTGTTTTAATATCTTGAAATACTAAAGGAACCCAAAAAATATTAACTAAACTTTTTACACCTATAAATCTGAAAAAATATGTGAAATGGGGAAATTGTATGTAATTTACCAAAGCTGATAGAAGAAGAAATTAAAAATACAAATAATCCCGTAATTTTTAAGTTGAATTCATAATTAAAACATTATCACAAAGGAAATGCCAAATATTTTACCAGTGAACTTCACCAAATATTTATGAAAGAATTCCAGTCTTACACAATCTCTTCCAAAGAATGGAAAAAGAGGTACTCTAACTTCTAAAAGAAGTTAGAGACTCCCAAAACTTGACAAGAGCATTACAAGAAAAGAAAATCATAAGCTAATCTCACTCATGAAGACAATCATAAAAAATCATAAAGAAAATACAAGCAAACCAAATCTAGCAATATATATATGTATTACGAACACATATACATTGGACATATATATATATAAATAATATTGTACTTAATGGTGAAATGAAGAAAAGAAAACTTTCCCTCTGAGATTGTACATGAGACAAAAATTTCCATCCCATTAATCACTACTTCTATTCAATTTTATACTGGAGTTCCGAGCCAGCACACAGGACAAGAAAAAGCAATGAAAGAATGGTAAAGAAACCCAGAAATCCATAAAACTGACAGTAGTCACAGATGATGATTATATTTTAAGAAAAAAACCAAAAGATTTTATAGCTAAAATACTAGAATCAAAGAAAAAGAAAGACGACAGGATATAAGGTCGATAGGTAGAAAACAATCATATTTCTATGTACTAAAAACAAATAGAAAATGAATTTCTTATAAGATATCAATTTAAAATAGCATCCAAAACCTCAATTACCAAAGAAAACAGTAAAATACATGTAAGATCTCTACATAGCAAAATGTAAAATATTACTCAAATAAATTTGAATAATAATAAATAATAATAATATTGGGAAGACCCAACAATGAAAGATGTCAATTCTCCCCCGAAAGCCAATAATAACCAAAACGATCTTGAAGAAGAACCTGCACTATCAGGTAGTGAGTTATTATAAAGTGCAATAACTAAGAGAGTGTTTCATTGGCTGAGGACAGACAAAACAAAACAGGGAGATCCCGTTGTGGCTCAGAGGGTTCCGAATCCGACTAGTATGAGGATGCAGGTTCAATCCCTGGCCTCACTCAGGGGGTGAAGGATCCAGCATTGCTGTGAGCTGTGGTGTAGGTCGCAGATGAGGCCTGGATCTGATATTGCAATGGCTGTGGTGTAGGCCGGCAACTGCAGCTCTGATTTGACTCCCAGCCTGGGAACTTCCATATGCTGCAGGTGCAGCCCTAAAGAGAAAAAAATAGGATAAGAGCCCCCAAATATACATTTGTACAAAAATGGCACCACAGGACAGTGGTAAAAGGATGGTCTCTTTAATAAAGAGGGCTGAGTCAATTAGTTATCCAAAAGGGCAAAAATCATATTTGACTCCTATCTCATTTCACACAAACAAAATGAGTCGATTCTAGGTAGATCGAGATCTGAAAACAAAATAATAAATCTTCCTGAAAATAAGATGGGAGACTATCTTCATGAGTTTGGTATTACTTAAAGGAAAAAAAAGGGGGGGGGTTCCCCTCGTGGCACGGCGGAAACAAATCTGACTAGGAACCATGAGGTTGTGGGTTCGATCCCTGGCCTCAGATCAGTGGCTTAAGGATCCGGTGTTGCCATGAGCTGTGGTGTAGGCCGGCAACTGTAGCTCCAATTAGACCCCTAGCTGGGGACTCTCCATATGCCACGGGTACAGCCCCACAAAGCAAAAAAAAAAAAAAAAAGAAGATTTCTTAAACAGGATACAAAAGCACCAGCTATAGAAGCAGGACTGGTTACTTAATTTGTGGGACGCCTTGTTCAAAAATCATTAAGAACTTCAAGAAAATAAAGGCAGGGCATTAAACCAAACATGGGACCCTCTGTGACTGCATGGATCACATGCTCATGAAGCTGGCCTTACAAGAAGCTAAAGGACTAATAACTAAACTACATAAAAACTGAGAACCCTCATCATTAAATGACACTCTTAACAGTGAAAATGCAAGCTAAAAAAGTGGGAGAAGGCATTTGCCTCACATATGACAAAGACTCATATTCAGAATACATAAAGAATTCCTACCCATCTAGGAGTTCCCGTCATGGCTCAGTGGTTAATGAATCTGACTAGGAACCATGAGGTTGCAGGTTCGATCCCTGGCCTTGCTCAATGGGTTAAGGATCTGGCGTTGCTGTGACCTGTGGTGTAGGTCGAAGACTCGGCTCGGATCCCATGTTGCTGTGCCTCTGGCGTAGGCTGGCAGCTATAGCTCCGATTGGACCCGTGGCCTGGGAACCTTCATATGCCGTGGGAGCGGCCCTGGAAAAAGGCAAAAAGACAATAAGTAAATAAATAAATAATAAAATCAACATGCTTTTAAAAAAAAAAGAATTCCTACCAATCTACAAAAAGGAGACAATCCTTTTCTTAGGTGACAAAGAGCCAGCAAACATATGAAGAAATGCTGAACCACATTAGTAATCAGCAAAATTAAAACGAAAATCAGGCAGCCACCAAAACACTCTCTAGTTAAAATTTAAAGGACTAACCAAAATCCAATTGTTGACCACTCCAAATCTGCCTTTTCCTGCCTTGCTTTTTTTATTTCCTATAGCACTTATCACCTTCATACATGCTCTAAAACATACATTAAAAAGTATTGATTCTTGGGAGTTCCTACTGTGGTGCAGTGAGTTAAGAACCTGACTGCAGTGGTTCAAGTTGCTGCAGAGGCTCTGGTTTGATTCCCCACCCAGTGCAGTAGGTTAAAGGATCTGGTGTTGCCACAGCCGCAGAACTTCCATATGCCACGGGTATGGCCATAAAATTTAAAAAATTAAAACAGAAGTTGCCATCATGGCTCAGTGGTTAATGAATCCGACTAGGAACCATGAGGTTGTGGGTACGATCCCTGGCCTTGCTCAGTGGGTTAAGGATCCGGCGTTGCCGTGAGCTGTGGTATCAGTCACAGACACGGCTCAGATCTGGTATTGCTGTGGCTGTGGTGTAGGCTGGCAGCTGTAGCTCTGATGTGACCCCTAGCCTGGGAATCTCCATATGCCATGAGTGTGGCTCTAAAAAGACAAAAAAAAAAAAAATCAAACCAAACAAAAAACAGAATTGATTCTTAGTGAGCATGTGACCCGCTAGGGTCAAAGAAAGTGAATTTTAGGACTTCCTGGAGCTATGGCAAAAGATCTGTTCTTCGAGGTAAGTGTGCTGAATGCAAGCTGCTGTTGGCCATTTTGATGTTGTCCAATACAGGAGAAAGCACAGCCAAGAGATGAATCATATGCCTTAAGCCTTGGGGAGCATGTATATCTGATTTAGCTACACCTGAAGGCAATCCCTGGATTTTCATTATTATTACAGTATAGCTGATTCACAATGTTGTGCCAACCTCTGGATTTTTGTTAGGTAAGTCCACCAATTTCCTCCACTACTTACATCAGTTGGAGCTGTGTTTCTATATTTTGACTCAAAGGAGATTTGTCACTAGTACAATGTGGTAGCAAAACAAAACGGTAGATTGAAAAATAGTGCATTAATCTTTCAAAATTATGTTTATGAATAATTTATGCCAATGGCACCAGCTTATGATATGTTACAGGAAAAAGGCGGGATGTTACACAGGACACATTGGGAAAACTTCGTATAAAAAAACCGCTTGGGAGTTCCCATCGTGCTGCGTCGAAAACAAATCCGACTAGAAACCAGGAGGTTGTGGGTTTGATTCCTGGCCTTGATCAGTGGGTTGAGGGTCCAGTGTTGCAGTGAGCTGTGGTATCAGTCACAGACACGGCTCAGATCTGGTATTGCTGTGGCTCTGGTGTAGGCCGGCAACTGCAGCTCTGATTCGACCCCTGGCCTGGGAACCTCCATAGGCCACAAGTGTGGCCCTAAAAAGCAAAATAAATAAATAAATAAATAAATAAATAAATAAATAAATAAATAAAACCACTTGAATAAAAGTTGAAAACATTAAGAGATTATCTTTAGACAATAATTTTCCTCTTTTTATACTTACGTATTTTCCAAACTTTCCTTAATGATCTCTCATATTTTTATCACTTTTTATTGAGATGTAATTCATACCCTAAAACTTTTAAACTATACAATTTAGTGATTTGTGGCATATTTACGAAATTGTGCAACCGTCACCACTAAGGGCAGAACATTTCCATCACCCCAGCAAGAAATGCATGTGGGAGCTCCCATCGTGGCTCAGTGGTTAACGAATCCGACTAGGAACCATGAGGTTGCAGGTTCGATCCCTGGCCTTGACTTGCTCAGTGGGTTGAGGATCCGGTGTTACCATGAGCTGCGGTGTAGGTCACAGACATGGCTTGGATCTGGCTTTGCTGTGACTGTGGTGTAGGCCCGCAGCTGTAGCTCTGATTAGACCCCTAGCCTGGGAACCTCCCTATGCCATGGAAGCGGCCCTGGAAAAGGCAAAAACACAAAAAAAGAAAAGAAAAAAAAAAAAAGAAATGCATGCCATTAGCAGTCACTTCCTCTTCTTCCTACCCCCAACTCCTGGCAACCACTAATCTACTTTCTATTTCTATAGATTTGTCTACTCAGAACATTTCGAAGTGAATCATAAAGTATGAAAGCTTCTGTATCTGCTTCTTTCCTGTAACATAATGTTTTCAAGGGTCATCCACATTGTAACATGGGTTAGTAACTTCATTCCTGTCTATGGTTAAACAATATACCTTCATATGGATATATCTCATTTGTTTATCCATTCACCCATTGAAAGACAATTGAGTTGTTTCCAATTTTTGGCTATTATAAAAAATGCTGCTATGAAAATTCATGTACCAATTTTTGTAGGGATAGACATCTTCAGCTCTCTTGGATAACTATCTAGGATAGAATTGCTGGTTGGATGCATTACTTTTATTTGTTTGTTTATTTTTGTCTTTTGAGGGCCACACCCACAACATACACAAGTTCACAGGCTATGAGTTGAATTGGAGCTGCAGCTGCCAGCCTGCACCACAGCAACCAGATCCAAGCCACATCTGCAACCTACACTACAGCTCTCAGCAACACAGATCCTTAACCCACTGAGTGAGGCCTGGGACTAAACCCATGTCCTCATGGATCCTAGTCAGGTTTGTTACTGCTGAGCCACAACGGGAACTCCCATTACTTATGCAATTTTTTAAAAAACACAGACCTGTTCCTTAGTGGAAAATGTCGAATGTCAGTGCCACCAAACTCAAGGTCACATAAATTCCTTCTGCTTGTATAGAGGACAAGGTGCTATTGTAGAGAAGACAGGCATAGAAAAAGAAGAGCAAAACCACTCGCTACAAAGTATGAACTCATAAGTATCAATCTCTATCAATCAATTAATTTCAATGGCAAGATTTAATCACACCAAGATGCCAGGATTAGACACGTGAATAAAAGGAGGCTGTAAGCTACCTAAAATTCCTATTCCTATAGTCCAGGCTGAAATAAAAACAATACTTCATTTACATTCGCATTTTTTTCATGATCTCTTCTTTTTACGTTTTCCAATCACCACTAGATTTTATCACTTGATTTATAACACCATTTCACAAACTCAACCAGCATAACTGAAACATTTAATACAAAGTGCCGAAAACTGTAGAACTAGGCAATTCTGATCATTAAGATGACCTCCCTTCTGCTTGAAAAATAGTTAAACCATAGGATCAGCAGACTACTTAAAAATCTGTATTCATCTTATTCTACCCATTGTCTTGAAGCCTTTGGGTGGGTCTTCCTGCACACCACACCACATTTGTTCCATAATCCATCCAGGCAAGAAAAGATAAAGTATTTATTTCACATGCAAGCTATGCTAAAGCAGCATATTTTAATAAATCTAAAACTCTGTATTATGTCCTTTGCATATTACAAATTTCTTATTGCTCCAACCACATTCCAGTACTATAGAAGTATCAATCTAATTGCTAAGAAAATGTAGAACCCTCTTATGTCAAAGAGTGAACTTTGGAGATGTCTACCTTCAAATTCCATCTCAATCACTTATGAGCTATGTAACCTTAGGCAAATTACTTACACTTCCTGAATCACAGTTTATATGTGCCTAAAGATACATATATTTTTGGAATTGCTATGAGAGATAAAACCAAAACCAGTTTGGCATAAAGCATGTACTTAGTGAACACTAACTGTTGCTATCATTCCTCTTATTAGTAATTTTATTATTAATATTAAAGTGATTATACTATGGTCATCCTTAAAGGAATGGTAAAATATACAGGGGAAATCTTCTGTTTTATAAGGCAAATATGCTCCCACCCCAGTTTGAAAAATAAAGGGATTCTGCCACAAGGTTTGGTATAGAAAATCATCATGAAGTCTAAGCAGTTACATCTCTGTGTTAGAAATAAAAATGACTTACTCATTTTGGTTCATAATCTACACTTGTGATTCTTATTTCAAAATTAATATGTTCCCTTAGGTATATAAACAGGAAATAACCCATTTTAATAAAAGATTAAAATCGTTTTCTTCTATAGCATATTATAGAAGGGGACAAGTCCCATATTATGGAAAAAACCATAAGCACTGAATCCATATGGAGGGAAAAATAGGGGCTATCTGGACTTCTGCATATTAAATACAAACGATTCAACATGTATGTTGTATCTGAATGCATTACTGACCATCACTACTAAAATGAAAGTTTAGTGATTAATCTTATTAAATATATTTTTTATTAGGTGACTTTGAGGAAAGAGGCCACATGTGCACCTACTGGAATCATGCATTTAGTCACTAAACATCTGACCTCTGGAGTTCTCAAATGGATAAACAGCTGTTTAGTCAAATTTCAAACAATGGGCAATTCCCACTGTGGCTCAGTGGTAACAAATCTGAACAGTATCCATAAGGAGGGTCTGATCCCTGTCCACCCTCAGTGGGTTAAGGATCTGGCATTGCCATGAGCTGTGGCAGAGGTTGCAGACGCGGCTCGGATCCTGCATTGCTGTGGCTGTGGTGTAGGTCAGCAGTTACAGCTCTGATTTGACCCTTAGCCTGGGAACCTCCATACACCACACATGCAGCCCTAAAAAGCAGAAAAAAAAATCGAACGATGTCTACATCATAATACAGTATCAAATTATGAGAATGATAATTCTGATACACTGTTATTTCTTAATTCAACAACAACAAAAATTCTATTCCATTTAATAGAATCTTATTATTAGCAAGGTGAGAATTAAACTCTAAGGAAAGAAGCCATTAACCCCAAATTCTTTGAAATGAAAAACTCTGGCTTTAAGGAGACAAAATCTAAAATACATAGGAATACTGCATCCACAAATTCTCAGATTAAATCAGGGACATGAGGATAATTTTTCTAAAAAGACCTAAGTGCTGGTCCTTTCATCAGGCAAGTAAAGTCAAATTCTAAATGATTATTAGTCCCTGGTAATCACCAGCCTGTGCTAGCCTGACATTCCTGTCCGCTGACACTGGCTCCATCACATCCCTGACCCCACCCCACCGCCCACCATATACTTTCCTACAATCCAAATCCATGAATTTACCAATTTTGTGCTTTTAATTTCTGGTACAAACAATCATATTGAAAAGATAAGAACAGAGTTGAAAAGAGAAAAATCAAAATCAAAACCTTTTAAAATAAAAGGGGAAGATAACATTTTTATCGGACACTTGTGAATCAACCAGAATTCATGGAATAATGCCTTTTTTTTTTTTTTTTTTTTAAAGGGCTGCAACCAGGGCATATGGAGGTTCCCAGGCTAGGGGTCAAATAGGAGCTACAGCTGCTGGCCTATGCCACAGCAATGCAGGCTGAGCCTCATCTGAGACCCACATCACAGCTCATGGCAACGCCAGCTCCTTAAGGGAGGCCAGGGATCGAACCTCATGCTTTCTAGTTGGATTCACTGCACCATCATGGGAACTCTAAATAACAAATACTTTTAACACATGATGACTTTTTGTAGATACATAAATAGATATACACTTACATGTGTACTAAATGCTATATACTACCATCTGTATATCTATGCCTTCCTTCCTTCTCCAGCTATTTCAAACAAGTGCCTGCTCTGGAGGAAACCCTATTCAAAACCAGTCTACTCAATTAAATTCCTGCTTCGTGCATGGACTATTATACCACTATACCATTAAAGCACTATTCTGTTTTATACACATTAGGTTGAAATCTTCTTTGGTAAACAGCATGAGTAATAATTTGGGGATAACAGTGATATAATAGAAGGAGAGAAAGAAAACTGTATTTTCTTTTAATAACAAACATAAGAGTGGAAATTTAAGCCATTCCTTTGACTATCTGAAACTAATCAAGCCCTGAGAATTATTTTATGAAAACAGACACATCTTAATTTGGAATTTAAAAAAAAATTCTAGGAGGTGTCACTTTACAGATAAAATGTGACAGGGTAAAGAAATAAGAAAAGGCAACTTTCACATGCACCTAAAAAGCTGCCATGGGCAATCTATCAAAACACATCACTGTGCCTCGATTTACCATACCTGAACATATTGTTCTGCCGTGCTGCATGTTAATAAAAAATACAAAACAAAAACAGGGAAATATTAGCAGAATAAAACATAAAACTACTTCATGGAAAGTTTTAAAAATATCAATTCACAACCTTTTATATCTAGGATCTAACACAGACTGGTAGTTTAACAATTTGTTTTTAACTCAATTAACAAACCATGTATCTCTTAGTTATGAATGGATTACCCACGAGACAGGTTTAACTTGTTAAAATATTTTGTCCTTTTCAGATTTCAGAGCAAGCTGTAAGATCCTGTACAAGAGTCTCCTCTTTTTAAGTCAACTGCTTCATTTACTTATTAGAGCAACACATAGCATGAGACAGCAGAGACATGCCTTTGAGGTTATGTCTTTTTGCTGCTGTTCTTATTTTCATGTTTTAGTATTTTTGTCTTTTTAGGGCCGCACCCGCGGCATATGGAGGTTCCCAGGCTAGGGGTCCAATTAGAGCTGCAGCCGCCGGCCTACACCACAGCCACAGCAGCACTGGATCTGAGCCGCATCTGCGACCTACACCACAGCTCACGGCAACACCAGATCCTTAACCCCCTAAGTGAGGCCAGGGATCAAACCCGCATCCTCATGGAGGCTAGTCGGGTTCATTAACCACTGAGCCATGACTGGAACTCTGCTGCTGCTTTTTAAAATAAAAACTTAAATTATTATTTAGCATCTGGCAAAAAGAATCACTGTCCAAGTGAAGTGCTACCTCCTATCTAGAATAATATAGCTACGTCTGTAACATCAGACATGGGATATATATTTTCACTGAAAGAGACAAGAAGCTGTCTGAATTGTTCATCATTCTTAGTTCTGAGGGTCCAGGCTTCCATTTAAAACTTCTCATTACATATATTCAAAAACACACTGACTACTGACTGACCCGGCTTCACTCACACTCTGGTCCCACACGGCAACAGGGCTAACCCCACTCCGGCACTTACTTCTCTTCTGAGACACAGCCTGCAAGCACGCCGTCACAATATCACAGTTCTTCTGCACTTTATGCACAAGCCTGTCTTTCTGCTTCAGCTGCCGCAGTAACCTGGCTGATTGGATGCCAATCCTGTACTTGAGCTCTCGAAGGATCGTCTTCAGTTCATTTATGTCTAGCAGTAAAGAAAAAGAAAAATTGAACAGGAAATACTCTGAGAGGGACAAAATTCCAATGTGATATCCATCATAAGATGAACATCTGAAACATCCACATAAACCAATCCTGGATTCACACCCAGGATTGTATGCACTTATTCAGCTAAGAGATTCTGATGACGTAAGTCGCTCATCCATTTCCTGCCCATGAAATAAATACTGTAAGGTAAATTTTCTTCTTGAGGCTACCTGTAACACGTAAGCAAAGACTCCTACTTTTACTATATTCAGTTCTGATTACGAATTTGTTTCCTTGCCTTAACATTGACATATACATTTTGTATTATTAAAGAATCTTTTTTTAGTCTGTTAATGATAAACCTAATAGCTGATAAAAAAAAGTTTGCAAATGATCAGTTAAGAGTAAATAGTATTACATTTTCTAATGTAGATATGTATAGTGATAATGGTTTTGTTTTAAACATACAATCTTCCAATAGCTCGACTCTTGGGTACAATATTTCATCTTCAAGTACCATAAATTTGAACAGATAAATAGCAAATAATGCACATCCTTAAAACTAATATCCTCAACAGGAGTTTTTCTACAAGTGAAAAAAGACTTGGGAATCAGAAGTGACCACAACATTTATATGAATAATAATTATGGTTTGGGAGCTTTGTTTGTCACACTTGATATCATTTGTCACCATAGTGTGAACTGCCAGGCAAGCAAAGCCTTGCACTCAGTGTGGCATTTGCTAGGCCCTCATTAGAGGTTCTGTTGATGGGCGGGGGGGGGGGTGGGTGGGTGGGTGGGTGTGTGTGTATGGAAATCTACTCACTTTGAAAAGGATTTGGAGAAACTAGAGAGGATCAGAAAAGAATAAAAAGCAATGTTCAAAAGTAAGAAAAATACTCCAGAGGTCAAAGGAAGTGAACTTTGGGTGTCTGTAGAAGGGGAGGGGGGTGCTTTAATAGTTGTCATACTTGATTAACCTCATTATGGAAAATGCATTTGACCTTGACTTTAAAAAGAATTGCCTGGAGTTCCCGTCGTGGCGCAGCGGTTAACGAATCCGACTAGGAACCATGAGGTTGCAGGTTCGGTCCCTGCCCTTGCTCAGTGGGTTAAAGATCCGGCGTTGCCGTGAGCTGTGGTGTAGGTTGCAGACGCGGCTCGGATCCTGCATTGCTGTGGCTCTGGCGTAGGCTGGCGGCCACAGCTCCGATTGGACCCCTATCCTGGGAACCTCCATATGCCGCTGGAGCGGCCCAAGAAATAGCAAAAAGACCCCCCCAAAAAAAAAGAATTGCCTTTAGGAGTTCCCATTGTGGCACAGTGGTTAACGAATCCAACTAGGAACCACGAGGTTGCAGGTTCGACCCCTGGCCGTGCTCAGTGGGTTAAGAATCTGGCGTTGCTGTGAGCTGTGGTGTAGGTCACAGATACGGCTTGGATCCTGTGTTGCCGTGGCTCTGGCGTAGGCTGGCAGCTGTAGCTCCAATTGGACCCCTAGCCTGGGAACCTCCATATGCCACGGGTGCAGCCCTAGAAAAAGACAAAAAAAAAAAAAACTGCCTTTAGATCAATCAACTATCTGCATGAGCTTAGGCAAGGCAGTGCTCCAAATTTCAAATTATACAAGATTATTCTGAGAAATAAATGTAAATAGTCTTTAAAAACATTAAAGAGCCCTAAGGGAGTTCCCATCGTGGCACAGTGGTTAACAAATCTGACTAGAAAGCATGAGGTTGCAGGTTCGATCCCTGGCCTTGCTCAGTGGGTTAAGGATCCGATGTTGCTATGAGCTGTGGTGTAGTTGCAGATGCAGCTTGAATCCCTTGTTGCGATGGCTCTGGCGTAGGCCGGTGGCTTCAGCTCTGATTAGACTCCTAGCCTCAGAACCTCCATATGCTGTGGGAGCGGCCCTAGAAAAGGCAAAAAGACCAAAAAAAAAAAGAGAGAGAGAGAGCACTAAGGAGTTGCCTTGTGGCACAGCAGGTTAAGGATCTGGTGTTGTCACTGCATCAGCTCAGGTCTCTGCTGTGGTGCAAGTCTGATCCCTAGCCCAGGAACTTCCACATGCCTTGGGTGTGGACAAAAACCATAAAAATAAAAAAGCACTAAAGTAAGATTAAGGAATTTCTATAGAGAAGAAAATAAAGACTAGTTACCTCTCTCACCTTGAGTTCAGATGTGGTGAGATATAATGGGAAGTAAGACACACTTAGATTAACTGAACATTTCTGGGTTCTGAGGATGAATAAATATGGAATCAAGCTACAAGAAGAGACCAAAGGAGTTGTGGCTCAGTGGTTAGCGAACCTGACCAGCATCCATGAGAACACAGGTTTGATCCCTGGCCTCACTCAGTAGGTTAAGGAACTGGAATTGCCATGAGCTGTGGTGTAGGTCACAGACGTGGCTTGGATCTACCTTGCTATGAAGTAGGTCAATGGCTACAGCTCTGATTGGACTCCTAGCCTGGGAACCTCCATATGCCTCAGGTGTGGCCCTAAAAAGACAAAAAAAAAAAGACTGGAGATTCTTCAACCATGGATTCCTTCAAATGGACCAAATTTCAATGTTTAAAATGTTTCCTTCTAGAAACCAAAGCAGTAGGAATATCATCATCTTGCTTTTAAATTATACTTTCCTTCCACAAAAGTCATTTTCAGTGACTCTTAAGGTACCTACAGCTCTATGATTTTCTGAATGATATGCACTGTTCGATATAGGAAAAATCTTCAGAGCTGAATTGGAAAATGTCTTCTATAGCAACATCTGCTGGTACATAAGCATCCTGAAGACAGAAATAAGGTCTCCTTTATCTTTGTATGTCCCCACAGACATAAAAGAATCAGCCATAGCCCCTAACACAGTGTTAAATAAACAAGGAAAAATGAGATCATCTACTGATAAACTGGACCAATTTCCTCTTTAAGGATTTCCAGTGTACATAATATGTAACATTTGTTGAGTACTTCACACACATTAACTTACCTAATTTTCCTCGCGGCCCTCTAAAGTAGTAGTTTTTTAATTGAAATATAGGTGATCTGCAATATTGTTTTAGTTTCAGATGTATGGCAAAGTGATTCAGTTATGTTTCTTTTCAGATTTTTGTCCATTATAGGTTATTACAAGATATTGAATATAGCTCCCTGTGCTATAGGGTAAATCCTTATCATTTAAATGTTTTATATATAGTCATATATATCCATTAATCCCATACTCCTAATTTATCCCTCCCCCCTTTCCCCTTTGGTAACCTTAGGTTTGTTTTCTATGTCTACAAGTCTGTTTCTGTTTTGTAAATAAATTCATTTGTATTATTTTTTAGATTCCACATATAAGTAATATCATAACAATGTCTGTCTTTCTCTGTGTGACTTATCATGTCATGGCATTATTATCCCAATTTACAGGCGAGAAAAATGAGACAGAGAGAGGTTAAGAGCTTGCCCAAGGTCACACAACTAGCAAGGAACAGTGGCAGGATATTATTAACTCAAGCTTTCTGACCAAAGTTCACGCCCTTAATGAAAACACTGAGAAGAGCACCAGATTTCCTGAGAAACCATTTTGGTGCCTCCTGTAAAGGACCCACACATGCTAAATATCTAAATAGGTGCTACAGCAAAATCCTGAACAGAAGGAAGAGAGAATTAATACACAGGTTGTCTACATTATATGAGCTCTTTTTTTAGGAAGCATATTTTTCAACCCTGAAAAAAAAATCAAATAACCTGATAAGTTGTAAAATGACAGCTGTCTCCATCACCTGATTGGACTTTATTCTTAGTACTCTAATGACGTTTATCCATAAAAGGGTGTGCGTAGGACTATTCTAATATGCCATCGAGTTCAGCATAATAGGGTTGACTCCAAGAAAAGAAGAGATTGGCAGGCAGCTAACCAAAGTAAGACTGCGACCTGGGCAAAATAGACTCTTATAGGTGTTAAGAATGATTGGTGAAGTGGTTACTCATTTGAAATCTATTTCCAAAGCTGTACTGGAATCTCTTCCTTAAACTTTAGCTTGCCAAATTTCCTCTTCCAAAAGGAAATTACTAATCCACAAAATTCTCTCAGTAATAAAAAGTGAATAACCTGGTAAAAAAAAAAAACAAACAGAAAACCAAATCATAATTTTTCAAAATTGCTTTTGTTGAATTCTGAAAGAACTCTTGCCCTGCGGAATTCCTGGCATAAACAGACACTCTGAGAACAGCCAAATAACTGCTTAAAATTAAATGGCACAACTCCAGCTAAAGTCCCAGGCAGAGGGAGGAAGGTGGAAACCATTTGTAACAATCAGCTGGGAAAAAAAAGAATCTGCACAAGGAAGCCTAAAGAGGAAGCTGAAAGCTGTTTACATAGATTTCAAAAAGCAGACAGATCTATGCCTTTTCTGTTTAGTCCCCCCCCCCCCCAACTAGATACAGGGATTTTACAAGTAGGAAAGAGGAGACCATTCTATAGTATTCTCTTTCCTCCTCCTCCTGATAATTTAGCACAAGGACATTAATTCAAGAAATGATATGGTGGCTTAGCATCTGTTTTCCACACCTGATTTCATTTAGTAAATTGAGGTCCTAATATATCCAAAAGACAACTGTAGTAACTGTTTATGTGCCTGAAAGGCAAAGAATTATGAATAGCTAAGAAAAAGAAAAAAGTAGTCTCAATTAGGACAGAGTATCAGAGTGTGATAACAAAAGAAACACTAAATTAGCCTCTTCCCAAGAACGCCAAGGCCTTTTTCAGATCAACCTCCCCAACTGAAAGTACCAGCAGTTAAACGCTGTGATAACGCCATTGCCCCAGGGCCCTCCACTAATCCTTTCCCCAGGAAGGAAAAAAAAAAAATCTACCTAGTGATCTTGAAAACCGGCATTCTGAGAAAAGGAATTCACACGTTCTGCTTAGAAATTCTATTACTGAATTATTCTGCCTCACTAGTTAAACACTATTCAAGTAGTATGGTCAAAAAAGGAGGATTTAAAAAAAAAAAAAATGTTTTTAAACTGGTCCCAAGAGTCGCCTCTATTCTCCCGGCGCCCTCTGGGTAACTTCAGGGAGACAAATCAGAAACTCCAAACCTGTCCTAACAGCTGTTCTGTTGCAATTAGAATCCGGACTCTCTCCACTCGGGCCTCCACCTGAAGATGAGGGACGCGGGGGAGCCAGGAGATCTGTGACTACCACTGCAGCAACTGATGCTCCCCCCGCCCCCCCGAAAACTCCACGGGGGATAGGGGGACAATAAGAACTAAGTCTAGCCATGATTCCGTGACACTGTGGGCACCCGCGACAGATCTAAGGAGACGCCCCAAACCTCATACGTGGGCACTGGGCTGATCCGCACAGGTGCGCACAGGTGAGCGCGGGAGCGTGGATCCGGGCAACTCCAAGGATCCCCTCCCCCGGCCCTCACCTTTCTGCCGCAGGTACTGTATCTGGTGCCGCTGGCTCGGTCGCTCCTGCAGCTCCTGCAGCACTCGGGAGTCCCCCAGGCCGCCGCGGCCGCCCAGAAACACGTCGGAGCCCGAGGCCTCGGTGGAGCTGTCGAGGCTGTCTCGGCGCCGCTGGCGGCCCCCGGGCCCGCGGCCCCCGCCAGCCGCCTCCTCCTCCTCGGTACAGCTGTACAGCTCGGTGAGCAGCCCGCTCACCAGGGACGCCGTGCGGCTGCCCCACGGCTCGCCGGGCTCTGGGTCCTCCTCGCCCTCCCAGGAGTCCCGTGACGCCGGCGCTCCCTCCGCCGGAGGCGCCCCTCGCAGGGTTGCAACTCGGGGCGCTTCGGGTTCCGCGTCCTCCGACCTCGCTTCGGGCTGCGGGCGCCAGGTCTGCCCCCCGCCCGTGGGCAGGACCTCCATGGCCCCCGGGCGCTGCAGCCCGGCTCCCTCCTCGCCGGCCAGTTCCGGGAGGAGGCGCGGCCTCGGCCCCGCAGGGGTTGCCCTGAGCCGGGCGCGGCGTCCGCGGGCTCCGAATCCCCCAGGCGTCCGACCTTCCCCCTGCAGGTACTGGGGCCGCTGCCCCTCGGCTCCCTGCAGGAAGAGGGGAGGGGCCACGCCGCCGGATACCTAGAGACACCTGCAGCAGGTGAGGCCCGCCGGCGTCCGGGAGCGCTCTCTGAAAAGCGTCAAGGAGCAGGATGTGGCCAGAACGTACGGGGATGAAGCCTTTAGCCCGGAGGGGGAAGGGCGCTCTGGCTGCTGCCACCTTCACTTTAATGCACGTGATTCACTCAAAAAGAGGGCAACTCTTGCATCCTATTCAGCCACCACCTCGAAAGAGTGCCCGGGAGAGTTCTAAACGCCAATCAACAAGCCGAGTCCAGGAGCTCCCTCCTCCACATACTCTGGGCACAATGCCCAGCCCTTCTCACCTTCCCACCTGATCTGGGCGCCTTTAAAGGCGTTCTTAGTTTAGTTTCTGACAATAACCTTTCTGAAGACCTGGCATATACTTGAGATTTAATAACACTGTGAACTTTTTTCCTTCGGTGAAAAATAAAAGACTGGATTAAGATCAACTAATTCTCCGGCACAAGACCTAACAGAGAGTGAGGATTTAATAAATGACATGAGAAGGCAAAACTAATAAATTGATGGAGCTGATACTATCAGTAAAATCAAAAGTTTACATGACATCCTAAGAAATGTATCTTTAAGCTAGACTTTTTTGTTGTTGTTGTTGCTATTTGGAGGTTCCCAGGCTAGGGGTCGAATCGGAGCTGTAGCTGCCAGCCTACGCCAGAGCCACAGCAACGCGGGATCCGAGCCGCGTCTGCAACCTACACCACAGCTCACGGCAACGCCGGATCGTTAACCCACTGAGCAAGTGGCAGGGACCGAACCCGCAACCTCATGGTTCCTAGTCGGATTCGTTAACCACTGCGCCACGACGGGAACTTCTCTTTAAGCTAGACTTTAATGAAAGAACTGAGTGCCCCTCTACTGTAGATATTTTTTTAATTTAATAATAATTGTCAATGTTTTTCAACATTTTTTGTGTGCCAGCTGAGTTCTTTGCATGAATTTACTTCGTTTGTCTCACTTTAACTCCATAAAGCAGTAAGCACTGTTTTTTTATTGAAGCATAATTGACATATAACATTAGTTTCAGGAGTACAACATATTGATTTGACATCTGCATATGTTCCAAAATAATCACCCCAATAAGTCCAGCTCACACATGTCAGCAGATATTTACAAAGGTAAGAACTATTTTTTTCCCTCACTTTTCAAATGAGGGAACTGAGGCACAGAGAAGCTAATTAACTGCCCATTCACAAAAAATAAAGTGAACTTTCCTTAGAGCTTAAAGTTGCTTGGCTTTCATTACGAATGAATACATATTTTGTTGTGGATAAGTATGTATTTGTCTATCTCCTAATGCTATTAAATACCAGCCATATTTTTTTAAGGAACAACAACACACCTGGTGAACAATGGTGATGTTTTATGTGTGTTCAGCACACTTTTTTCAAGGCACTTTCATAACTGAGCCTGTAGAAACCTGGTGTCCCTTGGCACCACCACGAAAATATATGTGAACACAGAGTGAGGTCAATAGGATCCTTTTAGAAACCAGAGTTCATATAAAGAAAGCGGAAATTTGATAACCTTTCCCTTATGTATCCAGAATTAAATTATACTAAAGATGATATTTTTAAGGTTTTGTAACTGTATTAACTACTACTCTATACATTTAACTTTAAAATGTATGCAATAGACGGAATGGAATTATTTAGTTGTTGTTGGTTTTTGTCATTGTCTCTGGCATTGCATAGAGTTCTGAAATCCTTCAACTGCCTAACTTTGCAACAAGCAGGACTGAAACAAAGGCAAACACTGAAATTTGATCTCTTTTCCTTTTTTTTTCTTTTTTTGTCTTTTTAGGGCCATGCACCCATGACCTATGGAAGTTCACAGGCTAGGGGTCGAATTGGATCTATAGCCGCTGGCCTAGGCCACAGCCACAGCAATGCTACCTCTGAACTGTGTACATGACCTACACCACGGCTCACGGCAACGCCAAATCCTTAACCCACTGAGCGAGGCCAGGGATTGAACCTGCGTCCTCATGGATCCTAGTCAGATTTGTTTCCGCTGAGCCACAACAGGAACTCCCTCATCCCTTTTCTTAATTGACTTTCCAGCCCTTTCTATCTCCACTCCTTCAGAGATGTCCTAAATACTAGTCTTTAGCACAGTTGGCATCTATCAGGACCTATGGATAAAGAAACTCAAAGTGAGCTGCCAGGGATGGTGAAAGAGGCCAGGAAAAACAGTAGGTCATCTAAATTCATCAGAACTTCAAAATCACCTCCTGTTCCCCATCATCACCAAATCACCTGAGAAGAGAACGCTGGCAAAATAAAAGCTAACAAGAAAAGGAGTTCCCGTCGTGGCGCAGTGGTTAACAAATCCGACTAGGAACCATGAGGTTGCGGGTTCAGTCCCTCCCCTTGCTCAGTGGGTTAACGATCCAGCGTTGCCAGCTGTGGTGTAGGTTGCAGACGCGGCTCGGATCCCGCGTTGCTGTGGCTCTGGTGTAGGCCGGTGGCTATGGCTCTGATTCGACCCCTCCCTCGCCTGGGAACCTCCATATGCCGCAGGGCAGGGGCGGCCCAAGAAATAGCAAAAAGACAAAAAAAAAAAAAAAGAAAGAAAAGCCGATTCAAGGTCCTTGACCTTGCAGGAGTGATGTCGGCCCAGATGTCACATGACCCTTCTCTCACCAGGTCACGACTGTTTATTATTTTTTTTTCATTACTGTTAAGCACATGCACAATGTAACAAAGAATACATGGGCGGTAACTCTGAGTCCTAGAATATCTAAAAATCTCTTGTCCTGATTGACACTTTGGCTTAGAATTTAGATTAAAAATATTTTCTTTTCTCCTAAGACCAGTGAAAATACTGCTGAAACATTTCTTTCTGAGATCCAGAGTGGTAAGTTTTGTTTTCTTTGGTTTTGTTTTGTTGTCTTTTTGCTTTTTCTAGGGCCGCTCCTGCAGCATATGGAGGTTCCCAGACTAGGGATCCAATCAGACCTGTAGCCGCCGCCCTACACCAGAGCCACAGCAACTCAGGATCCGAGCCCTGTCTGCAACCTACACCACAGCTCACAGCAACGCCGGGTCCTTAACCCACTGAGCAAGGCCAGGGATGGACCCGCAACCTCATGGTTCCTAGTCGGATTCGTCAACCACTGAGCCACAACGGGAACTCCTGTTTTGTTTTTCTTTTTAAGGGCCGCACCTGTGGCATATGGAAGTTCCAGGTTAGGAGTCTAATCAGCCGTAGCTGCTGGCTTATGACACAGCCACAGCAACGCTTTATCTGAGTCTCATGTGTGACTCATACCATAGCTCATGGCGATATCGGCTTCTCAACCCACTGAGCAAGGCCAGGGATTGAACCTTCATCCTCATGGGTATTAGGTTTGTTTCTGCTGAGCCACACAGGAACTCTGAGAGTGGTTACTTAAGTATGATTTCAGTCTGATTCTTGATTCTTTATAAGTCAGTGCTTTCTGCATAGCCTTGGTATTCTGAAAATTCACAAATTATATAAGGTAGTATAGTATTATATAAGGTAGTATAGTTGATTTACAATGTTACATTAGTTTCAGGTGTACAACACAATGATTCAGGAGATATATATATCCTCATAGATATTAGTTGGGTTTGTAACCCACTGAGCCACAACAGGAACTCCTGGAACTTTAGTTTTAATATTTAATTAGTTACATTATTTATTTTATGTATTATAAGGTCCAATATTGCATTATATTTACAAGGAGCTAAGAAGCATCTGTCTCGAAGTTGAGTATGATTTACTATCGTCTATAGAATGTAATTTATATAAATCTGTGTGCAAGATACAGATTAAATTATTTCTAAACCTGTATCAGGGTTTTGCTAATAAACCTCCTGACACCTATCATTTAAAACCACATGACAAAAAAAAAAGGAGTTCCCGTCGTGGCGCAGTGGTTAACAAATCCGACTAGGAACCATGAGGTTGCGGGTTCGGTCCCTGCCCTTGCTCAGTGGGTTAACGATCCGGCGTTGCCGTGAGCTGTGGTGTAGGTTGCAGACGCGGCTCGGATCCCATGTTGCTGTGGCTCTGGTGTAGGCCGGTGGCTGCAGCTCCGATTCGACCCCTAGCCTGGGAACCTCCATATGCCGGGGGAGCGGCCCAAGAAATAGCAAAAAGACAAAAAAAAAACCAAAAACCACATGAACAAGGAGTTCCACTGTGGCCCAGAATGTTAAGAATCAGGCTGCAGTGTGGGTTCAATCCCTGGCCCAGGCCAGTGGGTTAAAGAATTTGACATTGCTGCAGCTGTGGTATAGGTCAGCAGCTGTAGCTTGGATTCAATCCCTAGCCCAGGAACTTCCTTCTTCCTGCTGAGGGGGAGGCCATAAAATTAAAAATAAATAAATCTATAAAAATTGAAAAAGAAATAAAACTACCTTAAAAAGACTCTCAACATTTTTGATAATTTGATAATTTTTTTCAGCATGTGCAGACACATGAAGACTAAATTACTATGATGAAAGTTATGATTATTCTTGGGATGGCTGATTTGTAAAATCTAGCGGTTAACCTTTTACTCTGATCCTTCAGGGATTAGTCATTCTTGAGTCACAAGAGAAATGCACGAGGTCATTGTTGGGCTTCAGTTTCTCCTCTTGGAAGCTCACTTTTGCTCTTTAATTGTGCTGATTATAATTTATTTATATCCTTGGAATGCAATACAATCTGTATTTTCAATTTAATAACTACATATGAAGAAGACATATATTTCAATCCAAAAAGTTGTGATGAGAGGTAAAAAGGAGATTTTCCTACTTTAAAAAGCCATCAAGTACAACTGACAAGGGCTTAATCTCTAGAATATACAAGCAACTTATACAACTCAACAGCAAAAAAGCCAACAACCTAACTGAATAATGGGCAAAAGACCTGAATAGACATTTTTCCAAGGAAGAGGTACGGATGGCCAACAAGCACATGAAAAAAATGCTCAACGTTCCTGATTATTAGAGAAATGCAAATCAAAACTACCACAAGATACCACCTCACACCAGTCAGAATGTCCATCATTAATAAGTCCACAAATAACAAATGCTGGAGGGGGTATGGAGAAAAGGGAACCCTCCTGCACTGTTGGTGGGAATGTAAGCTGGTACAACCACTATGGACAACAGTATGGAGGTACCTTAGAAATCTATACATAGAACTACCATATGACCCAGCAATCCCACTCTTGGGCATATATCCAGACAAAACTTTCCTTAAAAAATACACATACACCCGCATGTTCATTGCAGCTCTATTCCCAATAGCCAAGACATGAAAACAACCCAAATGCCCATTGACAGACAATTGGATTAGGAAGACGTGGCATATATACACAATGAAATACTACTCAGCCACAAAAAAGAATGACATAATGCCATTTGCAGCAACATGGATGGAACTAGAGACTCTCATCCTGAGTGAAGTAAGTCAGAAAGAGAAAGACAAATACCATATGATATCACTTATATCTGGAATCTGATATAAGGCACAGATGAACCTTTCCACAGAAAAGAAAATCATGAACCTGCAGAATAGACTTGTGGTGGCCAAAGGGGAGGGGGAGGGAGTGGGGTGGTTGGGGAGCTTGGGGTTAGCAGATACAAACTATTGCCTTTGGAATGGATTAGCAATGAGATCCTTCTGTGTAGCACTGGGAGCTATGTCTAGTCACTTATGATGGAGCATGATAATGTGCAAAAATACCATGTGTTCCATGCTGTACAGTAGGAAAAAAATGTATTGGGGAAATAACTATTAAAAAATGATAATAATAGCAAAAAAGCCATCAAGGTTTTCCCTTGTGGCACAGCAGGTTAAGGATCTGGCATTGTCACTGTTGTGGCTCGGGTCACTGCTGTGACGGGTTTGATCCCTGGCACAGGAACTTCCACATGCCACAGGCGTGTCCAAAAAAAAAAAAAATCAAGCCTTAGACCTTGAGAAATACATAGTAATACATAGTATATAGTCAGTAAATAAGAGCTATCAGTGTTAAATGATATTTAAGTCATAAAATTTGAGTACTTAAAGGAACTTTGGTGATCTCTCATCTGACCACTGCTTAATTATTACACTACATTTCAAAGTGACAAACAATAACCTTTCCTTTGCAATAGGAAAAAGTTGTGATTGCTCAATGCATATCAGCTGGGAACAGAACTTCTGCTCTCTCACCTGTATTCAAGTGACATTCTTTGAGAGTAATGAGATCTCTATCATGCCAGCACTTAGGTAGCTACGGACAAAGGCTGACTAACATCAACTGACTAAACTGCTTTGTCTAATTCATTGTTTGGTGCCTCTTCCATATGAATGCTCTCTGGTGGACGTAAACATGTCATACAAAGATCTCTACTCTTTGTGCCTATTCCTTTATGTCCATCCCTGTGGCTCTACCCCTACCTCCCCATCTTCAATCTCCCAGTCATTTTCCTTCCAAGCTCATGACCAGCCAGCAGAGGTCATTCACCACCGCCAGCAAATCCACATATTTCCCAACCTCAGATAATGTCTCTTTCCACACAAACCAGATGTTCAGGTGCATCATTAAGATGGTTTTTCTCTCATCCTTTTTTTTTTTTTTTTCTGTAGGACCGAACCTGCGGCATATGGAAGTTCCCAGGCTAGGGGTCGGATTGGAGCTATAGCTGCTGGCCTACACCACAGCCACAGCAACCCGGGATCTGAGCTGTGTCTGCAACCTCCACCACAGCTCACAGCAACACCAAATCCTTAACCCACTGAGTGAGGCCAGGGATCGAACCCGATCTAGTCAGGTCCTTAAAGTGCTGAGACACAACAGGAGCTCCTCACCACTTACTTTCAGACCAAGCCTGAGTGAGGCTATAATGCAACCCTAATTTCCTACCACTTGACATCCATATATCAAGCCATTCTATTCTTAAACCAAGCTTGGACTTTCTCCTCCTCCTTCAACTAGCATTTAGAACTCCAGGTGTGAGCTGAGATGAGCGTGCTCAGGTAACAATGATGAGTGATATTGGAGTCTGAGCTATCTCTTCCTGTACTTGCTCTGCCCTCTGGTCTTGTTCAAGCTTGGTTCTGGATGTACCACTTCATTTTATGTAGAACTGCTGCTGACACTGACCAACCTTATGTCTAGGGGATTCAAGAGGACCCAACTCATGATGGATGGTTCAGGAAGTATCATCCTTTGGTGTCTCAATGGTCAAGAGTCTCATCTCTCTCAGGGCTCAGGACATTAGGAGCCCCTTTTTAAAAGTTGTATAATTCCTGTGATAGATAGTATGACCCTTCTTCAAAACCCCAAGGATCTGCATTGTGATTGTCCTACTGGATAGTACTTCACATTTCATTTTTTCCCACCACTGTCACCTTGTTTACCATAGGGTCTGCCAGAGCCTATGGCACAAACTGAGGAGCTACCTGCATCACAGGTTGGACCTACCATCAGGACAGACTTCAGGATGTGACCTCTGCAGTTGTACAGAGCCTCACTCTCAGAAAGTCTCCACACTCTTGGCTTAATGTTTTGTTGTCATCATCCTGAAACTTTGAACTTGTGTTTGTAAGCGAAACAATGGGACAATGGAGGGTGTGTAAGAGCAGTGGAGATAAGCCAGGGCGGGGGTACAGCAGGCAGCAGCCAGGCACCAAGCAATTGTCATAGGTCATACTTTTAGGCAATCCAGGGAGCCTCAGGAGCCCCAGGGGGGCAGGCAGAGACCAAAGCCCAGGTTGGCGGCAGCAACAGTGGAGAGGACAATGGAAAAGCAGCAGTGGTGCCCAACAGCTGTAGGAAAGAAGGGTTTTCTACTTAAAACCAGTGCTGGAACCTGCTGTGGGGTCAAGCTTGCCCATCTGTTTCCCAAATCCTACCTTTGCAATGTTTGTACAACATGTTTGTCCCTTTGAGGTCTGGGACAGGAACTGCCAGCTTTCTGGCAATACTCTTTGTCAATAAATTATTACAAAATAAAAGCACACATATGGACATTGAAGTAAAACATATCAGAAAATTATTAGAATTCTTCAGTTTAGAGTCTCTGGTTGTGAAAACTTCTGCAATGTGGCAGATCAAATATCCACAAGCTTAGAAAGAGAAATTAAATTTAAAGATCAATGAATTTGATGGAAAAGAGCATGATTTTCATATGCAGCTCCAGGTAAACCAATTAGTAAACCAATTAGTAATTAGCTCCAATTAGTAAACCAATTAGTAATGGTGAAAACAACTTAATTTTTCCTTATAATTGAAGGAGCAGTGACAGAATGCAAATACAGGCACTTTGAATTATGGGAAAGTTTGAAGCCACTTCAGTTTTCTTATAAGCCCTTAAGAAATTAAAGGAAATGTCAGAGGAAATATTATATTATACCAGTCACAGTTTTACAGTTGCAAAATTATAATAATTTATGATTTACTTTTTTATGATTTACATTTAAAATTAAACTCGGATCTAAATAAAACTGGTCTGAATGGAGAGTTAAAAGTTTTTAGAAAATTGTTTCGCAACCATCAGCTCTACCTATGCCAAAATTTTTTTTGAAATAATCTGCTAAAAATTTAGCCCACTGTTACACAGCCTATAAAATACTCTTAAAGCGCCAGTAACAGTTTCATTGGAAGAAAGACCCTCCTCAAAATTAAAAATTATCAAAAATTATTTGCAACCATGCATTTGCTAAGAGCCATCAGTTATATCAATTGAAAATGAAGTTGCTGGGAGTTCCCTGGTGGCTCAGCAGGTTAAGGATCCCTGGCCCAGGAACTTCTGCAGGCAAGGCCATAAAAAGAAGGAAGAAAATGAAGTTGCTAAAAATATACATTTTGATGGCCTACGAAATGAATTTGCAGGAAAGCAAGCCAGAAAAATTGCATGATCAGCCAAGATATAACATTACTAAAGTATTGTCATTCATTGTATTATATAAATTATAACACCAAAATTTTTTTTGCAGTTTGTAAGGTTATGGTGTTATTCATGTATTATAAACCCTGTTGCATTTTGTAAGTGATACAATATTTTTATAGAAAAACTTTTTACTTTATATTTTACTACCTCCAGCGGCAGTTTTTTCCCCCACTTTTTAAAAAATGGGCTCCAGTTTTTATCTCACACACAGCCATCACAGGTTATGTAGCAGCCCTGTCTGCTACAGAGTGCTTTTCTGTTCCAGGCCCTAAAGCTGGTACTCCTAGGAAGAATGGTTTGCATATGAATAACTAAAGGTCTACCAAGCACTGTGTTACCTTTCTTGCAGTAAAAAATGCAAGCAGGGAGTTCCTGTCATGGCGCAGTGGTTAACGAATCCGACTAGGAACCATGAGGTTGAGGGTTCGGTCCCTGCCCTTGCTCAGTGGGTTAACGATCCGGCGTTGCCGTGAGCTGTGGTGTAGGTTGCAGAGGAGGCTCGGATCCTGCGTTGCTGTGGCTCTGGCGTAGGCCAGTGGCTACAGCTCCGATTCAACCCCTAGCCTGGGAAACTCCATATGCCGCGGGAGCGGCCCAAAGAAATAGCAAAAAGACAAAAAAAAAAAAAAAGAAAGAAAATCTAATTAAAAAAAAAAATGCAAGCAGCAGCAATTTGGTTTTACTTTGGAGGTAATGTCCTGGCATATCCCTGGGCCCCTGAGATTCTTTACTGAAAGGCCAAGTCCCTGAATTTTCCCAGGATCTCTCTCCTACCCTGTGGGGAACAAGTGTCCTATCTAAGCATGTTAGCTACCTCTTTTCATCCTGCTTGATCAGCATGATGTCATCAGTGTAATGGATGGGTAAGTTGGCCTGTGGGATGCCCAGTCTAATCTGTTTAAACTCTATTATGACATATAGTTATAATAGGTGTTTAACCCCTTAATCTGCTAATTCCTTTATCTCTGTCATTTATTTATTTATTTATTTATTTATTTATTTATTTATTTATTGGCTGTACCCTCAGGCATGCAGAAGTTCCTGGGATCAAACCCAACCCAGAGTTGCAGCCAGCACAACAGCTGTGGCCACAAGGGATCCTTAACCTGTTGCACCACAGGGGAACTTCCTATTATCTGTTTTTCCTGACTGATTTTCTCTCGGTTATAGGTCACATTCTCCTGTCTGGCAACCTGTGTAGTAGTTTTTTTACTGGATGCAGGACATTGTAAATGTCATATTTTTGCCTATCTAGACTTGGTAGATCCATCTTTAAAGGGTTGTGGTGCCTTGCTTTGGCTGCCAGGCAAGTTAAGTTTCTTGCCAATCAGCTTGATGTTTTGAGACTTGTATCTAAATTTTGTTACTGTAAACATATGGTACTTTTCACTCTTTTTTTTGTCTTTTTGCCTTTTCTAGGGCTGCTCCTGTGGCATATGGAGATTCCTTCCCAGGCTAGGGGTCTAATCGGAGCCACAGCCACCAGCCTATGCCAGAGCCACAGCAACTCAGGATCCGAGCCACGTCAGCAACCTACACCACAACTCAAGGTAACGCCAGATCCTCAACCCAATGAGCAAGGCCAGGGATCGAACCCTCGAACCCGAAACCTCATGGTTCCTAGTCGGATTTGTTAACCACTGCGCCACCACGGGAACTCCAATACTTTTCACTCTTGATGGTTTAGCTCTATTACTGAGATATAACCTTTCTGGGTTTCCTAATGAATACTGCTTGTGATCAAGACTCTCTTCTGGCTGGTTGGATGTCAAACATTTCTAACTCCTCTGAGAGTTATTACATCTCCTTAGTCTTTCATTGCTTTACTTTGCATGTGTCTTGGTGCTCAGCAAAGTCTTAAAGGATTATTTATGCAGATTTATGAAGCATTTCACCTACCCAGCTTCCTCTTCTTTGCAATGTTGCCCCACAAGTTCCAGCCACCTCAGCCCCCCTAACTGTAATCTTTCTACCTTTAACTTTGTTCTACGTGGGATCCTCGGTCTGGCTCCCAGATTTGGGAAGGTGCCTCCAGGTAGAAAACCTGGCCAATTGTCTGTTTCCTTCCACCAACTGCTGTCCACTGTGCAAAAACCTATAATTTGTCCTGTTTTCTAGCTGTTTATAGCAGTAGGGTTAATCTGGCCCTGTTCCTCCATCATGGCCAGAGGCTGGAGTTTTGAGGCTATTAAAAGTCAAAGAGATTTATACTTCAGAGGCCATAGTGAAAAATGGTGTTATCATACCTATAACAGAATTTTTTTTTTTGTCTTTTTGCTATTTCTTTGGGCCGCTCCCGCGGCATATGGAGGTTCCCAGGCTAGGGGTCTAATCGGAGCTGTAGCCGCCGGCCTACGCCAACGCCACAGCAACGCGGGATCCGAGCGGCGTCTGCAACCTACACCACAGCTCACGGCAACGCTGGATCGTTAACCCACTGAGCAAGGGCAGGGACCGAACCCGCAACCTCATGGTTCCTAGTTGGATTTGTTAACCACTGCGCCACGACGGGAACTCCTATAACGGAAATTTCATGGGAATTTTTAGCAGCTGGGTTTTATCCATTTTGGCTTAAGCTCTTGGAAAAAATGACAAAATGAAAAAATACGGCTTATTTTAACAAAATAATTTATGAAAAATTAATTGAAGTGATGGTGTTAGGGACACGGCTTGGATTGTCAGCGTCGAAAAATGAGACACATGAACATGGGGGATCTCGACAAGGCTCTTTACTTCTGCAGAAGGGCGCAGGTACTCCAAAAAGTGCACGCACAGAACAAAGAACCCTCCCCTATTTATCCCTAACGCAGGTGATGTCCCTGTCCCCTTCCCATGGGTCAGGTCAGGGTGCACATTCTTCCCGGTTGGCTAATTTGAAACAAATTGTTACTGGGAGAAAAGGGAAAGAGGAGGGGGTTGCAGGAAGGCATTTCAGCAAAATGGAATCATCAAGATTTCCTTTGATAGAAAAGACATTATGTTACTTTCAACAATGGGAAAATGTTTTGTTTTTCTTTTTTTTTTTAATGGCTGCAACCAAGGCACATGGGAGTTCCCAGGCTAGGGGTTGAATCAGAGCTGTAGCTGCCAGCCTACAACCACAGCCACAGCCACCGCCAGATCCAAGCTGCATCTGTGACTTACACCATAGCTCATGGCAATGCCCGATTTCTTAACCCACTGATCTAAACCAAGTTCTTAAGGATACTAGTTGGGTTCTTACTGCTGAGCCATGATGTAAACTCCAGGAAAATGCCTTTTTTTTTTTTTTTTTTGGCTTTTTCTAGGGCCGCTCCTGTGGCGTATGGAGGTTCCCAGGCTAGGGGTCTAATTGGAGCTGTAGCTGCTGGCCTACGCCACAGCCACAGCAATGCGGGATCCAAGCCACATCTGCGATGCTGGATCCTTAACCCACTGAGTGAGGCCAGGGATCGAACCTGCATCCTCGTGGATGCTAGTCAGATTCATTGCCGATGATCTAGGACAGGAACTCCAGACAATGCTTTTTAAAAAAGTGATTAAGTTGGAGTTCCTGTCGTGGCTCAGCAGAAACAAATCTGACTAGCATCCATAAGGATGCAGGTTCGATCCCTGGTCTTGCTCAGTGGGTTAAGGATCCCACATTGCTGTGGCTGTGGTGTAGGCTGGTGGCTACAGCTCCTATTCAACCCCCTAGCCTAGGAACTTCCATATTCCAAGGGAGCGGTCCTAAAAAGCAAATAAATAAATAAACAGTGGTTAAGTCAAATATATAACCAGATACCAAATAATGACATTATACATTCTATTCAGTATGTGACAAACACTGACCTGATGTCAATTATTTTGCACTATTCTTCTAACAGGAAATCCTACTGATTTGCAGCTTTTTTAGCCAACTAAAAACATACGTCTGAGACTTAACAGTGAAACAAGATTTGGGCTATTTCAACTTGCAGTTGAACATTCACAATCAGTTGTATGTCAGCACAGATATTATGATGATTAGGACAAAGAGCTGCGGGCTCTTCAAAAACAACTTTGCAGAACATGAGCCATGCACAACTCATTACCTTATTTTTGCTAGAGGAAAGGCTTCCCTCAAAGTAATTGATGTTAACTACTTCAGTAATGTGAAACAGTTGAGTATTTTATTTTCAGGTTAAACTACTACGTGGAGTATTTTAAACACGTAGGACATCTTGGATTTTTTTTTTCCTTGAAGAATCTAAGTTTAATGAAAAGGTCTGTCCATTAAAAAGGTGTTCAAGCCTTACAATATAGGCTCAATGAAAATGTAAGGACACTAAAATATATTTGCAACTACTCAGAAGACAAAGCAGAATACCAAGGAGATGTAAAAACTTTATTCAACCTATTGATAAATATAACTCTTTAACTGCAAACTTAGAAAGATATTTTGGAATGTTTTGATTAAACAACTGATATATTACAGACTCCTGTTATAAAGACAATTGATAGTGTTATGAAATTTGATATATATACTAGGTACCTTCTTTGGTCATCTTTCAATTTATTGTTCTAAGTCACTAAGATAAAACTGAGATTAAAAAATTAATGGAATGTGGGTGTTGCCATTGTAGCTCAACAGCAATGACCAGTATCCATGAGGACTCTGGTTCAAGCCCTTGCCTCACTCAGTGGATTAAGGATCCAGCATTGCCTTGATCTATCTTAGCTATGGCTGTGGTGTAGGCTGGCAGCTGCAGCTCCCATTCGACCCCCAGCCTGGAAATTCCATAAGCTGCAGGTGCAGCCCTGAAAAGACAAAAAAAAAAAAAAAATTAATGGAATATGGAATCAAAGTGAGAAAGATGAGTGAGAAAATCAAGTGGAATTATCCAGTCTCTCCACAGAAAATATTACAAACCTGGAGTTCCCATCGTGGCTCAGCGGAAACGAATCTGACAAGCATCCATGAGAAAATGCTACAAACCACTGTCATATGAAGAGTAGATTAAAGAGTACATAGCCATTGGAGTTCCCGTCATGGCTCTGTGGTTAACGAATTCGACTAGGAACCATGAGGTTTCGGGTTCGGTTCCTGGCCTCGCTCATTGGGTTAAGGATCCAGCGTTGCTGTGAGCTGTGATGTATAGGTCACAGATGTGGCTCGGATCCTGCGTTGCTGTGGCTCTGGCGTAGGCCTCGGCTTCAGCTCCAATTAGACCCCTAGCCTGGGAACCTCCATATGCTGCAGGAGAGGCCCTAGAAAAGGCAAAAAGACAAAAAGACAAAAAAAAAAAAAGAGTACATAGCCATAAAATGTGGGGAAAAACTTTGGAAAGGTGTGCCTGAGTTAACTAATTTAAAAACATATTATTTTAGGAGTTCCCTGGTGGCCCAGTGTTAAGGATCTGGCATTGTCATTGCTGTGGCATAGGTTCAGTCCTTAGCCCAGGAACTTCCACATGCCATAGCCCAGCCAAAAAAAAAAAAATTGTTATTTTAAAATTTTGCATTATTTGTAATACTTTTCAACTTTCAATAATTTATAATATTGTGATTTCTTTTCTCAGTCTAAATAAATATTCACTTTTGTACTTAATGTCATATTTATAAATATTTTTCTTAAGGAGCCTCTCTCACCAAATTGTACATAAGCTTCAGGCCACACAAAATCTTGATTTACCCCTGCTATCATCATCTCTCCATCTAATTGACCTGTCTACAACCATTCTTGTCCTCTTCTAATCTGTACACCAAGCCACAGCCAAAAGGATCTTATAAAAATTCATGTACGATTATATTTCTCCTCTATTCTTCCAGTGATTTTTTCCATTAGCCTTAGGATAAAGACCAAAATCCTTGACGTAGGGTTTGGTCCCTGCCTACTTCTCCCCCTCCTTCTCAGCTCCAACCACTCTGGCCTCTTTAGTTCTTTGAATACATCACTTCAGGATCTTTGCATATGCTGTGCCCTGTGCCTAGGAGACATTCTATCACCCCATAGTTTCAGTAACAAATTATTTCTTTCACTTACAGTGCTGTGCCAATTTCTGCTGTACAGCAAAGTTATTTTTTCAAACTTCAGATTGTCATTCAGGGCTACTTCCTCAGGGTATCTTAGACTAGGTCAGCCCCCAATCTCCTTAAATGCTCATCACACTTTTTTTTTTTTTCTTTTCAGGGCTGCACGTGGAGGTTCTGAGGCCAGGGATCTAATAGGAGCAAGATCTGAGCTGCATCTGCGACCTACACCACAGCTCATGGCAACACCAGATCCTTAACCCACTGAGAAACCTCGAATTCGAAACCTCTTGGTTACTAGTCAGATTTGTTCCGTTGCGCCACAATGGGGACTCCTCATTGCACTTTTTTTTTAACTTCCTCATCCCACTCTTTACTTTTCCTTCATAGCATATCTCCCTACTTGTAATTATATACTTCTGTGATTGTGAGATTATATATTTCTGTCACTAGATTGCAAATTCCATGAAAGAGGAACAGTGTCTCTTCAGCCTGAGCCTAGCATCTGGAACAATGTTGGCACCTAATTGTACAATCTCTGGCCTCAAATAGTTTACAATCTATCCTAGAAAATAAAATAGTGATAAAATTTTACAATTTGGGGGCATGAGTGCAGATGGAACAGATTCTTCTTTTGTGCAAGTCTTCCCGCAAGTCTTGAAATTTGAATATATCCAGGTTATTCTATTAGTGTGCAAATTTAGCCTAGCCCGAGCCTGTAATACAGTACACTGGCCATCTTGGAAGTGCTCTGACCAGGTTCCCAACACAATTTGTTTTTGCACTGGAGGTTACTTCATTTTTAAGTCTCTTGTCTTCTATAGACATTTAAAAAAACAAAACTGTAATCAAACAAAGGCAACGTTTCCTTTTGCATAAGTCTGATAGTTGTATCTATGACATTCCGAAGCACTGCTGCAATTATTATTACCTTATTGTATAGTGCTTTCACAAGTTTTAAAAGACTTGCAGTTGGATAGTCCAGCTTGGAAAAAATATGCCTTATTTGTTAGAAATCAGGAAGTACAGCCTGTTGTTCTCCGTTGGGAATAAGGTTTGCTGATTCACCTCGCCAGAAGATATTTCTTTCACTAGTTTATTTTTTGGATTCCACATATACAATATTTGTCTTCCTCTGTCTGACTTATTTCACCAAGCATAAATACCTTCCAATGCCAGCGATATTTCTGTTTTCCTAGATCTGAGCAGAGGGGCAGGGTAGAGCCGTTCCAGAGCTATCCCAGCAATATTTGGAGCCCTGGTTTCACAGAATTTTTTTCCTTAAAGATTAATTAATAATGCGGTTGGGTGCAGTTGCTGGCCTTTTGTTTTTGCTCAACGTGCACATCCTTCAACATCGTGTAGGAGGTCTTCTGCAAATTCACCAATTGAGTATTAGGTTAAACAGTCCAAAACTCACCAAGGAATATTAGGCTGTTAGAATATCCTAAATTGTTTGAAACCACGGTACCAGCTGAGGAATAGCATAACCAGGCTTGGAGTTAGGAGCACCGACCTGGAATCCAGCTCCAAATTTAATAGCTGAGCTGTAGGGAAAATTTTAAACGATTAAATATAAGGGCCTTCAATAAGTGTTCGTTGACTCCGAGATTAAATATAGTAGAGCCCAGACTTTGCCCACCAGTTGCTCTTACTACCTGTAGGCACATTCCTCCTTTCTCTTAATTACTTCCAGTTGGGTGATTCCCTCCTTTCACCGTATCTTCTCTCCATTTTCATTTCAAAGCGCTCTGAGATGAGTCCTATCACTACCAAACGTCTTCCCAAGCCAGGAGCAAGGGCGGGTCCCGCTCCCGGTTAGTAGCCGGCTTCCCACCCCTTTCGGCCCACTTCCGGGTTTCTCTCTCCACTGCTTCCGCTCTTCGCTCCCTTTCTGCCCTCAGCCTCGCCCCGCCCCGCCTCCCGTCACGTGACAGCAGGCGTGCTCCGCCCCCTGCCCCCGGTTCACGTGACCGCGCCGGGGGAGAAAACGCCTGACCCAAACCCCCGGCCTTCACTGTAAGCCCTTTCTTCTAGTGGCTCGTCGGCCTCCAGCCCTCCAGTCACCTGTGCGGCTCTCCACTCCACCCGGGGTCTCCCCCGGAGCCCTGTCAGCCATGCGGCTCCTGCCTCTGGCCTCAGGTGGGCCGCGGCGGGGCAGTCCCCGTCACCTGCCCTCCTGTAGCCCAGCGCTGCTGCTGCTGCTGCTGCTGTGTGGCTGCCTGGGGGTTTCCCGGGCGGCGGCGGCTGACTCTCGGAGGCCCAATGTGGTGCTGCTCCTCGCCGACGACCAGGACGAAGTGCTCGGCGGCATGGTAACTCCTCTATTTCTGCCCCGCCCCTCCATCTCCCGGGCTGCCTCCCTGGTTTCTGGCCCTCGTAACCCATCCCCTTTCCCTGAACTAGTTGCCTCGACCCTCAGTAGGTTTGCTTTTACAGCGTCAGGTTCTTTACCCAGGCTTACGAAGCTGCAGGACTCTGTTTCCTCTTCTGAGTCTCTTCTGGACCCGCACACATGCACGCACCGCACAGAGCTTTTAGTCTGGGCCTTACTGCTGAGGAGTTTGCTTCACATCTCAAGACAAACGTGTGGAAGCCAATTAGGGATGGGATGGGATGAACCAATGAGAAGCAGGTGCACTCAAGTCTTGATTGTTTTTCTTTCGGATTGGAGGATAAAATGCAGCCCCCTTTAAGAGGGACCTAGCCCACCTCTGGATTTGACCCTGTGTGCAATATCTGTGCCTGATATTTATGAAATAAGTGCTGAAGTGAACTATTCTGGTCGGTAGGGTGTTGAACGATTCAGGGTGTGCTTTGCCTTACAAGAATCAAGAAATTTCAATTAGCCTAATGGAACACCTGGCTGGTGCATTGGATACTGTGGAGTGTTCCCTTTTGTATCAGATGGGTGTCGTTTTGAAATTTCATTCTTTCCCGAAATGCATCTTGCTCCTGTATGTTAGAGTTCTGGAATTTGTGCCCTTCAAGAACATCCACCCAACTATCTACTCATGGAGGCCCAAATTGGCTTGCCCAAGGCACATAAGTAGTTGTGGCAGTCCGGACAAAATCCTGACTAGTTCTCTGATCCTGGGCATAGCATTCCTCTTATTAAAAAACAAATGCTGGATTACTGTGTTCCTTTCAGTTCTCTTTTTGCTTTCAGCTAAATGCTGTGGAAACACTCTAGGCAAGGGGTTCCTAACTGTCAGCGTATGGGAACACCCTATCTCAGTATCCTTCAAACTGCTGATTTCAACCCATAAGTGAGTTGTGAAATCGGTTTAGTGAGTAGATACCAGCATTTTTACTTCCCTGTGGAATAGAGTAGAATAGGAAATGTCTGTGATACCTTCAGTAAAGGTAAGCTCATTCATATGTAGATATTTCTGGGTTATGCATTAAGGTGTATTTCTTCCTTCATCAGCTGTCTTTCCTAGCTGATGTTTTAAGATGCTTGTATTTTGACTCCACACTTTTTCCTCCCCCATGTATCTCATTGCGTTTTAGTTTCTACCACTAAACATTGAAGAGTCTTGACATTGAAGCGTCTTGACTTAATTGCCCTCCTGATTTTTTTTTTATCCAGCATTCCAACTGCTACCCTTATCCTCCTCACAAAACTCCCTTTAAAACAAATTTGTGTGTGTTTGAGTTGTTTTGTCCAGAAAAAGCAAGCCATCTCTATCAAAAGTTAATTATAGTTTAGTGACTTAATTAACAGGCCAAGCTTTCACATCTCTATCGAAAACAGAATCCATCACTTAAATATAAGGTATTCCGAATTCAGTTCTTATAGACCACCGATATGGTCTGTGTATATTTAAGATCTCTTCTCCTTGGTGTGTTAACCATATTCGATACTTTAAACCAGTAGCAGTTTCTTTTTTATCGATGTTTATGTTGGAGAGAAGAGTTAAGTGGAGGGGAAAAGTCCAATTTAATACTCCCAATTCTCTGGAGAATTCTGGCTTCTCTTGTAGCCTTTTACAAAATATTCTATCACTAGTTGTCAACAGGACTCAAAGGGGAAGAGCTAAGATAATAACAGCATTTAAGAACCTACTTGGAGCCAGAGTGTGAACTGTTTCATACTTGTGCTTCCATCATCACAGGTATCCTCTGCTTTAGGTATTATCATTATCTTTAAAAGGGGGGAAAATAAAACTTGGAAGTTAAGTAACGTGGCCAGGGTTCATATAGGTATAATAAGGGTCAAAGTCTCGTGTTTTATAGTCTCAGAGACCTCTGCTTTTTCTCCTGTTTTAGAATACTGTTAGTAGTGCTCTTTCACCAGGTTCATTCCATGTACCCACTTCAGCATAGTCACTTATACCACAGATCAGAGGATCTTCAAGTAACATTCAGGAACACCAGTGGGGTCATAGCACTGCTTTATTTACATGTAATACTTTGTGTATTTTCATTTTTGTGGAGAGGGAGAGAGAGAAAGAGCAGTCCACAAAAGAGCATGAATTGCTGCCATAGTTGGCCAAATAAACAGTTGTCCATCCCCCAGACTAACTTAGGTCAAAAGATTATTGCACTTGTATGATTGTGGTTTGATGTGGGATTATTCATCATCTTTGAAGTAGTCTTATATGTGGTAGTATCTTTTTTTTTTTTTTTTAATGGCTGCATTTGAGGCATATAGAAATTCCTGGGCCAGAGATTGAATCCGAGCCACAGCTGTTACCTATGCTGCAGCTGCAGCTGCCGGATGCTTTAACTCACTGCGCCAGGCTGGGTATCTAACCTGTGTCTCTGTGGTGACTTGAGCCACTGTAGTCTGATTCTTAACCCACTGCGCCACAACAGGGACTCCTGGTAGCATCATCTTTAATATTTCACTGTATTTGTTGCAGGTTTCATCGGTGAGATTCCATTTTTAGTTTTTGGCCCGTTCATCTGGGGGTTTTTTTTTGTTTCTTTTTTTTTTTTTGCCTTTTTCTAGGGCTGCACCCACGGCATATGGAGGATCCCAGGCTAGGGGTCGAATCGAAGCTGTAGCCACCGGCCTACGTCAGAGCCCCAGCAACTTGGGATCCGAGCCACGTCTGCAACCTACACTACAGCTCACGGCAACGCCGGATCCTTAACCCACTGAGCGAGGCCAGGGATCGAACCTGCAACCTCGTGGTTCCTAGTGGGATTCGTTAATTACTGAGCCACGACGGGAACTCCCCATTCATCCATTTTTTAATTTTACTTGGGTGTTACTATAGTGTGATGGACACACTGTTCTTCACAGAAGCACAGGTTGCCCTTTTTAAATTCATTGCCTCTGGGAGTTCCTGTTATGGCTCAGTGGTAGGGAATCTGACTAGGATTATCTTTGAAGTAGTCTTGTATGTGGTAGCATCTTGTTTTTCCATGAAGATGTGGGTTCAGTCCCTGGCCTCACTCAGTGGGTTAAGGATCTGGCATTGCTATGAGCTGTGTGTGATGTAGGTCGCAGATATGGCCCGGATCTGGTGTTGCTGTAGTTGTGGTATACAGGCTGGCATCTACAGCTTCGATTTGACCCCTGGCCTGGGAACTTCTATATGCCGCCAGTGCGGCTCTAAAAAAAGAAAAAAAATTCATTCACTCTAGAAAAAGTGACATTTGGCCAAAACCTCAAGGAAGTGAGGGAAGGAGATATAGGGGAAGACTGAATGCATCATGTCTTTGCCTATAGCAAAGTGATCTGCCATTGTTAAGAAAAAAGTTAGCCGTACAATTATCAGAATTGTCAAAACTTTATTTCAGAGCAGCTATAGAGGGGCTCAGGAAAGTAAATGACTCCTTCGGGGTTTTTTGCTTGGGATGAGTAAAGTAACACTTTTACCCACATGCAAGGCCAAGATTGGCTGCTTCTTAAAGAATGTAGGTTGACCTCAACCTGACCAGCCGCTATCTTTGCTCAGATCTTAAGGTTCCACTTTATCATTCAGATTAGCATGAACACACATACACGTTTTCAGTAAGGTATTGTTTCTCATTTGGGATTTGTTTGATTAAACACAGATTATGCTTATCACTGGTACTACTGTTAGCAGTGTAGAGGCTGTAGTTGTGAAAATACATTTCTTACCTTACCATTCAATTCCTCTGCAGCCATGTATCATCTGTCTCCTGCCTACCTCTCCAACCTTGTCTAGTTACTCTCTTCTCCGCTTTACTTACTGCCTGCTTTCAGCACACTGGCCTTCGTTCTGCCCTCACTGGTGCTACTTTCCTTCTCCAGTAGCATTTTACTTGCTGTTCTCTCAACCTGAACCTTTGCATTGCTGACTCATCATGTGACTCAGTACTGAAGTTATTTCCTGAAAGAGGCTGCTCCTGACCACCCTTCTAAAGTAGTTTCCCCTGTTCCTTCCACCAGCTGCAAGCACATTGTCCCAGTTTATAGTTCTCTGTACTGCCTGAAATGATTGTTTACCTGTTAGTTGTTTAAGTCGCCAAGAGTACAAGGATTATGAAGTCAAGAATCCTTCATATCTTTTGTCCTCCAATGCCTAGATCAATCTCTGGTGAACATAAGTGTTTAATAAATGTGTTACAATCACGAAGCTATTCTTCAGTAGCTTTGCATATTTACCAGACTCTTTTGACCGTTCAGTTCCCTATGATCAGCTGACATGGTCCCTTTTCCCCACTCACACTTTGCATCTCATTCCCCCCTTGATGTCCTTACTGAAACTCAGATTCTTCATCAGAGCAATGTTCCATTCAGCCCAGTGTTTTTTATTGAGGCTAGCACCCTGTGATGTTTTGTGGGAGACCATGTCTGGTGACATCGCTTCTGAAGGTTAGCAAAGACCTTACCTATCTCTAGCATCCCCTGGGAACCTATTATGGATCTACTCTGAAATCATCAAAGATTTTTTTTTTTTTTTGTCTTTTGTTGTTGTTGTTATTGTTGTTGTTGTTGTTGTTGTTGCTATTTCTTGGGCCGCTCCCGCGGCATATGGAGGTTCCCAGGCTAGGGCTTGAATCGGAGCTGCAGCCACCGGCCCACGCCAAAGCCACAGCAATGCGGGATCCGAGCCGAGTCTGCAACCTACACCACAGCTCACGGCAACACCGGATTGTTAACCCACTGAGCAAGGGCAGGGACCGAACCCGCAACCTCATGGTTCCCAGTCGGATTCGTTAACCACTGTGCCACGACGGGAACTCCATGAAATCATCAAAGATCTTTTTTTCCCTTTAAATTTATTTATTTTCATGAAAGGGTAATTGACATACAACCAACCTTATGTTAATTGCAGGCATACAGAATAGTGTTCTTTGTGTATATTGCATAATGGTCACTGCAGTAAATATAGTTAACATTCATCATAATACATACAGAATTTCTTTTTCTTGTGATGGGAATTTGTAAGATCTACTCTTAGCAGCTTTCAAATACACAATACAGTATTATTTGCTATAGTTGCCATGCTGTGCATGACGTACGCCTGACTTATTTCTCTGGACCCCTGTCACCCATTTTGCTCTCCCGCCCCAACTCCTCCAGTCTGGTAACCACCAATCTGATCTCTGTCTATGAACTTGAGTTTTTTGGGTTTTTTTAGATTCCACATGTAAGTGAGTTCATACAGTATTTTTCTTATTCTGACTTAATTTACTTGGCATAATACCCTCAGAGTCCACCTATGTACTTGAAATGGCAATGTTCATTTTTTACGGCTGAGTAATATTTCATTGTCTATGTACCACATATTCTTTTCCATTCATCCATTGATAGACATTTGTTTCCGTATCTTGGCTATTATAAGTAATGCTATGGTATGAGGGTATATATATGTTTTTGAGATAGTGTTTTTAATTATTTAAGAAGTGAAACTGCTGGATCATATAGTAGTTATATTTTTAATTTGTTGAGGAACCCCACACTGATTTCCACAGCGACTGCACCAATTTAAATTCCCACCAACAGTGTACAAGGGTTCTCTTCTCCACATTCTTACCAACACTTTTTATCTCTTGTCTTTTTTGATAATTGCCATTTTAAAAGGTGTGAGGGGATATCTTATTGTGGTTTTGATTTGCATTTCCATGGTAATTAGTAATGTTGAGCATCTTTTCATGTACCTGTTAGCCATCTGTTTGTCTTCTTGGGAAAAATGTCTATTCATACCCTCTGCCCATTTTTCTTTCTGGCTGTGTCCCCAATATGTGGAAGTTCTGGGCCAGGGATAAGACCTATGCCATAGCAGTGACCCATGCTGCAGTAGTGAAAACTCAGGATCCTTAACCCCATGAGCCCCCCCTTTTCTCCCTTTTCTTTTTAGGGCAGCACCTGGGCATATAGGAAGTTCCCAGGCTAGGTGTTGAATCAGAGCTGCAACTGCTGGCCTACACCATAGCCACAGCAACATAACATACACCATAGCTTGTAGCAATGCCAGATCTTTAATCCATTGAGCAAGGCCAGGGATTGAACCCTTATCCTCATGGATACTAGTCCAGTTCTTAACCTGCTGAGCCACAGTGGGAACTCCCCCTGCCCATTTTTTTTGATTGGCTAGTTTTTTGCTGTTGAGTTGTATGAGTTCTTGATGTATTTTGTAACCCCTTATAAGATATATGATGTGCAAATATTTTCTCCTATTCATTAAGTTGCCTTTTCACTATGTCAGTGATTTCCTTTGCTGTGCAGAAGCTTTTTAGTTTGATGTAGTTCCACTTATTTGCTTTTGTTGCCATTGCTTTTGGTGTCAAATCCAAAAAATTGTTGCCAGGGCTAATGTCAAGGAGCTTACCACCTATATTTTCTTCTAGTTTTGTGGACTCAAGTCTTACATTCAAGCCTTTAATCCATTTTGAAATAATTTTTGTGTATGATGTAAGATAGTGGTCTGGTTTCATTCTTTTGCATGTAGTTGGCCAGCTTTCTCAGCCACATTTATTGATGGGACTGTCCTTTCTCTATTGTATATTCTTGGCTTCTTTGTCATAAATTAATTGACTATATACATGGGTTTATTTCTGGAATCTCTATTCTTTTCCATCGATTTGCATGTCTCTTTTTATGCCAAGATCATTTTTGATTACTGTAGATTTTTTTAAATTGAAGTATAGTGATTTACAATAATTATCTGTTTCAAGGGGATAACATAGTGATTCAAAACTTTTATAGTTTATTCTTCATTTATAGTTATTATAGAATACTGGCTCTAGTCCCTATGCTGTGCAGTATATCCTAGTGGCTTACTTATTTTATACATAGTAGTTTGTGCCTCTTAATCCTCTACTCTTTTGCCCCTTCCACTTCCCTCTCCCCACTGGCAACCAGTAGTTTGTTCTCTATGTCTGTCAGTCTGTTTCTCTTTTGTGATATTTAGTAATTTATTTTTTAGATTCCACATATAAGTGATAACATATAGTACTTATCTTTCTCTGTGTGCTTATTTCACTAACGATAATACTATCCAGGTCCATCCATGTTGCTGCAAATGGCAAAATTTCATTCTTTTATGGCTGAGTATTATTCCATTGTGTGTAGATATACACCACATCTTCTTTGTCCATTCATCTGTTGATGGATACCTAGGTTGCTTCTGTTTATTAGCTATAATAAATAATGCTGCTATGGGATTTCCTGTTGTGGCTCAGTGGGTTACAAACCTGACTAGTATCCATGAGGAGGTGGGTTCGGTCCCCGGCGTTACTCAGTGGGTTAAGGATTGGGCATTGCCATAAGCTGTGGTGTAGGCCGAAGATACAGCTTAGATCCCACATTGCTATGGCTGTAGTATAGGCCCACAGCTGATTCAATCCCTAGTTGGGGTGTGGCCCTAAAAAACAATAATAATAATGCTATGAACAGAGGGTGTATGTATCTTCAAATTAGAGTTTTCATTTTTTTTTTCAGATATAAACCCAAAATCAGATCTTTGTTCCTAGATTTGATCTGGGAACAAATCTAGTGGAATTGCTAGATTATATGGTAGTCCTATTTTTAATTTTTGAGGCGCCTCCATACTGCTTTCCAGTGACTGCACCAATTTATATTACCACCAACAGTGTAAAAGGGTTTCCTTTTTTCCCACATCCTTGCCAATAATATTTGTGGTTTTTCTAAAGATAGCTATTCTTACAGGTGTGAGGTGATGTCTCATTGTGGTTTTGATGTGCATTTCTCTGCTGATTAACATCGTTGAGTATCTTTTCATGTGCCTGTCAGCCATATGTATGTCTTCTTTGAAAAAATGTCTATTTAGATCTTCTACCTACTTCTTAATTGAGTTTTTTTGTATTAAGTTGTTTGAGTTGTTTATATATTTGGATATTAACCACTTATCAGTAATATAATTTGCAGATAACCTCTCCCTTTGAGTAGTTTGTCTTTTCATTTGTTGATGGCTTCCTTTGCTGTGCAAAAGCTTTTATGTTTATTAGGTCCCATTTGTTTGTTTTTGCTTTTGTTTCTTTTGCCATAGGAGACAAATTCCAAAAAAATATGGCTGTGATTTTATGTCAGAGTGTTCTACCTATGTTTTCTTTTTCTTTTTTTCTTTCTTTCTTTTTTTTTTTGCCTTTTCTAGGGCTGTTCTCGTGGCACATGGAGGTTCCCAGGCTAGGGGTCTAATCGGAGCTGTCGCCACTGGCCTACACCGGAGCCGCAGCCATGCCAGATCTGAGCCGCATCTGCAACCTACACCACAGCTCACGGCAACGCCGGATCCTTAACCCACTGAGCAAGGGCAGGGATCGAACCTGCAACCTCATGGTTCCTAGTCAGATTCGTTAACCACTGCACCATGACGGGAACTCTCTGTTTTCTTCTAGGAGTTTTGCAGTCTTAACAGCTAGGTCTTTAATCTATTTTGAGTTTATTGTTGCATATGGATTAAGAAAATGTTCTCATTTCATTCTTTTACATGTAGCAGTCCAGTTTTCCCAGCGCCCCCACCGCTTACTGAAAAGACTTTTCTCCATTGTACTTTCTTGTTGTCTTTGTCATAGATTAATTAACCATAAGTGCATGGGTTTATTTTTGAACTATCTATTCTGTTGTATTGATCTGTGTGTCTGTTTTTGTACCAGTACCATACTATTTTGATTACTTTAGCTTTGTAGTATAGTCTAAAGCCAGCAAGCATGGTACCTCCAGCTGTTTTTCTTTCTCAAGATTGTTTTGGCTATTTGTGGTCTTTGGTGTTTCCATACAAATTTTAAAATTACTCTAGGAGTTCCCGTTATGGCGCAGTGGTTAACAAATCCGACTAGGAACCATGAGGTTGCGGGTTCAATCCCTGCCCTTGCTCAGTGGGTTAAGGATCTGGCACTGCCATGAGCTGTGGTGTAGGTTGCAGACATGGCTCGGATCCCGAGTTGCTGTGGCTCCAGCATAGGCCGGTGGCTACAGCTCCAATTCGACCCCTAGCCTGGGAACCTCCATATGCCATGGGAGCAGCCCTAGAAAAGGCAAAAAAATAAAAATTAAAAAAATAAAATTATTCTAGTTCTGTGAAAAATGCCATTAGTATTTTGATAGAGATTGCATTGAATCTGTAGATTACCTTGGGTAATGTGGTCATTTTAACAATAGTAATTCTTCCAATCCATGAACATTGTATATCTTTCCATATATTTGTGTCGTCTTCAGTTTGTTTCAATGGTGTTTTGTCATTTTCTGGGTATAGGTCTTTTATAACTCCCTAGATAGGTTTATTCTTTTTGATGCTATGGTAAACAGGAGTGTTTTCTTAATTTCTCTTTCTGTAGAGTTCATTGGTAGTGTATAGAAATGCAACAGATTTCTGCATATTAATTTTATATCCTGCAACTTTACTGAATCCATTTATAAGATCTAGTAGTTTTTTCATGGTGTCTATGCATAGTATTATAATATTTGCAGATAGTGACAGCTTAACTTCTTCTCTTTTGATTTGGATTCCTTTTCTTTTTCTTGTCTGATTTCTGTGGCTAGGCCCTCTAATACATTGTTGAATAAAAGTGGCAAGAGTGGACATCCTTGTCTTGTCCTGATCCTGGAGGAAAAACTTGCATTTTCTCACTGTTGGGTAGGATGTTAACTGTGAAGTGGTATATTTGGCCTTAATTATGTTGAAGTACATTCCTTTTATACCCACTTTGAGAGTTTTTATCATAAATGAATGTTGAATTTTGCCATATGTCTCTTTGGCATCAAAGTTCTTGAAAAAGTTAGAATTTTTATCTTTTTTTTTAAAGTTTTTTTTAAGTTTTTTTTTTTGTCTTTTTAGGGTGGCACCCACAGCATAGGGAGGTACCCAGGCTAGGGGTCCAATAGGAACTGAAGCCGGCAGCCTACATCACAGCTACAGCAATGCAGGATCTGAGTCGCATCTGTAACCTACACCACAGTTCTTGGCAACACTGGATCCTTAACCCATTGAGCAAGGCCAGGGATTGAACCCACATCCATGAATGCTAGTTGGGTTTGCTAATTGCTGAGCCCAATGGGAACTTCAGGTTTTGTTTGTTTGTTTGTTTGTTTTGCCGCAACTGCAGCATATGGAAATTCCCAGGCTAAGGGTCGAATTGGAGCAGCTGCCAGCTTGCACCACAGCCATAGAAATTCAGGATCCGAACCACATACGTGACCTACACTGCAGCTGGACTGGATCCTTGACCTACTGAGCTAGGCCAGGGATCAAACCTGCATCCTCATGGATACTGGTCAGTTCATAACTGCTGAGCCACTATGGGAACTCCTAGAATTATATTTTGAGCTAGTGGATTTTTTTGGTGTTTCCTACTACATGTATAAAGCAATGGGGATAACATTTATTCAGTGTTGAAAATGATTCTTTTTGTTTAAACTCAGTTTTATTATATTAATAGTTGTACAGCCATTGTGATAACCTAATTTTACAACATTTACATCCTAACCCCCCAGCCCATCCCTCCCCACTCAACCTTTCTCCTTTGGTAACCATAAGTTTTTTGAAGTCTGTGTCAGTTCTGTTCTTCAAATAAGTTCATTGTATCCTTTCTTTAGATTCCACATGTAAGTTATAGCATATGACGTTTGTGTCTCACTGTCTGACTAACCTCACTTAGCATGATAATTTCTGGGTCCATCCATGTTGCTGCAGATGCCGTTATTTCGTTCCTTTTTATGGCTGAGTAATACTCCATTTACCACATCTTCTTTATCCACTCCTCTGTCAGTGGACATTTAGGTTGTTTCCATGTCTTGACGATTGTATATAGTGCTGCAGTGAACATTGGGTTATGTGTATATTTTCAAGTCAAGGTTTTCTCTGGATAGATGCCCAGGAATGGGATTGCTGGATCAAATGGTAATTCTATTTTCAGTTTTTCAAGGAATCTCCATACTGTTTTCCATAGTGGACGCACCAGTTTACATTCCCACCAACAGTGTAAGAGGGTGCCCTTTTCTCCGCACTGTTTTCCAGCATTTATTGTTTGTAGACTTTTTGATGATGGCCATTCTGATTGGTGTAAAGTGGTACCACGTAGTAGTTTTGACTTGAATTTCTCTAATAATGAGTGATGTTGAACGTCTTTTCATGTGTTTCTAGGCCATCTGTATGTCTTCTTTGGTGAATTGTCTGTTCAGATCTTCTGCCCATTTTTGGATGTTGTTTTTTTGTTTTGTTTTGTTTTTGGTATTGAGCTACATGAGATGTTTATATTTTTTGTAGATTAATCCCTTGTCAGTTGCTTCATTTGCAAATATTTTCTCCCATTCCATGGGTTGTCTTTTCATTTTGTTTAGAGTTTCTTTTGCTGTGCAGAAACTTTTAGGTTTAATTAGGTCCCACTTGCTTATTTTTGTTTTTATCGTCATTACTCTAGAGGTGGATCTGAGAAGATATTGCTGTGGTTTATGTCAGAGAGTGTTCGGCCTATGTTTCCCTCTTATAGTATCCAGTCTTATATTTAGGTCTTTAATCCATTTTTAGTTTATTTTTGTGTATGGTGTTAGAGACTGTTCCAAATTTCACTCTTTTACATGTATCTTTCCAGTTTTCCCAGAAGCACTTATTGAAGGGCCTGTCTTTTCTCCATTGTATATTCTTCCCTCCTTTGTCATAGATTAGTTGACTCTTTGTGCATGGGTTTATTTCTGGGCTTTCTGTCGTGTTCCACTGTCCACTGATCTATATTTCTGTTTTTGTACCAGTACCGTACTGTTTTGATGACTGTGGATTTGTAGTGTAGTCTGAAATCACGGAGCCTGATTCCTCCAGCTCCTTTTTTCTTTCTCAGTATGGCTTTGGCTATTCTGGGTCTTTTGCACTTCCAAATTTAAAAATATGTTCTTCTGGTTCTGTGAAAAATACTGTTGGTAATTTGATAGAGATTGCATTGAATCTGTAGGTTGCCTTGGGTAGTATAGTCATTTTGACAATATTGAGTCTTCCAATCTAAGAGCCTGGTATATCTTTCCATCTGTTTATGTCATCAGTGTCTCGTAGTTTTCAGAGAACAGGTCTTTTGTCTCTTCAGGTCAGTATATTCATAGGTATTTTATTCTTTTTGATGCAGTGGTAAATGGGTTTGTTTCCCTAATTTCTCTGTCTGAACTTTCATTGTTAGTATATAGAAATGCAATCAGTTTCCATCTGTTAAATTTTATATCTTGCAACTTTACCAAATTCATTGTTGAGCTCTAACAGTTTTTCTGATGGTGTCTTTAGGATTTTCTAGGTATAGTGTCATGTCATTTGCAAACAGTGATAGTTTTATTTTTTCCTTTCTGATTTGGATTCCTTTTATTTCTTTTTCTTCTCTGACTGCCATGGCTAGGACTATAAAACTGTGTTGAATAGTAGTGTCAAGAGTGAATATCCTTGTCTTGTTCCTCATCTTATTGAGAATTCTTTCAGCTTTTTACCATTGAGAATGATGTTAGCTGTGGGTTTGGTATATATGGCTTTTATTATGTTGAGGTAGGTTCCCTCTGCCCACTTTCTGGAGGGTTTTTATCAGAAATGGGTGTTGGATTTTGTCAAAGGCTTTTTCTGCATCTATCGAGAGGATTCGTATGGTTTTTATTCTTCAGTTTGTTAATGTGGTGTGTCACACTGATTGATTTGTGGCTACTGAAAAATCCTTGCATCCCTGGGATAAATCCTTTTAATGTATTGCTGGATTCAGTTTGCTAGTATTTTGTTGAAGATTTTTGCATTTATGTTGGTCAGTGATACTGGCCTGTAATTTTCTTTTTCTATGGTATCTTTGTCTGGGTTTGGTATCAGGGAGATGGTGGCCTCATAGAATGAGTTTGGGAGTGTTCCTTCTGCAGTTTTTTGGAATGGTTTCAGAAGGATAGGTGTTAACTCCTCTAAATTTTTTATAGAATTCTCATGTGAAGCCATATGAACCTGGACTTTTGATCCTTGGAAGTTTTTTGTTTTGTTTTGTTTTTTGTCTTTTTATCTCCTCTAGGGCTGTACCCATGGCATATGGAGGTTCCCAGGCTAGGGGTCGAATCAGAGCTGTAGCCACCGGCCTAGCCCGAGCCACAGCAATGCGGGATCCAAGCCGCATCTGCAACCTACACCACAGTTCATGGCAACACCAGATCCCTAACCCACTGAGCAAGGCCAGGGATCGAACCCACAATCTCATGGTTCCTAGTCGGATTCGTTAGCCACTGAGCCATGATGAGAACGCCAGACCCTTGGAAGTTTTTTTAATCACAGCTTCAATTCCAGTACTTGTGATTGATCTTTTCATCTTTTCTGTTTTGTCTTGGTTTAGTCTTGGAAGATTGTACTTTTCTAAGAATTTGTCCATTTCTTCTAGGTTGTCCGTTTTATTGGCATATAGTTGGCTTGTAGTGGTCTCTTTTTTTTTTAAAGTTTTTTTTGGTAGTTGATTTATAATGTTCTGTCAATTTCTGCTGTACAGCAAAGTGACCCAGCCATACATACATATATATATACACACACACACACACTTTCTTTTTCTCACATAATCCTCCATCATGTTCCACCACAAGTGATTAGATACAGTTCACTGTGCTGTACAGCAGGATCTCATTGCTTACCCATTCTAAATGCTATAGTTTGCATCTGCAAATCCTAAACTCCCAGTTCATCCCACTTCTTCCTTCTTGGCACCCACACGTCTGTTCTCCGTGTCCATAAGTTTGTTTCTTTTCTGTAGATAAGTTCCTTTGTGCCATATGTTAAATTCCAGATATAACTGATAGCATGATATTCGTATTTCTTTTCTGACTACATCACTTAGTATGAGAGTCTCTAGTTCCATCCATGTTGCTGCAAATGGCCTTATTTTGTTCTTTTTTATGGCTGAGTAGTTTTCCATTTTATGTATATACCACATTTTCTTTTTTTCTTTTTTTCTTTTTTTTTTGCTATTTCTTGGGCTGCTCCCGTGGCATATGGAGGTTCCCAGGCTAGGGGTCCAATTGGAGCTGTAGCCACCGGCCTACGCCAGAGCCACAGCAACACGGGATCCAAGCCGCGTCTGCGACCTACACAACAGCTCACGGCAACGCCGGATTGTTAACCCACTGAGCAAGGGCAGGGACCGAACCCACAACCTCATGGTTCCTAGTTGGATTCATTAACCACTGCGCCACGACGGGAACTCCCTATACCACATCTTCTTAATCCATTCATTTGTTGATGACATTTAGGTTGTTTCCATGTCTTGGCTATTGTGAATAGTGCTGCAATGAATGTAGGGGTGCATGTGTCTTTTTCAGTGAAACTTTTGTCCAGATATATGCCTGGAAGTGGGATTGCTAGATCATATGGTAACTCTATATTTAGTTTTCTGAGGTACCTCCATCTGTTTTCCAAGTTGTTCACACAATTTACATTCCCACCAACAGTGTAGGAGGGCTCCCTTTTCTCCATACCCTCTCCAGCATTTGTTATTTGTGGATTTATTAATGATGGCCATTCTGACTTGTGTGAAGTGGTACCTCACAGTAATTTTGATGTGCATTTCTCTAATAATTAGTGATATTGAGCATTTGTTCGAGTGCCTGTTGGCAATCTGTATGTCTTTTTTGGAGAAATGTCTGTTCATGTCTTCTGCCCATTTTTAAATTGGGTTGTTTGGGTTTTTTTTTTTTTTTTTGCTTTTGAGTTGTTTGTATTTTTTGCAAAGTAAGCCCTCGTTGGTTGCATAGATTGAAACTATTTCCTCCCATTCTGTAGGTTGTCTTTTTGTCTTTCTTTTTTTATGGTTTCCTTTGCTGTGCAAAAGCTTGGAAGTTTGATTAGCTCCCATTGGTTTGTTTCTGTTTTTATTTTTATTGTTTTGGGAGACTGATGTAAGAAAACATATGTTCGGTTGATGTCAGAATGTTTTGCCTATGTCCTCTTCTAGGAGTTCTATGCTGTCTTGTCTTATGTCTTAAGTCTTTTAAGTTTATTTTTGTGCATGGTGTGAGGGCATGTTCTACTTTCATTAATTTACATGCAGCAATTCAGTTGTCCCAGCACCATTTGCTGAAAAGACTTTTTCCCATTTTATATTCTTACTTCCTTTGTCAAAGATTAATTGACTCTAGGTGGCTAGGTTTATTTCTGGGTTCTCTATTTGGTTCCATTGGTCTATATGTCTGTTTTTATACCTGTACCACATTGACTTAATTATTGTAGCTTTGTAATATTGTCTGGGGAGAAGTTATGCCTCCTGCTTGGGCAGTCCTGGGTTCCATATAAATCTTTGTTCTAGTTCTGTGAAAAATGTCATGGATAATTTGGTAGGGATTGCATTGAATCTGTAGACTGCTTTGGGTAGTATGGCCATTTTAACAATATCAATTCCTCCAATCCAGGATCATGGAATATCTTCCCATTTCTTTGAATCCTCTTTAATTTTCTTGATTAATGTTTTATAGTTCTCAGCATATAAATTTTTCACTTCCTTGATCAGGTTTATTCCCAGGTATTTAATTTGGGAGGGTGCCATTTTAAAAGGTATTTTTATATTCCTTTTCTAATATTTCATTGTTAGCATACAGAAATGCAACCGACTTCTGAATGTTAATCTTGTATCCTGCTACTTTATTGAATCTGTTGATTGTTTTGAGTAGTTTTTATGTGGAGTCCTAAGGGTTTTCTAGATATAGTATCAGGTCATCTACATAAAGTGACAGTTTCATCTCTTCTCTTCCAATTTGGATACCTTTTATTTCTTTTGGTTGTCTGATTGCTTTGTCTATTATTTTCAATACTATATTGAATAAAAGTGGTGAGAGTAGGCATCCTTCTCTTGTTCTAGATTTTAGCAGAAAGACTTTCTTTCCACTCTTCTCCCTTGAGTATTATATTGGCTGTGGGTTTGTCATAAATTATTTTTGTATGTTAAGATATGTTCCCCTTATACCCACTTTGGTAAGAGTTTTTATCATGAGTGGATGCTAGATTTTGTCAAATGCTTTTTTCTGCATCTATTGAGATGATCATGTGGTTTTTGACTTTTCTTTTGTTAATGTGATATATGATGTTGACTGATTTGTGTATGTAGAACCATCCTTGTGAACCTAGGATGAATCCCACTTGGTCGTGGTGTATGGTCTTTTTTATATGTTGTTGAATTCTATTGGCCAATATTTTGTTGAGAATTTCTGTGTCTATATTCATCAAAGATAGTGGCCTATGATTTTCTTTTTTGGTAGTATCTTTGTCTGGTTTTGGTATTAGGGTGATGGTGGCTTCATAGAATGTCTTCGAGATTATTCCTTCTTCAACCTTTTGGAAAACTTTAAGAAGGACATGTATATAATTTCTTTCTTTCTTTGGTGGAATTCACCTGTGAAGTCATCTTGTCCTGGATTTTGTTAGTAGGGAGTGTTAATATTACATATTCAGTTTCGTTTCTAGTGATCGGTCTGTTCAGTTGATCTATTTCTTCTTGATTCAGTTTTGGCAGGCTGTATGTCCTTAGAAAGTTGTCCATTCTAGGTTGTCAAATGTGTTGGCATATAATTGTTCATAGTATTCTCTTATGGTTTTTTGTATTTCTGCAGTATCTGTTGAGATTTCTCCTTTTTCATTTCTTATTTCATTTGAGTTCTTTTTCTCCTCTTCTTGGTGAGTCTGGCCAGAGGTTTGTCAATTTTGTTTACCCTCTCAAAGAGCAAGTTCTTGATTTTATTGGGTTTTTTTAATATTGTTTTTTAATCTCTATTTTAGTGATTTTCTCTCCAATCTTTATGATTTCCTTCCTTCTGCTGACTTTAGGTTTGTTTGTTCTTTTTTTTTTTTTTTTCTAATTCTTTTAGGTGGTGGGTTAAGTTGTTGATTTGAGATTTTTCTTCTTTTTTTGAGGAAGGCCTGTATTGCTATAAACTTCCCTCTAAAAACTGCTTTTGCAACATCCCATAGATTTTGAATGGTTTGTTTTCATTATCATTTGTCTCGATTTTTAAATTTCGCTTTTCATTTCCTGGTTGACCCATTGGTTTTTTACTAGCAAGTGGTTTAGTCTCCATGTAGTCAGTTTTTTTCTCATTTCGTTTCCTGTGGTTGATTTCTAGTTTCATGCCACTGTGGTCAGAGAAGATACTTGAAATATACCCTTAAGTTTGTTGAGGTTAGTTTTGTATCCCAATATGTGGTCAGTTCTTGAGAATGTTCCATGTTCACTTGAAAAGAATATATACTCTGACTTTTTTGGATGTAATGTCCTGAAAGTATCAATTAAGTCTAAATTTTCTATTGTGTCATTTAGGATCTCTGTTGCCTTACTGATTTTCTGTCAAGAGGATCTGTCCATTGATGTGAGTGGGGTGCTAAAAGTCTCTTACTATTACTGTATTCCCATCTATTTGTCCTTTTACATCTCTTAGTATTTGTATGTATTTGAGTGCTCCTATGTTAGGGGCATATATATCAATGAGTGTAATAACCTCCTCTTGAATGGATTCTCTTTTCTTTAAATAGTGTTCTTCTTTGTTTTTCTTTATGGCCTTCTTTTTAAAGTCTATTTTTTCTGATATGAGTATTGCAGCTCCTGCTTTCCTGTCTTTTCCCTTCACAGGAAATGTCTTTTTCCATCCCCTCACTTTCAATTCATATGTGTCCTTTGCCCTAAGTTGAGTCTCTTGTAGACAGCATATTGTAGACTCTAGTTTTTTTTTTATCCATTTCCACTCTATGTCTTTTGATTGGAGTATTCAGTCCATTAACATTTAAGGTAATTCTTGATAAATATGTATTTATTGCCATTTTAAAACTTGTTTTCCAGTTGATTCTATGTTTCTTCTTTGTTCCTTTCTCTTTTTTTTGGTTGGATCATTTCCTTTTGTTTTATCCTTGTGTCCTCTTCTTTTTAGTTTTTGTGAATGTATTGTTCAGTTTTGATTGGTTGCCCTATTTTTCAAGTATGTTAACCCCTTTGTATATCTGCTTGTTTTAGCCTAATAGTCATATAGGCTCAAACACATTCTAAAAAAAAAAAAAAAATCTAGATTTTCTTACTTTCCTTCCCTACATTTTATGATTTTGATGTCTTTTTTAACATCTTCATGTTTATCCCTTTTCTGTTTCTTATGTTTATCATCACTTTTATAATAGGGTTGTTTTGGGGTTTTTTTTTCCTTTTAGATCTGTATACTGGCTTACTTAAGTGATTACTTTTCATTGTGATTTCCTCCATCCTATTTCTTCTTCTTCTTTTTTACTTAGAGGAGCCCTTTCAGTATTTCTTTTAGAATGGGTTTAGTGTTGCTCTATTCTTTTAGTTTTTATTTGTTGGAAAAATTCTTTAATTCTATTTTAAATGATATTCTTGCCAAGTAGACTATATACTAGGCTGAAAATTTTTCCTTTTTAGAACTTTGAATATATCTTGCCACTCTCTTCTAGCTTATAGTGTTCTGCAGAAAGAAACCAGCTGATAGCCTTATGGAGGTTCCCTATAATTAATTTTTTGTTTTTCTCTTGCTGTTTTTAGAATTCTCTCTTATCTTTAACTTTAGCCATTTTTTATTATTACAATATATCTTGGTTTGGGCCTGTTTGGGTTCAGCCTTGTTTGGTTCACCTGTACATTGATAACTGTTTCCTTTAGATTTCGAAAGTTTCAGCCAAAATTTCTTCAAAATATATTTCCTATCCCCTTTTCTTTTTCTTTTCCTTCTGGAATCCCTATTATGCATATATTGGCCCAGTTTATATCATCCCATAGATCTCTTTTATCTCTTTCATGTTTTTTCATTTGGTTTTCTCTCTGCTGTCCTGATTGGGTGATTTCCACTATTCTCTCTTCCAAGTCACTAATTCATTATTCTGCGTTATTCATTCTGCGCTTCAGGGGCTTTAACTCAGCTTGTGTCTCTGCAAATGAATTTTCCAATTTTTCTTGGCTTCTTATATTTTCTAGTTCCTTTCTAAAGTAATCTGGGAGTACCCATGATGACACATTGATAATGAACCTGACTAGTATCTATGAGAATGTGGGTTCGATATCTGGCCTTGCTCAGTGAGTTAAGGATTTGGCATTTCCATGAGCTGTGGTGTAGGTCACAGATGCTGCTCAGATCCCACATTGCTCTGGCTGTTGCTTGGGCTGGCAGCTGCAGCTCTGATTCAACCCTAGCCTGGGAACCACCATATGCTGTGGGTGTGGCCTCCCCCAAAAAAAGATGCGTTACCATTCATATTCACTCTTAATTCCTTTAGTATTTGCATTATCTCATTTTCGAATTTGGTGTCTATTAGACTGTAGAAGTCTGTTTTATTGTTTGCTCCTTCAGCGGAATTCTCCAGTTCTTTTAACTGGGAATGGTTCCTGAGCTGCTTCATTTTGCCTCTGTTCTCCTTATTCTGTGAGTTTAGGGAAAACAAGTACTGTAGTCTTGGAGTGCTATTTATATGTGCCCCTGGGTATTTTATGAGGGGTTACTATGTATTTTTGGCATGAGGGTTTGGATGCCTGCTGTCTTCTTTCCTCAGTGTGTTCAGGCTGTTATCCCTTTGATGGGGTGCTGCACGTGCTTCCAGGGAGATGGAGGCAGTGGGCAGGGCTAGTAGCTAGTGCCTGGTTGCTAGGCCTTTTACAGCAGCAAGGACCTATGGAAAGGTGGTGCAGATTGCTCTTGTTGCAGGGCTCTGGAAAGTGACATTGACCCTCAGGCACATTTATGCAGTGCCCAGAGCATTTGGCAGTGGCAGTGGCAGGGTGTGTGCCTTCCCAGGGGAGTGAGATCAACAACGGGTGGTGCTTGGTTGCAGGACCCTCCTCTGTGCTAACCCCTGAAGGGACTGCAACCTCAGATGGTGCCTCTTCACGGACCCCTAGTGGTGGCAGACCACACCCATTTCTGGCTAGTTTGCCCTGCCACCTGAAAGCCATGTGAGAGGTGTCTCATTGCATTTATCCTGCGCAGGAGGTGCCACCACCCATGGCCTGTACAAGAGGGGCTTCGCCACCCATAGCCCTGCCCTCCAAGAGTCTATGAGTGCACAGAGAAAGATAATCCTATGGTGGTCTCCCCCTCCTCCTTTTGCCCTCCCCAACAATGGCACCCTTTCCTGTGACCCCAGACCTCTTCCCAGGTTCCCTTGGCTGTGGTGCTCCACTCCCCAGCCCTTGGCGTACTACTTTCTAGCCCCCCAGGCTCTCTCTACACATACAACCTTAGTCCCCTCCCTGGAACTGACCTCTGGAGACTGACTCTTAGCGCCCAGACCCCTCTGAGCACCTCAGGCTGTGGTGTGTTGGGAGGCGGTACCAATGATCTGTGTAGCTCTCTCTCTGCTTTGCTCACCTGTGTCCAGCTCCTGTGCTTTTCTCTGAGGCTTTCAGGTCACTCCTTCTTGGCTGATCTCCCCATCAGTTAGGTGGCTTCCCAGGGTGTGGGTTCCTTTCTTCTTTCACCTCTCCCTCTCAGGAGTGCTAGTCCTGTCCTGATTACTTTCTCTCTCTTTTTATTCTTTTTTGTTCTACCCCATTATGTGGAGGGTTTCTTGACCTTTGGGGAGGTTTAAGGTCTTGTTCAGTAAACTTGTTCAGTAAACGTTCTGTACAAATCATTCCACATGTAGATTTTTTTTTTTTTTTGATGTGTTTCTGGCAGAAGGTGAGTACCACATCTTACTCTTCTGCCATCTTGATCCTGTAGTAGTCTCTTATGATTCTTTGTATTTATGTGATAATCCATTGTAACTTCTCCTTTTTCATTTCTAATTTTATTGATTTGGGTCCTCTTTTTTTCCTCGATGAGTCTGGCTGAGTGTTTATCAATTTTTTTTTTTATCTTTTCAAAGAACCAGCTTTAAGTTTCATTGATCATTTCTGTGGTTTTCATTTCTATTTCATTTATTTCTGCTCTGATCTTTATGACTTCTTTTCCTTCTGCTAACTTTGAGTTTTGTCTGTTCTGCTTTCTCTAGCTGCTTTAGGTGTAAATTTAGGTTGTTTGTGATTTTTCTTGTTTCCCTAGGGAGGCTTGTATTGTTATAAACTTGCCTCTTAGAACTGTTTTTGCTGCATCCCATAGGTTTTGGATTGTTGTGTCTTCATCATTAGCTTCTAGGTATTTTTTAATTTCCTCTTTGATTTCTTCAGTGATCCATTGGTTGTTTAGTAGTATATTGTTTGGTATCCATGTGCTTGTGTTTTTTGTATTTTTTTTTCTTGTTGATTTCCAGTCTTACAGCGTTGTGATTGGAAAAGATGCTTGATAGGATTTTAGCTTTCTTAAATTTACTGAGGCTTGATTTGTTGCCCAGAATGTGAACTCTCCTAGAGAATGTTCGATGTGCACTTGAGAAGAATGTGTATTCTGCTGGTTTTGGATAAAATGTTCTATAAGTATTAAGTCTGTCTGGTCTGATGCATCATTTAAGGCCTGCATTTTCTTGTTGATTTTCTGTCTGAATGATATTTCCATTGCTGTAAGTAGGGTGTTAAAGTTCCCTGCTATTATTGTATTATTGTCAATTTCTCCTTTTAAGGTTGTTAGCATTTGCCTTTTACATTGAGGTGATCCTGTATTGGGTGCATATATGTTTACAATTGTTATATCTTCTTGGATTGATCTGTTGATCATTTGTAATGTCTTTGTCTCTTACAATATTCTTTAAGGTCAGTTTTGTCTTATATGAGTATTGCTGCTCCAGCTTTCTTTTGATTTCCATTTGCATGGAATATTTTCTTCCATCCTCTCACTTTCAATTTGTGTGTGTCCCTGAAACTGAAGTGGGTCTCTTGAAGACAGCCATAGTATATATGGGTCTTGTTTTTGTATCCAGTCAGCCAGTCTCTGTCTTTTGGTTTGGGCATGTAGTCCATTTACACTTAAGGTAATTATTGCTATGTATGTTCTTATTGGCATTTTATTAATTGTTTTGAATTTGGTTTGTTTTTTGGTTGTTGTTTTTTTTTTTTTTTTGATATGTACAAGATTGTTTTAAGTTGTTGGTCTCTAAATTGCAAGTGCATCTCCAGTATCCTGCATTTGTACCCTCCTCTTCTCATGGTTTCTGGTTTTGGTTACATATATGTGTGGATGATTTCCTACCTTTATTGTATATATGCCTTTACTGGTGAGCCTTGTCATTTGTAATATTTTTGTTTCTAGGTGTGGCCTTTTCTTTTCCACCTAGAGAAGTTCCTTTAGTATTTGTTGTAAAGCTGTTTTAGCAGTGCTGAATTCTCTTAGCTTTTGCTTGTCTGTAAAGCTTTTGATTTCTCCTTCAAATCTGAACGAGAGCCTTGCTGGGTAGAGTAATCTTGGTTGGGGGTTTTTCCTTTCATCACTGTATTATGCCACTCCCTCTGGCCTTCAGAGTTTCGGCTGAAAAATCAACTGATAACCTTATTGGGGTTCCCTTGTATGTTATTTGTTTCTTTTCCCTAGCCTCTTTGAATATGAGCTTTTTCAAATTGTCCTTTCTTGCTGTCTTGAATCTGAGTAAAGTGTTTGCAATTATTAGGAGTAGTACTTGTATCTAAATGGCCTTCTTTTTATCCTCACTGTAGGATTTGAAATGAGTTGTTCTCTATACTTGTCAGGATCTTAAATCTTGAACAGGAGTTCCCGTCGTGGCTCAGTGGTTAATGAATCTGACTAGGAACCATGCGGTTGCGAGTTCGATCCCTGGCCTTGCTCAGTGGGTTAAGGATCCAGCGTTGCCGTGAGTTGTGGTGTAGGTCGCAGACGCAGCTTGGATCCCACGTTGCTGTGGCTCTGGTGTAGGCTGGCGGCTACAGCTCCGATTAGACCCCTAGCCTGGGAACCTCCATATGCTGCAGGAGCAGCCCTAGAAAAGGCAGAAAGACCAAAAAAAAAAAAAAAAAGAACAAAAGATAAAAAGCAAGAATATAAACAAAGTAATTTCTGACTAGTCTTTTGCTTGACAAGAATTTTTTGTGTATCTGTTTCACTTGGTTCAAGTCTTTACCTGAGGTGGTGGATGGTCTAGGGCAGAGGGCTGTAAGCTTAGAGTCAAAAAATGTGCATCCGAGCTTCACCATGGAATATCTGATATTTGAGTCAGTCTCAGCCTTAGGGCTTTGTCTGGCTTTCAGAACCCGAGTGTTGTCTTATTTTTGTTTTGAAGGGTAGAAGACTCCTTTCATATCATTTTCCACATCCTGCTGCTAAAGATGAATTAATGGAGGTTGGTCTGCTCCATCTGTTTGTAAAGGGACTGGTAACAATTAGAAAAGGGCCCCCAAGTTTCATTGCATTGAAATCAACGTTGCTAGAATGATACCATGAGCTGTGAACTTTCCCTTCCTGTGAGCTCTATGACTTCCTGAACTTTCGTACAGGACATAATTGAGTGTCGCCAAACTTGTTTGGTTCATCTCCAGGATCAGCGGAACTCTCTTAACTATTTCTTAGTGTTAGATCATTTGGGAATGAAAGGTTGAGGGTAGATACAAAAACCACGAATTTTGTTCTGAGTGTTTTGGTTTATTGGAATAAATCATTGAACAGATACTTATTTACTTTACAGACACCTCTAAAGAAAACCAAGGCTCTCATCGGAGAGATGGGGATGACTTTCTCCAGTGCTGTAAGTTTTAAAGCCAATTTAATATTGTGCTTAAATTCTAAGAAGAAGCACTCTCTGTTGGATAGTCTAGTGTAATTTACGTGCTTTTTTCCCTAGTTAAATGCCTGATCCAAAGGAAGAACTCTAATATGGTATAAATTTGTTTATTTTATATATTATGTGTATATAAAATATATACGTCTTATTACTACTTAAAGATTAATTGCAGGTATTTTGTAAGCCAGTCTGATCTACAACTTGAAACAAGAATTTGTTTTTTTTTGTCTTTTTAGGGCCACACCTGCAGCATATGGAGGTTCCCAGGCTAGGGGGTCCAGTTGGAGCTACAGCTGCTGGCCTGCGCCACAGCCACAGCAGTGCCAGATCTGAGCCACATCCTCGACCTACACCATAGCTCACAGCAACACTGGCTCCTTAAACCACTGAACGAGGCCAGGGATCAAACCCACAATGTCATGGTTCCTAGTCAGATTTGTTTCTGCTGCGCAGCAATGGGAACTCCGAAATGAGAGAATTTTATTGAAAACGTAACTATTTGGGGTTTAAAAATATATTGTATCAGAGTCAGATAACATTCATACTATATAAACTCTTTCTTCGTAAAAGCATGTAGGCTATTTTTCAAAGCCCAATTAACCCTGATAGCCAAACCTAACAAAGATAACAGCAACAAAAAACCCACAACAGCTATTGTGTGGGTATATATATGTGTATACAAATGTATGTGTATATTATACATATAAACATAAATGTAGAGACGCCAAGTAAAATACTAACAGTCAAATTCAAGAACTGTGCTCATAATCAAGTACGTGGTAGCCTAGCTTAATGTCAGGAAGTCCATCGAACAGCAGCTTAGTGATGGGGTCAAGAGCACAGACTCTGGAACCAGATCACCTTGTTTTGAATGTTCTCTCTGGCTCTTTTCTAGCTGTGTGACCTTGGGCAGCTTATTAATTTTTGGCCTTTGGTTCTCCCATTTGTAAATAGGGATACTAAGACCTATCTCCGAGGTTAAGTGGATTGTTTCTTGTAAAGCATGCGTGAGCTATAGTAAGTACCACTACAGAATGATGGTTATTATATTGTCCACCAACATGAGATCATTAGTTAAAAGGAGGGTAATTAGATGTCCATCTCAGTAGATGCTTGAAAGTCTTCTGAAATGTTCACATCCTTTCCTTTTAACTTATTAAACTGTTAAAAGAATACGTCCTTATTATTATGAACATTGCAAACAAGCAACACAACTTAGAGTTAAGGTGAAAGTCCAAAGCACTGCTCTTAGAGGAGAGACAGGGCCTAACCCCACTCACTCAGTGTTCTTCTGAACTGTCTCGTCATTGGCCTGAGTCTTGTGGAATTAAAAGATAAAACACGTGGGAAAAGACAAAGTTATTATTTCCACTTGTCGGGATTTTCTATCTAGAAAACGGAATTTTTGAGAAACTTTAAATTAATAGAATTTAGTAAGGTAGAAGTGAAAAAAATAGAAATAGCTTTCTTCCATATAACAAGTTAGAGAAATACGGGGAGAAGAAAATATCCCACTCATATATGGGCAGGAAAATATAGACTCTAGGAATAGCTGGTGGTGGCAGGGAATGGTAAAGACCTTAAAATGCAGTTACAGAATTTTGTGAGTGATAAAATATGTCATCTGTAGAAAGCTAATGTCGTATTTTCTGTAGGAAGATACAAGATTATAAAGTTCTTATTTTATTTTATTTATCTTCTTTTTAGGGCTGCACCTGCATCACATGGAGTTTCCCAGGCTAGAGGTCTAATCTGAGCTACAGCTGCTGGCCTACACCACAGCTTGCGGCAACTCCGGATCCTTAACCTACTGATCAAGGCCAGGGATCGAACCCACAACCTTATGGTTCCTAGTCAGATTCATTTCCGCTGAGCCATGATGGGAACTCTATTTACTTACTTTATTTATTTATTTTGTCTTTTTGTATTTTATAGGGCTGCATCCGAGGCATATGGAGGTTCTCAGGCTAACCTACAGCGTCCAATTGGAGCTGTAGCCATCAGCCTATACCACAGCCACAGCAACACCAGATCCGAGCTGCATCTGCAACCTACACCACAGCTCACGGCAATGCCAGATCCTTAACCCACTGAGCAAAGCCAGGGATCGAACCCACAACCTCATGGTTCCTAGTCGGATTTGTTAACCACTGAGCCACAATGGGAACGCCTCTATTTGATTATTTTAATCAGAATCCCACCAAGATTTTTTTTAGGCTGAATTAAGTGGTTTCAGAATTATCTGGAATAATTAGGTTAGAGTAATCAGGTAAAATGTTTAAAGGAAGAAATTCCTCTTACTGGCTACCAAAATGTAATATAAAGATCCAGTGAACAGTATGGCATAGGCCAAAAAGTAGGTAAGAAACTTCTAAAAAGGAAAAGAATTAAAAGAGTTGCCAATTTGAAAATTACAGAATTCACAAACATCTAACAAAATTTAAAAGCACAAGTAAAAAATGGGAAGTTTTTGTAAAATGATTGAATCCTTCCTTAACTCAAATTTTATGTAAGAAGGAAGAATGTGCAAAGCACGTGAACAAAAACCATTCACATGCATGCGATTGGTCAGCATGCATGTGAAGAATGTTCATCCTCACCAGTGTTTAAAAATGCCAAATCCGATGTGAAAGGCCAAATAAATGCTAAGTATTTCAAAGGGATATCATGGAATTCTGGAAAGGTTGTGCTCAAAAGAGCATTCCTTCCCTGCTGCTGCAAGTATAAGCTACGATTACATTCTGTAAATAGGTGATGTGTATTAAGACTTAGCCAGATAGGATTGGGTGGAAGAGGGTAATTAGAAACATAATTAGAGTAGACTTAAAAAAAAAAAATCTGTATCCATTGTAGAAAGTGATCCAGAAAATGCATGAAGCTACAGATCGTCTTGAAAATGAACCTCTACTTCTCAGCTGCTTTCGATGCAAGTAGTAGTATTTATCTTGGGTCAAGACCAGGCTCCCACCATGCTGTGTTCCTTGCATGTGAATATTTCTCTGGCAGTTGAGACTGGAACAACTATTAGGTTATGCTGGAGAGAGATACCAGCTGAAAAAGAAACCTATTCTCTTGGTTTGTTCCATCTTCTTTACTGTCTCCACTAGGAGACTTAAAGCACCTCTCAAGTGTGTCATGTGTAAGGAAAAATTTCTATTCCACGGCAAACCAGACGTTTGAAGTTAGAGTGTTAAGCAGTTTGCTTCATTCTCTGGAGAAATGATGAGAAATCCATCTCTCTTGTGTAACTTTGTCGTTTTGCTTCTTTTCCCTTTGTAGTATGTGCCAAGTGCTCTTTGTTGCCCAAGCCGAGCCAGTATCCTGACAGGGAAGTACCCACATAATCATCACGTTGTTAACAACACTTTGGAGGGAAACTGCAGCAGTAAGTCTTGGCAGAAGATCGAAGAACCAAATACTTTCCCAGCGATTCTCAGATCAGTGTGTGGTTATCAAACCTTTTTTGCAGGGAAATACTTAAATGAGGTATGTTGAATGGTCTTATGATTCCCCTTTTTAATAACAGCTTCTTAAATGTGAATTAATATAATTAATTAATGTTAATTGGTTTTTTAGTTAGTATCCATCCAAGTCACATTAAAGAGTTTTGGGGGTATATGTTTTCTCCTAATCAGCCTGTTAAACAGGAACTTAAGTGAACGTATTTCCATGATTTGGGCACTGTACTTATTCTTTAAAGAGTCTCAAGAGCATTCATGTAAACATTGTCTTAGGACTGCTGATGTCTGATGGATCTTTCCCCTTTTCCTTAAGAGTTCTGGTTGTCATGTGGCTTAGTATCTTTGTTTCCATTTCCCCTTTATCGGGACCAGAGTGAAGAATTTTTTCCTCTTAGCATCTTTCCTGAATTATAACAACTTAATGCTTAACCCATTTTTCTAACCTGAAAAATGGGAACAGATTGTGGAGAGATCAGTGATCAAGAGAAAGCCCCCAGAGCCTGGGATATTCGAGACATTGAAGCATGTAGTTGAGTGGTTAGTGTGTTGGCCTCACTGTGACCTGCCACGACCAGATCTCAGGGCCTCAAGTCCACCACATTGGGCTTAGCATTTAGTCAGAGTTCAGGCCTTAAGGAAATAGTGTATCTGCAAGTGTTCAGGGTTTTCTCTTAGAGTAAAACTGGGGATTCAGGACAAAGAGATGATGTAAGTTTTCTTATATACTTTATCCATGGTCGCTAATGATCTTCATATCTGATGTGAATTTTCTGTTTATTCTACCCCTCCATGCAACAGTTGGGGGAATTTGCAGCCTTGAGGGTTTGATGGAAAATGAGTCAGTTTGGGAGTTCCCGTCGTGGCGCAGTGGTTAACGAATCCGACTAGGAACCATGAGGTTGCGGGTTCGGTCCCTGCCCTTGCTCAGTGGGTTAACGATCCGGCGTTGCCGTGAGCTGTGGTGTAGGTTGCAGACGCGGCTCGGATCCCGCGTTGCTGTGGCTCTGGCGTAGGCCGGTGGCCACAGCTCCAATTAGACCCCTAGCCTGGGAACCTCCATATGCCATGGGAGCGGCCCAAAGAAATAGCAAAAAGACAAAAAAAAAAAAAAAAGGACACTAAAGAGACATGACAACTGAATGCAATAAAGAGTATTATAAAAAAAAAAAAAGAAAATGAGTCAGTTTGAAAAGAGTCATGAGTGATAAATGGTTATCACTCATCACTCAAGGTTATGGGAGATATCTAACATATGTACAAAATTAGAAATTCTTCATAATACAAGGATTTAGTTCTCGGGGGTACTGCCTTCTATTTTTTTTTTCCTGGCACCTGCAGTATGCTGAAGTTCCTAGGCCAGGGATCGAACCCATGCCACAGCTGTAACCAGAGCCTCAGTAGGGCCTTTGCCAGATCCTTAACCCACTAAGCTACAAGGGAACTCCTCGGGGTACTGCCTTCAATGGGCAGTGTTAAGCCGTGTCTAGATAAAATGGGAAGATTGTGTTGTGTCTTCACTTATTCATCGCATCAAGTAAATTGAGTCCAAAAGTTGACTTGATCAGCAGGACAGCAGAAGTGATAGGTTGGTAGTTTGTATGTAGTCTGATTATTTGGGTTGTTAGCCACAAGGTCGGCTGACTGTTTAGACAGAGCACCACCAGTGAGTCCTGGCCTAAGCCATGTGGTCTTTCCCTGTAAAGGGCCAGAAGGAAACATTTTAGGCTTTGTAAGCCATATGTCTCTGTTGTGACTGTTCATTTCTGCCATTGTAACAGGAAAGCAGCCAGAGACTTGGGTAAACCAGTGAGTGTGACTGTGTTCCATCCAGTAAAATGTCATCATCACTGAAGTTTCAATTTCATGTAACTTGTCGCAAAACTTGTCGCAAGAAAATTCTTAGCTTGCTGGCCTCACAAAATAGTGGGCAGGCTAGATTTGGCCTGCCAGTCGTAGTTTGCCAACTCCTGCTTTAAGAGTTCCCGGGACTGTAGTCTTCTCTACTTTTCGACTGACTTACATGTTTGTGGGGAAGTTGAGCACCTACCATGTTTCAGGCACTGTTCTGAAAAGCTTCTAGAAGTTTCCTGTTGCCTTCCAGTTGGTCATGTCTAAGAACTTCTGATGTGCTGCTTGTCCTTCTTTCCAGTATGGAGCCCCAGATGCAGGTGGACTAGCACACGTTCCTCTGGGCTGGAGTTACTGGTATGCCTTGGTGAGTAATTACTGAAGTCAGTAACAGTTCTCACAGCCCCACAGATGCTGTTTACCTTCCGATACAGCTGAGATTGGCATAACTTGGTTTGCTTTTATGATTAGCCGTAGTATCTTCTTAAAGTCTGTTGATCTGTTGTTGTTTTTTTTTTTTTTTTGTCTTTTCTAGGGCCACGCCCTCGGCATATGGAGGTTCCCAGGCTAGGGGTCGAATCGGAGCTATAGCTGCCAGCCTACGCCAGTCACAGCAACACCAGATCCGAACCGCATCTGCGACGGCTCACGACAATGCCAGATCCTTAATCCACTGAGCAAGGCCGGGGATTGCGCCCTCAACCTCATGGCTCCTAGTCAGATTCGTTAACCACTGAGCCATGGCAGGAACTCCTAAAGTCTGTTTATTTGTTGAATCACTGCATTGTTAGACATTTGCCTGCATTCCATAAGGTTTAGCAACATATTTTACTGTTTCATCTGATCTGTTACCGGCTTTTTTTTTTTTTTTTTTGCCATTCCCACAGCATGTAGAAGTTTCTGGGCCAGGAAGTGAACCCATGCCACAGCAGTCATGTGAGTTACTATAGTGACAACACCAGATCCTTGCTGAGCCACACAGGAACTCCTATTTCTGGCCTTTTAAACTAGGCCATATTATTGAAACTGTGCTAGTAGCTAATAAAACCCTAGTCAAAAAGTCCAATTCAGAGTTCGCATTGTGGCTTAGCAGTAATGAACCGGACACAGGTTCAATCCCTGACCTCACTCAGTGGGTTAAGGACCTGGCATTGCCGTAAGCTGCAGTGTAGGTCACAAATGCGGCTCAGATCTGGTGTTGCTGTGGCTATGGTATAGGTCTGGCAGCTACAGGTCCAGTTTGACCCCTAGCCTGGGAACTTTCTTATGTTGTGGGTGTGACCCTTAAAAAAAAAAAAAAAGTCCAATCCAATATTGAGTTGAGCAATGACCTTTTTTTTTAAAATGTCTTAATCACTATTTAAACAGAGTATGGTTTAGCTCAGCATGGTTTCCAGCTTTCATTTTGTGTGCTGACCTCATAACAAGTTTTTCTTTCCTCTCTTCAATAGGAAAAGAATTCTAAATACTATAACTATACCCTCTCCATCAATGGGAAGGCACGGAAGCATGGTGAAAACTACAGTGTGGACTACCTGACAGATGTTTTGGTGAGTTATTGAAGATCTGACCTTGCAGGCCTCGCTCACGTTTAATTAATGACTCTGCCTAGAAAACCGTTTGTTTGTATTTCGTCACATTGCGTAATGTTATTGAATAGTCACTTGGTCTGACCGCCAAAATACTTCCAACTGCTTAAAAACTCCTGAGTGTGTTTTTCTTTGTAATTAAGCCAAGCTCAGATCTAATGGTCTTGAAATTCCAGCAGCAAATCCCTTTTCCAAAGGCTAATCTCTAAGACTGTAGAGATGATTGCTTTGAAGAGGTTTCACTTTGAAGGGGTTTCTGTTCCTGACCAAAGTCGTACGCACAGGTCACAAAATGGCAACTTCATCTTGAGTGGGGGGAGATAAAGGGGTTCTTCAGGAATCGTGTATTTATATATAAAAAAATACTGCCATTGGGTGAATTGGGGACTTCCTTGGCATATGGAAGTTCCCAGGCTAGGAGTCAAATCAGAGCTGTAGTCGCTGGCCTATGCCACACTCAGCAACACCAGATCCTAGCCATGTCTGAGACCTACACGACAGCTCACAGCAGTGCTGGATCCTTAACCCACTGAGCGAGGCCAGGGATCAAACCTCCGTCCTCATGGATACCATTCAGATTCATTACTGCTGAGCCATGATGGAAACTCCCCCTGAGATGTTTCTAATGACAGCCCTCCATAGAGTGTTCATTCACAAGCCACTGTAGCAGGTGTTCAGCAGTAAAGGAAGCAAAGTCCCTGATTCTGTGGCAGGTAACTTTCAGGGTAAATTTTACTGACACATGTGTGTATACACACACATCATGTGTTGTCTTGTTAGATAGTGATCAGTTAAGAGAAACGAGGCAAGGCTGGGGATGGGAGTTCCTTAAATGACATTCAAGCAGAATCCTGAAGGAGATGAGAGAGAGCTGTATAGATCAGGGGAAAGAGGTCCACAAGCCAAGGGAGCCGAGAGCATGAGGGTGTTGAGGCAGGAGTGTGCCTGGCATGTTGGAGAAAGTGCAAGGTTTCTGACAGGGCTGGAGTTAAAGTACGTGGGAAGGATGGTGATAGGAAATTGATACTGTCTTTAAGTTTAGTGCTGGGAATGATTGAAGATATAAATCAGCCAGCACACTTAGAAACATAGCATGTATGTGGGAAGCTTTCGTTGTCATAAAGTATCTCCAGAGAAGCAAATGAAAAAGGTTAATAAGTCCATGTACATTAAAAGCCTGGTGTGATGTATTTGGATTTCATATTATTCATTTATTTATTTGTTTGTTTTTGCTTTTTAGGGCCACACGTGCAGCATATGGAAGTTCACAGGCTAGGGGTCGAATCGGAGCTACACTTGGCAGCCTACGCCACAGCCACAGCAACACAGGATCCGAGCCTCATCTGCAGCCTACACCACAGCTTACAGTAACACCCCATCCCCGACTCACTGAGCAAGGCCAGGGATCGAACCCACATTCTCATGAAACTAGTCAGATTCATTTCCAGCAACTCCCATATTATTCATTTAGCTTAGTTACTTCAGCTGGCATAATTTTAGGTACCTACTCTTTACATATTTTTATAAGATTAAGGTAACTTAATTCACTTTTCCCACTGTTGTGTATTAGGTGACTCACTTTATATACTTTAAGGCATCAAATGTGTATAGTCTTAAGCTGCCTTCATGTAAGTCAATACAGAAATGGTCGCATGATGATTTGTTTTCTTTGTGTGAGGCATAGCAACTTTTAGGTCATGTAAAATTGTCAACATCTTAATTGCTGTCCTAAGATGGTGTGCTTTTTATTGTAAGTATTTTCTTAAAAGCCAAATGATTTGTTCTAGCAACATGTTTGCAAATGGCTGCAACAGAGATTATGTGCCAAGTTTTGGTTGAAAGTTAATAGGACCCTGTACCTTCCGTTCACTAGAGAACAGGTATATACAAGTCCTTACCTGTCAGGTACTGTAGGAAATAACAAACTTTTGTATACGTCAGGCCAATGTCTCCTTGGACTTCCTGGACTACAAGTCCAACTCTGAGCCCTTCTTCATGATGATCTCCACTCCAGCACCTCATTCGCCTTGGACAGCTGCACCCCAGTACCAGAACACCTTCCAGAACGTCTTTGCACCAAGAAACAAGAACTTCAACATCCATGGAACGGTAGCTTCCCCTAACCCTTGCATTAAGCCAAGCTCAATGTGATCAACTATATAATGTGCTTCTCAGGGAGCCTTTGAGCCATATGGTTGGTCTTCCTTCTGAATCTTTTAAAGGTAATGGCACCTGTTTCCAGTGCACTAGGTAGTATATGCTTGCGGCAGAAGTCCAGATAGGGTTCCTGCCACAATCAGTGACTAACTAGAGAGTCCGAAGGGACTATTGAAGAGATAGCATCTTTCCTGACTACAGGCTCTTCTGTTGAACTCTGTACCAGCTTTCTTCCTGCCCAGCAGTGGCTGAGACACATTCCTTGGGGCTGAGCTGGGCTGCAGCAGTCTCCTCCCTGTGGCCCTCCCAGGCCTGAGGCCTAGGAACAAGAAGGGTGACGTAGTGCATTGTGACACTGAATGGAGAAATGAGCCAGAGTGGGGAGTATAATTAAAGACCACCATGTAAATATTGTTGGCTTCATATGCCACTCACTTAGCCTTCCTTGGCACTGGAAATTGGCAGTTTGCTGGTTCAAAGGCAGAAGGCCTCCATTGCTTCATGCCTATTACCGAGAAATTTTAGTTGCCTGTGAGGTGGTAAAAATACTGAGTATTGGAGTTAGACTCAGTATTACCACTTTCTAACTCAGTATTTCCATCTTCTCCCTAAATGACCTGACCAAGAGTGAGATGTTTAATTTCTGTTTTTCTCTCAACTGGGGAATCCTGACCTCTCATGCAACTGCTCTTTAGATTAAAGTACGTAGAGACGTCTGGCATGTTGTCTGGACATTGAAGGCTTGTGCCTATGACATGTGGTGTTAAAGTGGAGTGAACCGAGTTTTAAACCAGAGGGCCGGCCATTCTCAAACTGTCTCTCAGAAGAAGTTCGTGGAAGGTCCCATGACCAAGGAAGTCTAGACACTTTGGGTTAAATAAGTCAGTGTGCTGCAGGATTTCCCAGAGTGACTCATGCTGTATGTAACATGAATTTCCAACAGCAGGGTATGTGCTACAGCATTTCTTAAGCATATTAACTAATGAACACTTTGAGGATCACAGTTTGGGAAATGGCAAATTAGGGTTTTATGAATAAGGAGGAGAGAATGGTGTTTGGCAATTTTGTGTGTGTGTGGAGGTGGGGGGGTCTCTTTTAGGGCCACACCTATAACATGTGGAGGTTCCCAGGCTAGAGGTCGAATCAGAGCTACAGCTGCCGGCCTACGCCACAGTCACAGAAACGTGGGATCCAAGCGGTGTCTGTGACCTGCACCACAGCTCACAGCAACACCAGATCCTTAACCCACTGAGCAAGGCCAGGGATTGAACCCGCATCCTCATGGATGCTAGTCAGGTTCTTAACCACTCAGGCACAATGGGAACATGTAACTGGCTTTGTTTGTTTTTTTGTATTTTGTTTTTTGTCTTTCTGGGCCACACTTGGAGGTTCCCAGGCTAGGGGTTGAAACAGAGCTGTAGCCGCTGGCCTACGCCACAGCCACAGCAATGCAGGATCCAAGCTGCATCTGCGACCTACACCACAGCTCATGGCAACACCAAATCCTTAACCCACTGAGCAAGCGAGGCCAGGGATTAAACCCGCGTCCTCATGGATACTTGTCGGGTTCATTAACCACTGAGCCACAATGGGAACTCCGTGACTTTTTTATTTAAGTGAGACGAACCCTCCAGATTTGGACTTGAGGATAGAGGAAATTGCTAAGAAGAGCAGTTCCCACTGTGGTGCAGTAGAATCAGTAGCAATTCTGCAGCACCAGGACGCAAATTTGATTCCCACCTGGCACAGTGGGCTAAGGGTCCTGTGTTGCTGCAGCTGTGGTATAGATTGCAACTGTGGCTCAGATCTAATCCTGGGCCCTGGAACTCCCTGTGTTGCAGAGCATCCCAGAAAGAAAAAATAAATAAATTTTGCTGTGATGAGATTTTTCCCAAAAGTCCAAGGATAGTTGATATCTTAGATAGGAACATAGAAGGCAATAGAATGATAACTTACTAGGCAAAACTTAGAAGATGCTAAAGTTAATATTTACCCTTTTGTAGTTTGGGTGGTAGACCCAAAGCATAGACTCCAGCTTATAAATTTCATCTCTTTTTAGTCAGTAGTCTCCAGTATCTTTCACTAAATCATGTATTAATTCTGCTAACAAAGGACCCCAACCCTTCTACCTTTAGGGAAGTGATGGGAAGAAGCTAAAGAATGAGTAATAATCTGCAGAAAGGGTTTTTTTTTTTTTTTTTTTTTAATGAACACAGGAGAGGGAAGTGGGGTGGGAGGTGGAGGGAAAGTCTGAAGTTGCTTAAACAAGCACCCGTTAGTTCCTTTTTGCTGAAGTATTAAATGATCCTTTGGTTATCTACTCTAGTGGTTTGTGGGGATTTGGTGTTAACTTTTTTTTTTTTTCTTCTAAATTTTAGAACAAGCACTGGTTAATTAGGCAAGCCAAGACCCCAATGACTAATTCTTCGATACAATTTTTGGATAATGCATTTAGGAAAAGGTAAGAGCTGCTCCTTGCTCAGTCTAGGTGGTCTCCAAAGCAGTCTGTGAGCAGAGGGCCACACCACGCAGTTATCTCTGAGAAAAATCAGAGGGTAGCAAGTTTGTGGGAGAGACTTTGGTGTGAGGTCTTTACATTCAGCTAAGAGGTGGCTTTGGGCTCCAGTACAATTAAACAGTTCATTTTTATGACTTGTTAAAACGTTGCAAACTGGAGCCATGCAATTGGAAAATAAACAAATAGATCCTATACCTAAAGAAAAGATCACTTGGTAAAAGATCAGCCCCAATATTTGCCTAAGAAATAAAGGCTTAGGCTAGAGCAAAATACTTGCCCTTGATGTTTTGAGGTTTTAAGAAATTAAGTCAGTTTTTTAAAGTATGTTGCTTTTTCCTTAAGGTGTATTTAGTTTTACTTACTTATTTGTCTTTTTAGGACCCCACCTGCAGCATATGGAGGTTCCCAGGGTAGGGGTCTAATCAGAGCTGTAGCCACCAGCCTACACCACAGCCACAGCAACGCCAGATCTGAGCTGCGTCTGCAGCCTACACCACAGCTCAGGGCAATGCTGGATCCTTAACCCACTGAGCAAGGCCAGGGATCGAACCTGCAACCTTATGGTTGCTAGTTGGATTTGTTAACCACTGAGCCACGACGGGAACTCCGGTTTGGGGGTTTTTTGGACTTTGCTTTTTGTGGTTTTGGCAACTGCCTCAGCCATTGTCTCTGAAGTCCCATTGCTGCCCTCTGTTCACATCCAGGTGGCAGACTCTACTCTCAGTTGATGACCTTGTGGAGAAGCTGGTCAAGCGATTGGAGTTCAATGGGGAGCTCAACAACACCTACATCTTTTATACCTCAGACAACGGCTATCACACAGGTAAAGGGGCAGGGCTGGGTGTTCTCGTGACCTTGGGGAGGGGCCTTTCCTGTCTCACCCAAGCAGTAGCACTGGCAGAGAGCGCCTGTCCTTTTACAGTGGTGGACCAGCCCGAGGGAGAGTCTTGCCCGGACCTCTTTGGTTAGAGGGCCAATTCATTCCCCTCTGGCGAAACCAGGTTTCGTTATTTGCTATCTCACAGGCCTAGTTACATGGTTTTCTAGGAGACTGAGCAGAGAGTGAGCCTGATGGGTTGGAGACAGGCTTTAGGACAGAGGTAAGAGATTAAACTAGATATAAAGAACAAGTGGACCTTAGAGAAGAGAGGTAATAAGACATTTTACACAGAAAGATGGAGAGAGGATTGTCTTGGGGAAGAACTTTCTCTGCAGTTAGTTTATTTGATATATGGGTGTGGGTTTTTTTGTTTGTTTGTTTTTTGATCTTTTCACAACTGCAGTGTGAGTCGGGCCCATATCCTTGACTTTCATCCTTTCCACTTGGACCTTGTCTAGTTAAAAATCAAGGTTTTCTTCTTTCCCCACCTTTGTGAATTTCAAACACTTGAAGGTAATGAATCTGAGGCTTGCCTGCACAGGCAAGATCGATTAGGCATTTAACATGTTATTGTGAATATTTGTAAACACTCAAAGTAGGGTTTAGTAAAATAACCCGCATTGTCCAGCTTTAGTTTTCAGCTGTTCAGGGCCAGTCTTTTGAATTCGTACTACCTTCTTCAAGTTTATTTTTTAGCTAGAAGTTTTGGGAGAAACACCTGACACTGATTTCACACGTCAACACCTGATGGTGCCTCTGCCTAGTTATTACATGTCAGAGTCTAGATAAAGTCCACATGTTACCTTGAGTTTTTATGTGTCCTAAGACTGTCCTTTGCCACTGATTTATTGGAAAAACCAGTCTTTTGTCCTTTAGAATATCTCACATTTTAGATTTGGCTAACTGTTTATATGATGCCATAACTCGTTTCTTTGTACTCAGCATTTCTTAATAGATCAGTAGTTGGATCTGGAGTCCTAATAGAAATTCATGTTTTCAGCAAGAATGCTGTCTCGTTGATGCTGGTGCACACTTGTTTCTTCACATTATGATGCCCAGGGTGTCTGGTTGCCTCCCTTTAGTAAAGGATGCTGTTACTGATTGAAGGCCCACATGAGAACACCTGAGCCCATTCTGTGAATCTTTTGTGACTAAAGCTTCTAGTGATGATGTGTTGCTTAAATCTATTCCTTAGAAACTGCAAAATTTCACTTCATCACTTTGTCCTTCTTTTTGCATGTGTTAGCTGGAATTCCTTGGAGAATTCTCCTCACCAACTGTTTATATCTTTTTTTTTTCTTTTTTCTTTCTTTTGGCCACGCCTGTGGCAGGAAGTTTCCAGGGATTGAACTCCAACCCAGCTGCAGCAGTGTCAAGGCCAAATCCTTAACCTGCTGAGCCACCTGGGAACAACACCCTGTTTGGTTATCTTGAAATGCAGTTTATTCAGGAAAACCTATGCCAATGGTTTTGTGCCTTTACCTAGCAGCTTTTAGAGCAACTTCAATTGTGATGAGGTCAAGTGTCATGCATAAGTTCTGTATTTGTGCTGAAACACTTTCCAGTCATTGCTTTTGCTGAATCCGCTTATCTTAGACCAGGGAGTCCCTCTGGGCATTTATTTAAAGATCATGAGTTCATTGTTTCCTGCCCTGTAGTAAAAAGAGACCAAGGCAAATTTAAGCTTTCCATTAAAATACCATAATTAGGAGAACAAGATTAATTTCTTTTTTTTTTCTACTTATTGAATGAATGCATGCATGAATGACTCTTCTGTCCCGGCTTTGTCTTTGACCACTTGTTTTTTTTACTTGCAGGCCAGTTTTCTTTGCCTATAGACAAAAGGCAGCTGTATGAGTTCGATATCAAAGTTCCACTGTTGGTTCGAGGACCTGGGATCAAACCCAATCAGACAACCAAGGTAGGTGCCTGACAAGGTGACACGTTTACAGGTAGCACTTGCCTGAGGAAAGAAAGCTGTTCTTCCAGAGAGGAGGCTGATTGGATTTCTTCCTATGAGGATGAAGGCTGGCTTAAGATGTTGCAAGTGTATTTATAAACCTTGTAGTGATTCTTCTTTTTAAATTAATTAAATTTTATTGAAGTACAGTTGTACCATATTGTATGAGTTACAGGTGTACATTATAGTGATATGTAATTTTTAAAGGTTGTACTCCATTTATAGTTGTTTTATTATTTTGGGGGGGCTTTTTTATTACTCAAATGATCACATCTATAGTTGTATATTGATCATCACAGTCCAATTTCACAGGATTTCCATCCCACAACCCAAACACATTCCCCACCCCCCAAACTGTCTCCTCTGGAGACCATAAGTTTTTCAGTGTCTGCAAGTCAGCATCTGTTCTGCAAAGAAGTTCAGTCTGTCCTTTTTATAGTTGTTCTAAAATATTGGCTGTGTTGAAGTTCCCTGGTGGCCTAGCAGGTTAAGGATCCAGACTGTCACTGCTGTGACATGGGTTCGATCCCTGGCCCTGGAATTTCCACATCATGGCCAAAAATAAATAAATTATTTATTTATTTATTTATTTTTGTCTTTTGTCTTTTGAGAGCCACACCCATGGCATATGGAGGTTCCCAGGCTAGGGGTCTAATCAGAGCTGTAGCCGCTGGCCTACACCACAGCCACAGCAACACCAGATCCTTAACCCACCGAGCGAGGCCAAGGATCAAACCCGCAACCTCATGGTTCCTAGTCGGATTCGTTTCCACTGCGCCATGATGGGAACTTCACAAAAAAATTTTTTTAATTGGCTATATTCCCTGTATATATGTATGTATGTTGTATAGTACATCCTTGTGTGTTCTCAAAATCCATGTGTTTTGACACTGCTATTCTGACAACTGTCATTCAAGAATTAAGAAGTCCCCAGCTTCCATCTAACAAAGTGTCAGAGGTGGTGAATGATGCATCCTGGGCTGACAGCACAGTTGTCTCGGTGCCAGTTCTGCATGAATGCCACAGGGCGGTGAGGTAGGCATAGTGAGCCGAGCTGGCAACAATCTGATGGCCAAAACAAGGCACGTTGGACCAGTGGATTTAGCTTTGTGTTGGCTGCTGGGAAGAATAGGAGCAGTTGGTATGGGAGAATGCCAAGCATCGGCTGTTGAGGTTTTCTCCTCTGGAAATTAATCTTACCTCAGATTTTTGGTAGAAGTTCTTCAAAAGAGTTTTAAGAAAGGAAAAGCTTAGTAAGAAAACAGAAATGGTTGGAGTTCACATCATGGTGCAGTGATTGATGAATCTGACTAGGAACCATGAGGTTGCAGGTTCGATACCTGCCCTTGCTCAGTGGGTTAAGGATCCAGCGTTGCCGTGAGTTGTGGTGTCGGTTGCAGACGCGGCTCGGATCCCGAGTTGCTGTGGCTCTGGCGTAGGCTGGCAGCTGCAGCTCCGATTCGACCCCTAGCCTGGGAACCTCCATATGCTGCGGGAGTGGCCCTAGAAAAAGGCAAAAAGACGAAAAGAAAAGAAAACAGAAATGGCATAGCATGGTCTAGGGGAAATACAACTGAACTGGGAGTCAAGAAAAACCACTTACTCTCTTTAAGGCTTTGAATAGAATAGGGCTTGATTTCCCCATGTGAAGTTGAGAGGATGGTAAGAGCAAATTCTCAAGTGTTGCTAGGTGACACCCTGGCTTCCTCCTTGTTAGGAAAGCTGGGGGTGAGGGGCGGTGCAGGTGAAGCAGCCTGAGATGTATAGAATTCTGTTTTCAGTGATTTTTCACTAGATGGATTTGGGGTGCTCTATGGTGTGCTTTGCATTTTTTTGGAAAGCCCTACATCAGTTCTATAATAACATCAGGGCTTAAATGTTTGTCTGAAAGCCTGGTGTGTCCTCCTAGGAGCCCTTACTCTTTTGGATAACTCTGCAGTATTTTCATTTTTCCAGAGCTAAAAGATAAGTAGGTTCAAGGCATGATATCCCTTGATCTCAAGTCCCACTGTTCTTAAGGGCCTTTTTTTTTTTTTTTTTTGGTCTTTTCAGGGCCGCACCCATGGTTTGTGGAAGTTCCAGACTAGGGGTCAAACTGGAGCTGTATCTGCTGACCAATGCCATAGCCACAGCAACGCAAGATCCAAGCCGAGTCTGTGCTCTACACCACAGCTCACAGTAATGCCAGATCCTTGACCCACTGAGTGGGTCCAGGGATTGAACCCAAATCCTCATGGATACTAGTCAGGTTCATTATGGCTGAGCCACAACGGGAGCTCCCAGGGCCTTTTGTTTGATCGAAATGTTTATTTACTTACATCCTAAGAATATTCCCAAACTGTGAGGCCGTTATACATAAAATAATTTATTTGGCCTTGTCAGAGCCTTTTCTGTTCCAGTCCCTAAATAGACCTTTAAGTTTATACTTAGCGATAAAAGCAGTACCATCTTGCTAATGTTTCTAGAAGTCATCATGTGCAGAGACCAGCTCAGCAGGTGAGGGCTGAAGAACAGGTGCTGTGAAACTTAAGGTAAAAGTTAACATAAAACAAGACACAGAGACATTTATCTTAATTAAAGGTGGGAACCAGGGGACTCAAGGTCTCAGGGACCAAGAGCGCCGCCTTAAGAAACCACACTGCTTTTATTGTGCTCTTTGGGATTGCGTCAAGTGAGAAGGGGCTGTAGGTGCAGGATATAGTTTTTATTTTATTTTGTTTTGTTTTATTTTTTGTTTATTTTATTTTATTTTTGTCTTTTTGCCTTTCCTAGGGCTGCTCCCGCAGCATATGGAGGTTCCCAGGCTAGGGGTCTAATCGGAGCTGCAGCTGCCGGCCTACGCCAGAGCCACGTCTGCAACCTACAACACAGCTCACAGGCAACGCCAGATCCTTAACCCACTGAACAAGGCCAGGGATTGAACCCTCAACCTCATGGTTCCTGGTCTGCTTCGTTAACCACTAAGCCACGACAGAACTCCTTTTTTTATTATTTTAAAAGTCACATAGCTGGTAGATGGTTAAGCTTTTGCTCTGATCTTTAGGCATTTAACAATCATTAGCATTTGAGGAAGCTTGGCGTTAACTGTCTAT